>NC_136523.1:19302161-19334661 GCF_053919585.1 Euprymna scolopes
GATTTAGCGTTAGGGTTTAGGGTTAGGGTTACAGTTAGGGGTTAGGGTTAGGGTTTAGGGTAAGGGTTAGGGTTAGGGTTAGGGTTTAGGGTTAGGGTTAAGTGTTAGGGTCAGGATTTTGTGTTAGATTTAGGGTTAGGGTTTAGGGTTAGTGTTAGGGTTTAGGGTTAGGGTTTAGGGTTAGGATTGAGGTTTAGTGTTAGAGTAAGGGTTTAGGGTTAGGGGTTAGGGTTAGGGATAGGGCTTAGTGTTAGGGTTAGGGTTAGGGTTAGATTTAGGGTTAGGGTTAGGGTTTAGGCTTAGGATTAGGGTTAGGGTTACTGATTGAAAGGAGAATCCACTTACATAAAAACAGAAAGGAACTTGAAATCTGGGCTTCTCTCCTTGGAAAAGTTTTGGATGAAGATACTTTCTGAAGGGGATGTGTTTATGTTTAAAATATTTACTATATGACACTTTTTTTTTTCTATTCTCTCACACTTTGCGAAAATGGCATGACATTGCCACTAAAAATGTCGACAAGTCCGATGGTGGTAGCGATATCTGTGTGATATTTAACCAAAAATGTTTTGATATCATGCGATATCCTTGCATATTTCTTTTAACACTGTTGTTGGATCATCCTCCTTTCTTTCCTCTTCCTCTTAATGTTCTCTCTCAACAGACTTATTTTGTTCGTTTTGAAGATGAAGTTCTGTTGTCAGCTGAGATGCAGTCTCTTCCAGTAACTCCTCAACATCATAGCTGCCCACCTCCGAACCTAGGCTTTTACCCAGAGACACAATATCACCCACAATATCTTCAGCTTCCACAGAAACAGCCTCCTTACTGAGACCGGCACTATGGTCCACTCCTTCAAATTCACATTCTGTAATGCAGTCGGGCCACAATTTTTTCCAAGCAGAATTCATGGTCTTATAAAAAACATCATGCTTTATGAACAAGAATTTTTTTTTTTCTTACATGGAAGTCACTACTTATCAAGGCCCGGAAGCCACTCGGGGATAAGGGTTATTGCGTGTGCAGTAATCAATGGGATAGTATCGTAGTAATCGCTAGTAATGGAGATCTGATAAAGTGTCTTACTTAAAGGGGGCGGTTCGTCAGGAATTTGTTTATGTTGGACTTGAAGACATCCAAGTTGTAGTCAGGTGGGAAACAGGTAGACGGAAGAGAGTTCCACTGGCGTGCACTTCTAAGAAGCTTTGTTCATGGAATCTAACTTTTGGTTTTGGCAAAGGTAAAGAGTGGGGGCAATTTTTGACAGTGGTTTCAGCTAGACAGGTGTTTATCGTGAAAGATGGGCGATGGGGGGACCAGGGACTGGAGCTCGGACGAGCACTTGCCATGGAAGTAACGATAAAACAAAGACAGGCTCACAACTTCTCTTCTTTGGGAGAGAGGTTGCAAGAAAGAGAAATGGCATCCCCACTAAGCCACGAAGTCTATTTTGCACTCTGTCAAGACAGGATAGGCTGTTTTTAGCAGCTCCTGCCCAGATGTGGCAGCAGTATTCCAGCAACACTAGGGTCAGTTGAGTGTCATTGGTAAAGCTTCTTAGAATCAGTTGGGTGTTATTGGTAAAGATTCTTAGAATAAGCAATGAGCTGCTGGTTGATTGGTTGAATTAAAGTGTGGTATAAGCAGTCAAGAACATGATATTTATGTAATTTTCTGATGAATCCGCTTTCAAAGATGGAGGATGGGCAGGAGCATTATCCATTATCAAGAGGCATTGTTTAAGCGAGATTTTCTTTTCCAAATATTTTTTCAACAGTAGGGGCAAACACTTGAAAAACCAGTTCAGTGAAGAATTTCCTGGTCAACCAAGCTTTAGAGATTGCTCGCCACATAATGGCTAAATTACTTTTGATCATTTTGCGTGACTTGAAAGTCGGAGGATTCTGAGAACGATAAATAAGCAATGGTTTCACCTTAAGATCTCCGCTGACATTTTTTTTTACACGGTGGTCACCACTTATCAAGGCCCGGAAGCCACTCAGGTATAAGGGTTATTGCAAGTACAGTACGTTAGTGTGGAGACTTAATGAAGTGTTTACTTAAGAGGGCGGTTCATTAGGAATTTGTTAACGTTGGACTTGAAGACATCCAGGTTGTAGTCAGGTGGGAAGCAGGTAGACGGAACAGAGTTCCACAGGCGCGTAGTTCTAAAAAAGAATGTTTGTTCATGGAGTCTACGTTTTGATTTAGGCACAGATAAAGAGTGGGGAAAATGTTTCACAGTGGATTCAGCTAGACGGGTGTTTTTAGTGAAAGATTGGCGAGGGGGGACCAGAGATTGGACTTCAGACGAGCACCTGCCATTGAAATAACGATAAAACAAGGATTTGCACATATTGTTGGGAAATTAACATTGTAAAGTTAATTAGTTATTATCGAACTATCTGTCTATATATCTATTGATCTATGACATTCTCAAAATAGTTTTATTGGGGGTTATTTATTGTTTATAGAATTAAGTGTAACAGTGTGTTTTTGCTGATATGTTTATATAAATTAGCTAGGTTAAATATAAACAAAATGACCTCTGGCAAGCAGCCGTGGAAAGGTCACACGTAAGGGATGCTTTGGAATGATGAGGTAACGGAAGTGAGGTCAGAGGTCGGGAAGTTTAGAGTCGACAGTTGGAATTTCATCACCAGAGTGAACAGACGAGAGATTTGGGTTCTAATCACACAGGTGACTAGACGTACTTGACGGCCAGGGAGTGGGCTGAGAAAAGAGGAATGTAAACCATGTGAAACCATTTGAGACAACTGAAATAAATTTGTATTAGAAAAATATAAAGTGTTGTTCTTGGGGTTTTCACAACAGAAAGAACAGATGTCTCAATTGGATGGTGCTGGCCGTTTCACGGAGCTCAGCAAGTGAAGATACAAGAACTCTTCAAGAAAAAAAGGTATGAAACATATATACTTCTTCTTATATATGAACTGTAAAATATACCGGTGTGATAACTTTGATAGAACATGACTCAGTTTACAAGTCAATATCATATCCTCCTGGCTAGACAAATATACATACGATTTAATACGATTTAATACGATTTGATACAGATTTAATACAGATGTTATAAAGAAATATAATTAACAAAATACCTGACCCAACCTATAAGATATGACACCTTTTATAATATCAAATCCACCTCATTATATAACAATGTCAATAGTGTGCACCTATTTTTCATAGGTTTATGTCTTGAAAGTGATTTCTCTTCTCGTGTAATGAAGGCCCTGTTTGGAAATTTCCCCTCAAAATAACTCTGTCTCATGACAATTAAAAACCTGTTGAGGTAAATAGGTATTCTCTTTTACATCGTTTGCAAACTTGACCTTGAACGCGTCTGCTGACGTTTTATCCGAACTCGCCGCCTCTCCGTGTCGGTCGGGCTATGCTACGAATACCGCTTCTTCTTTGGAACTTCATATTTCAGATCAATCACAAATACACATTCCTGATTATATATATATATATATATATATATATATATATATATATATAGTAAGTTATAAAATATATATGGCGATTAAGCTACACTGAATATTCCGCGTTTCATCCACTCTAGGATTATTCAGGCTTATGCGCGAATTCTGTGGTTGTTTTTCGTTTTTACATGCACATCTTCTATTGAGATTTTAGTTAGCCAATCAGCTTTCTAGTATCCACTGCGCCCTTCCTATCAGCCAATGAGCATGCATTTATCGGACAAAGGCCTATAAAAGATGCACATATAAAAACGACAAACAACCACAGAATTCGCGCATAAGCCTGAAGAGTCCTAGAGTGGATGAAACGCGGAATATTCAGTGTAGCTTAATCGCCATATACATTTTATAACTTACTAACTAGCTCTACCTACGTATTGAGCGCTTTTGAAGTAAATACTTAAAGTTTACGCAGAAATCTATACTTTCGTATATTAATTTTATGTGAGTAAATTAAGTAGTTATATATATATATATATATATATATATACAAACACCATCAGATCAACTCGTGAGTAGCGAAAGGTAGAAATTTACACCAATAATAGGCTTAAACTTAATTAAGAACATCTGCTGCAAGTGCTTCTTAAACTGACACCTTTTCTGACGACATCTTGTTCTAATTTTCACATGAAGAAAATTCAAATATCCACACGTTCAAGGCAAAAGCTTATTCCTAAAATTCCAAAGTTTAGGTTTCATTGTTTAAAGAGTGTCGCAGGGTTCTTTTTTTATATGTTCATATGTCAATTCCTTTCCAGATCGATTACAAAACTGTGCTTCTATTTTCAGATCAATCGCAAGTTAAAGGCATACAGTATTAATGCTGGAGTCCCTCAGGGGTCCATCCTGGGCCCAACTCTCTTCTTGATCTACATCAATGATCTCCCAAAACACATACTAAAATCATTCGTTGACACTGATCATACGACTATCTATGGCAACACATCAAAGGCCGTTAGCGACAATGTTCTCTCAGATTCTCTCTCCTCAGATCTTGAGCGTGTGTTACAATGGGGGAAGAGGTGGCTGGTTACCTTTAATACATCTGAGACCAAGCTCCTATCATTACATCATAAACGCCCTGATCGCCATCTGGCATCGATTTAAATGAATGGCTCTCGTCTAGGGGAGGTCCCATGTTTTGATAAGCTTTTGGGTTTGACCTTTACTCCTGATCTGAAATGGAGCACATACATCAAGTCGGTGGCCAAGGTTGCTGGGAAAATGGTGGGATCCTTCTACCGCTCCAGAAGATATCTCACTAAGGATGCAATTCTCTATCTACATAAAAGCCAAGTACGTCCAAGGATGGAGTACTGCTGCCACATCTGGGTATGAGCTGCTAAAAATAGCCTATTCTGCCTTGACAGAGTAAAAAAAAAGACTTCGTAGCTTGGTGGGGATATCCTTTTCTCTTTCCTGCAACCCCTCTCTCACAGAAGAGACGTTGCGAGCCTATCTCTGCTTTATCGTTACTTGCATCATGGCAAGTGTTCGTCTGAGCTCCATTCTCTGCCCCCCTAGCCAATCTTTTACGAAAAACATCCGACTAGCTGAAACCACTATCAGTAATTTTCCCCACACTTTATCCGTACCTAAATCAAAACGTAGATTCCATGAACAAAATTTCTTTCTTAGAACTGCATGCCTGTGGAAGTCTCTGCCGCTTGCCTGTCCCCCCCCCCCGACTTCAACCTAGATGTCTTCAAATCCAACACAAACACATTCCTGATGAACCGTCCCCTTAAGTAATGTCACGTTATCAAACCGCCAATACTAACTATTTCTACGATACTATCCTATTGATTACTGTACACACAATAACCCTTATCCCGAGTGGCTTCTGGGCCTTGATAAGTGGTGACCTCTGTGTTGTCTACTTTTGTCTATACGTCACACTATTCTATCACCCGGTTCTCTCCATCCGTGTAGACTTCACATACTCTTCTACATTTATTTACCAGCAATGCTTCAAGGAAACTATCTTTACCTCTTATACAGTGCTGCTGTTTCTGCGAGCATTATTTTCTCCGCTATTTTAAAACATTGGATTTAATTTTTCTTTTTGATAAAGGGAGGCGTTCTCTCGAAAAAATTTACAAAAAAAAAAATTTATCAGTTAAGCACCACGGTCTTATCAGTACCACAGCTTTAGATACAACTCTCTCACCTCATGTAAAAGGATTTCATTTCTATAAATCATTGTAAAAATTGTAAAAAAGATTAAAAATTTCAAACAACGCTGCTACTACAAATACCACCCCAAATTGTGGAAACTCAATTTACTGTCACCGGCAGACACTTACGCAAAAAAAGAATTTTTTTTAGGGGGGGGTATTATTTTTTTGCTTTCTACTGAAAAATCTGTAGAAAAAAAAATCACCCCCCCCCCCAAAAAAAACAATTCCTTTTTTGTGTAAGTGTCTGTCGGTGACAGTAAATTAGTATTTCGTAAGCTGGTGAAGATATGAGTTGTAATGAGTTTCAATTTGTTTGTTTGTGACAGTAGCGTAAAATCTGCGTTTCGAAAACGAGACTTGTTGCGATGACCGTTTTCAAATTAGATGTAAAACCTTCAATCGGAATTTGATGTCGTTCAGTTGCTGTTCACCTTTGTTAAACTTCGTGACAATTTAATTTGTTGGCTGTGTTTTTCACATACCCAACAACTAACGATTTTTTCTTTCGCTTTTGCAAACAAGTTTCTTCACTTACATTGTCTCCAGTTAACGTAAATTGCTCGAGGTAAATAAAAGTTAACTTTTCTAATTAATTAATTAAACTACTTTCTAATTAGTGTAAAAAGAAATTTGCTGTTTTCGCGGACGTTTTCGACCCTCATTGGTCATCCTTAGGCGAGTGATAATTTTTTTTTTTAAATCGCTTGACGATGACATATGGATGTCGAAAATGATCGCGAATACGGCAAATTCCTTTTTACACTTACACAGAATGTTCGGAAACTAGTTCGTAAAAAAAGGTGGATTTTAAGAGAAACAAACAAGAGTTGTCTCTACTCTTCAATGAAACGTGCATAAAGGAGAGACTGCTGCCCAAATATACTAATATATATATATATATATTGTATTTTACAATAAAATGATAAAATTATTGTCCAAGATTTATTGTCTGTCTCAATAAAAAACATCGTTTCCGAAACGATCGTACAATTTATTGATTTTGTTTGTTCTTGCTTGTAAAACCGATTTTTTATTTCTAATTTTAATTATAAATTATCAATCATTTTATTCAATATTAAAATAACTCGAGGATATATATGCCTATCCAGCTTATTATATATCTACATTACAACGGACACGGTTATATATATATATATATATATATATATATATATATATATATATATATATATTAAGGGATTAGAACAACAGTCTAAATAGCAGATTTTATTATAATGTATTAGTAAATGGATTAATACAATTAAAGTATTCATGCATTTACTAATACATTATAATAACCTCTGCTTTTTATACTTTAGTTGTAATCCCCTTAATATTTATATATATATATATATATATATTATTATTATTATTATTATTATTATTATTATTATTATTATTATTATTATTAACCGAATCTATCGTTTGAAAAAACAACAACAAATCTAAATTTATAAGCGATAAAAATAAACAGTAAAACATTCATCTAGGTTTCGTGGCCTAACGGTTAAGGCGCCGGACTGGGGAAACATAGTCTGAAGTTCGATCCCTAGAAACAGTTGGGCTACGCTGATGAGAGTTAATGAAACTCGAAACACGCGTGTGCGTAGATTACTGTTTTAAAAATTATAAAAAATAAATAAGAAAAATATTATATATGCTCCAAACTAATTAGGGCGCCTTTCTAAAATCTAGCTTCGAGGCGAAGCCATTATTAAACAACAAGAAATATATATATATATATATATATATATATATATATATATATATATATATATATATATATATATATATATATATATATATATATATATATGATTTTCAGAATGTGAGAGATTGTATATGATAAAGTCCACAGCCAAACAACGTCGATAGAAATTCTTGTGTGCGGGGCGTTTGCTCAGTGTGTAGAGTGCTTGCCTCGCATGCAAGAGGCTTGTGTTTCGAATCCTGAGTTCGGATGTGTCTGACTGATGAGCCCAAATGAGGGCGAAACTCGAGTTTTGGACTTCCGGTTCGTTGATTGTCATGGCTCTTGTGAGCTGCGACGTTGTTTGGCTGTGGAATTTATTATATATATATATATATATATATATATATATATACATTAATTCATGTTAACATTGCAACATTGTTTCCCCTTGTACCATAGTCTAGTTCCATATTTCCATTTATTTGTAACATTGGACCTTTCCTATCTATTATTGAGAAGCATTCGGCTTTAAAATGCCTAGGTATAAAAATCATTCATAGTTCGTTCTTTCAGCGATTATTCTTGCTAATTGAACTGAAAAATAAATCCCTATATACTCATATTTATTTATCTTGCTGTAAATTCCTTTAACTGCTTACGTTCAACGTCAAGGTGTTGAGCTTCTTATATCTTGACAATACGCTATATAGTTCGATTCCTAGAAAAAGTCAAGGTACGCTGACGAGAGGTAATTACCTTGAAACACGCGTGAACGTCGATTACAGATTTAAAATTATATATATATATATATATATATATATATATATATATATATATATATTAGCAGAAGTACATATTAGCAGGAGTACCCGTTTTTGAATGGGTTTAAAGCAGCCTACAGAAAATGGACTGTGATTGATGAACATCTGATAAGTTACGAAAAGAGTTAGGTTTTAATACTAAAATTTTTTACCCTAAGCAAAATATGATGAAAGTAAAGATAATTGTCGCGAAAATATATTTTTTATATCAACTTTGTTTCCATTCGTAGCCAAGAGTGACCAACAAAATGATGTTTCCTTACAAAGAGAAAATATTATATATATATATATATATATATATATATATATATATATATATATATATATATATATATATATATATTATAATAATAATATAAATATACAAGAAATAAATGTTACCATAGTCAATAAAATTACTTTTATGATAGAAAAGTTCATTGGTTTGTATTTTTAAGTAGTTTGGAAAAAAAATTTTAATTCACGCACCGGTTATAAAAAATGAAAATGGCAGCGACTTTGAAATGGAGAGCCCCGTTTTCAATTTGAAGGAGGGACACTTGAGTCTTCTGTGTGAACAATTTAAGACGGTTCCGTCAATGTAAGTAATATCTATAAAAAATATTTTAATGTTTTCCGTTATTTTGTGCTTGAGGAATATTCGATTATGGCATGTGTAGTTTAAATAAAAAATCATTTGAGTAGTTATACGCTCAAATTTCGTTTTAATTTCGGTTCGCTTAAATTATTTCAAGTAAAGAGCATTAAAAACTATTTCAAAACAAAAAAATATGAACTGAACTTTTATTGACTATGGTAACATTTATTTCTTGTATATTTATTTTTTCGGGTAGTCTCTTTGCCTTTTCTGCTAAACACTCTTACTAAATAATATCGACGAAATATTGAAAAACAAAGAAACAAAAACAGTTTTGAAAAATAATGAAGCTTTACTTACTTTAGTAAAATAATCCGAAACAGCAAAATGGGCATTTAAAAAGGTAAACACGTATTTACTTTAGTTTTTAAAAGAAAAGAATCGATATAAATATGAATAAGAAGAAATTGGCGCTTTTTTCAAGCAGAACAGCTTCGTTTCAGTTTTACAGTATTAAATGGTGTAGTATTGCGCCGTCGGATTCAGGGTTGTACTACTGTAATGTAAAGAAAACGTAGAAAGGGTTGTAATCAACTGAATTCCTTCTAGTACACTGACAAAAAAGGCTTAAAGAGATATATAAATAAAAATAAAAAAGGTTATGTAAATATTTTTAAAAAGACACGTAAGCACGTGAGCAGGATTTTTCCTGCTTTTGAGACGATAAAAAGTAACGTTCTTATCTTTTATTATTCATCTATTTTCTCAAGAGTGCCACGTGCAAGTGGAGAAGGAAAAAACAGAGTTATGCAAAATTTGTGTCGAGAATTGTATAAAGTTCCGACTTTTCTTTTTTGCTTTCATTTTAATTAGTACGTGAATTTATTCGACACAATATGATTCAACTAAAAAAATAAATAAAAGCTAACATGAATTAAGATAAAAGTAAAGGTGTCATTGTGGACCCTCACCCCTTTTAAACCCCCTTGTTAAACTTTGTGAAATATTTACATTCTATGGAGGTCAGGCGCGAACGAACACCCCATAATTTTATTATACCATATTTCTTCAAACTGAAATATAATTATCAAAGTATACTTACGCAAATAGATATGAAATGTATTTGTTTAAGTTTGTGCCATGTTTCCATGGAGTACAGGCGCGAACGCAGACCCCACAATTTTATCATACCATCCCTATTTAAGTTGAAACATACTTATCAAAGTATTCTTATGTACATCTATATCAAAAACACTTGTAAACGTTTTTTTTTTTTTTTTTCATTTGTTATTTCCATACTTTGGGGGCGAACACAGACCCCACAATTTTTATGAACCACCGATCTGCCAGATCAAACATATCCATTCCTGATCCTCGATACATCTTCTATCATTATAAGTAATCAGTTTTTTTTTTTTAAATAGTCAACCATATAGGAGCCTATTCTTGACCAGACACACACACACGTCCAGCTTCATATTATAGATGTATGTGTGTGTGTACAATATTTTGTGCATATTAAATAAGGATAAGGGTACACTTTATAACCTCCTTATTAAGAATGAATGCTTCTTGCCAAACTTTTAGGGTAAAATAGCAGGCAGGGGGTCCGACTTTGCCCGATACGTAAATACGCTTTTTTTATGATATTTTAATCAGTCCAGATTTCGTATACATGATTATGGAGTCGTGATTTCAAAATTAAAAAAAAAGAAGATATTTGTTTACCATCAGCTAGAATCGAAATCGAAAGCAAAACTGTAGCATTCAAAGCTGGTGACGTTACCACTGCACCAAGGTTACACGCATATGAACTGATAAAAAATAAACTAAGATGAATGTACAAAATGTATAACGATTTTTTTTTTATTAGACTATATTTGGTTCCCTTAAAAACTATTTTAATCGGCTAAAGACCTATAAAAGAGCGATCCGTAAAAAATCCAAATATTTGAAGCCCCTAGCGCCGCTCTGCGACATTTAGCTTCGGTGGAGATAGAGTTTGAAAGCACAGAGACAGACATACATAGTGATTTATATATTAGATGAGCTAGTGCGGTGGGCAATCACTATTAATTCATAACTGTGAATCAAACCCATGCCATATTGCCGGCTTCGACACCCATTATCATAAAATGTTATATCAAAATTTCAGTTAGATCTAATCTGTAGTTTCTGGCAAAAAGTTTGACATAAATCTGGGGTTGTGTCGACGAATCAATAATAATCTCTTTACACCCATAACCACATCAAATTGATAACATAATACTTAGTTCAGTGCACCTTATCATAACAAAAGTTCATTCAACATTTAAGCCAGATTCGGCTAAGTAGTATTAGAGAAAAACGTGCAACAGGCAAACAGACAGCGAGACTCTTACTACTACTACTACTACTACTACTACTACTACTACTACCAATAATAATAATAATACTATATATAACAGACGGACAGGCTAATATTCCTACTACTAATAATACAAACAAACGCACAGACAGACAAACACACACAGACACAATATTTATATATATATATATATATATATATATATATATATATATATATATATATATATATATTGAAGCACGTCTGATTGAACACGACGGAGTTTTTCTTTTTCTTATATTGTTGTATAACTTTTCAATTCGCCCAACGTTTTTTGTTTTTTTTTAAATTTCGGACGGCATGTTGTTATCTAAGAAAATCGAAAAAAAAAAAAGAACTCCGTTGTAAAAATCAGACGTGCTTGAATTAGGACTTGCTTCGAATATATATATATATATATATATATATATATATATATATATATATATATATATATGTGTGTGTGTGTGTGTGTGTGTGTGTGTGTGTGTGTGTATAACATTATATTGTCTAGACATATTTAGTTGTAATTCTGAAAAACATTTTTATTCCAGTACTTTATCTGTATAATTGTGATTTCCTAAGTTCTATTATTTTCTCTCTATAGGTAAACACGTTATTGCTGAACCGATTCTGTGCAGTCTGTATCATGGCCGACTTCAAATAAATAAGAAATATTACTTTTCAATTGATTCATCGTATGTTTTCCTTTTCAATCCTTTCACGATATATCCTAACATCCAATAGTCATATATTATTTAATTGGAATTCATTAATTTTATTTACTCTCATCTTTCTTAGTTGTTGTTTTACGACGTTTCGGCCAACTATTCCTCTGGCCTTCATCAAGTGGTAACCACGACGTGATAGGAACTCCAAATCTCTACGGTTTCAGATGAACATTGTCTGAAGATAACGGTTTCATTCCTACCCAAAGCCGGCCAGAGGTTTACTTGGCCAAAAACGTGGTGAGACGACAACAACTATGGATGGCAGTAATTGCTGAGAATGCAATTAGGAGATTCGAATTTCCTATCCTGTTGGGTTACTACCTGACGAAGACCAGAGGAATAATTGGCTAAAACGTCGAAAAACAACAACTAAGAAAGATGAGGATGATAGTCGTCAATAAATAAATTAATTATCCAAGTTTAAATTGATCACCTCCATCAACATTTTTTTTTGCCACGTAATTAACTATAATTAACAACTAATTAATCAAATATTTAAATCCTTAATTTTTTTATTGCAATACTTCTCTTGGTCTGTTCTGCGATAAGCCAGAAAGAATTCGGAATTGATTTTATGTGCTTTGCGAGAATAACCGATGATTTCAGTATTCTTATATTCTATATTAATACAACTTTTTTTTCATTTTTCTTAAACTTTTTCTTCTAGGGGATGGGACATCCAACCAGATGTCTGACATTTACCCCTATTTTAGTGAGTCAACCAAGAGATCTTTTCAGGATTCTAGCCGTCCCTTTCAGTGCAATCGTTTGTATTTCACTTGCACTTGGTTCACCGGGTAAAAGAGTTTGTATATACATATGTGTGAGCAAATATTTAACCGATAACTTCTTAAAATACTGTTCACATAACACTGAAATTTACAAGAAATAGCAATCATACACTAAGAGTCATTTAAAACGAGTAAAATATTTGCTTGGGTGAATCAATAACGCATAGAGAGATATGTATATATATATATATATATATATATATATATATATATATATATATATATATATTTATATACGAGCAAACAGTTAATAAAACATGTTAAAACACTTTGAAAAACAGTTCAAACATATTTAATCTAAAAAGGAGACACTAGATAAGCGGATAGTGCTTCTTATTATTTGGTTTTATCGAGCTTTTACATCTGGCTGAGATAACTTTATATATATATATATATATATATATATATATATATATATATATATATCAACAAGTTGAGATGCCAACTGTTCATTTCTACTTGCCACCACATTTCAATTACTTTTGCGCATGTGCAAATTCAAAGGTAGTATTAAGTAGTTTAATTTCATATCTTTTTTATATCTTTTTTTTTCTCTTTCGATAGCCCAAGCAAGAGTGAATGAGGCTCGAGCGCTTAATATTTTGGTTTAGATTCTAAGAAATGTCACCCAAGTTATTATATTTTTAAACATTTGAAATCAGTATTATATAGGGTTTTCCAATAAAATGTATACACTCTTCAAATTTTCTCAACTTGGTACATGAATATGCTATACCACGTTTCCAACAGGTGTTTAGAAATAAAGGGCACTTCCTGCAGGATGCAGCACTTCCCCACTATCATCATAACGTAAGAGCATATCTTGATAGTCACCCGCGAAACAGATAGTTAGGACGAGGAGGAAGTATCGAGTACTGTCCACGCTTACAAGATTCGACCCCCTTCCCATCGACTTTTATCTTTAAGGGGGTGGGGGTGTTGATGGCATGCTAAACACAGGGTTCACACAACAAAACAAGCTACAATAAATGGGTTGAAAGCAACCATTGAAAGAAGATGTGTCAACATACCAATTGAATTGATTAGAAAAGTTTTCGATTCAATCAGTGAGCATTGTCCGCTGTTCATAGACCACAATCGCTAAGAATTTGAACACTTTCGATAATTAGCTTGTTTCTATATTTGTTCACAGTATTTTTTTATGTATGGAACTTTCTTTCTTATAATAAATGTTGATTTTATGGCCATTTAAAAGTGTATACGTCTTATTGGGACACCCTGTATATTATATTTTTCCTTTAATAAGCCATGGTTATAAAACCACTAGCAATAGCAAGGGACTTTCTAGGTAATCAGGGAAAACATAAAACTGAGGAATATTACGAAAGTTAGATAATACAGCACTCCTAAAACTGTGACAGTGATACAAGTTCATTCTGAGGTAGCACGCTCAGGACTTCAGAACACAGAGATGACCGGTACATCACTGAGCAAGTACATGTGTACTTATTCAGTAGGTCTTATGTGAATGCATATCGTCGAAGATTATGTTTGTTCGGCCGCAGCACAGCATTGGATTTAAGCGTTGTGGTGGCGCAAGAACCATAAAATAATCTGTAGGCAACAGACGCACCTGTCACATCCCAGCAAATAGACATCAAATCTAACCGAAGCAGATCATATACTCCAGAGAGAACAGGTTCGCGGCAGGGAATGTGTAGTATATATTTGAGTAGACTCGGTTCCCGGCATTTCCCCAGTGTTTGGAGGTGTGTGTTGAGCAAAAAAAAAAAAAAAAAGTTGTACTAGGCAGGCAGGCAGGCATGCTCGAACTCGTGACGCGAGGGCAGAAAATAAAGTGGATTGTGTGTTTAAGGGTGTTGGTTGAGCAAAAATAAAAAATAAAAACAACAACAAAAAACAGTAGTAAGTAGGCTCGAACCCGTAACGCGCCAGAAGAAAAAGAGATGAAAAAAAAAAAAACTTTTTTATCGATGAGCCTACCGCGGTTTAGGTCGCGGTAGGTCGAAATAATACCTTTTATTCGACATTGGTTATACGAGCTTTAAATGGCTAGTAAAAAAAAGTCAGCAGAAAAAAAAAAACAAAACGAACCTCCCTATAGAAAACTGCCCAGTTGGGGGTGAATGAATTAATGTGTTTTACCATTTTTTCGATATTTGTCGCCCGAAATATCGAACTTCAAAACGATACCAATCTCGTGAAAATCCGTTGCCTCTGTCGAAACTTTTAGGCAGACAGATATACATACGCACACACATTTAAACAGAGAGGTGAGACTTATTATAGATTGAACGACGCTGTAGACACTCAAAAAAGTCAGAAAACACCCTGCCTACGAATGATTACTAGAGCCCCATATTTCAAGTGGGGACAAATTATTGCCTTGTTAAGCTTAGCAAATGCCATTCATAGGGAATACGGTAGCTCAGGGTACGTAACATGTAAAGCTCTCTACTAATCCTATTAAATATATGAAAAGTAATCGTCAAAGCTAAGATTGCTGGATATTATTACCCCCAAATAGTTATAACATTTAAAGAATGACGGAAACGTGCTTTTAAACCAAATGCGAGTGATAGGACAGTACACAACTGATTTTGCTGGGTTGAACAGCATACTACAGTTGCTTATCATTTTAATATATTATTTTCAATAGAGATTTGGCCGTGTTATAAAAAAAAATATATAAAAATCTGCATGAATTAAAATATAAAAAAGCGTATTTTACTAGCGAGAAAAATCGGGCGTCCCTTACCACCGTTAATATAAAATAAAATGTAATATTTATCGCGTACTTCCGTCCTGAAACAAACAAAATAATTGGCAAATCACTAGAATTATAGCTAATATGGTTGTTTTATTTTACGACATATCAACCCTTTCTAGATTATTTATTACCAACTCAACTCATTTTAATAAAATGTTTTCATGCCTGAACTTCTTTACATATTCAAATATTTATTCCTGGTATTTTGATTGGTTATTTTATATTGTGACATATCAACCACTTGCTTGTTTTTTTTATTGTTTTTATTTTTTAATGTAAAATCCAGGAATTCTGGAATATGTTTATATTCTCCAAGTCTTTAAAATTTTAAAAATATTTGTTCATAGTGTTCGGGTTTGTTTTGTAGAGGAAAATTATATAATTACGCTTTGTAAAAGGGAAATTGAAAACAAAAAGAAAACAAACATCATTTTTGTATGCATATAAGGTTAGGGAGCCAGCACTTCATAAGCTTGATTTGGTAACACCAGTCATATAGTCAACAAACATTACCCATATATATATATATATATATATATATATATATATATATATATATATATATATATATATATATATATATAGTAATAAAACCAATACATATATATATAGCAATGAAATCAGTACATATATATATATATATAGTAATGAAATCAATATATATATATATATATATCTATATATATATAATAATGAAATCAATATATATATATATATATATATATATATATATATATATATATATATATATATATTTATAACACTTTTCCAAAACGTTTAATATATCAACATCTATGAACCAGTGGCAATGTACATATATCAATAAAATCATGCCAAGTAAATTGACTTAAATATTAAGCAACATGGTGAAGATTTATGTAATAGAAAAATTCCTATATTATAAATCTAATTCAGAATCATGTCTGTATGCAAACGGAGTAAATGTTTTCCACATATGTGAATATCCTATATATCAACTTTCTAAGCTCGTAGATCAAAACTCCGTTAAGTTTATATGTGGAGAATTGTCCTTACACACACACATACTCACACATTCTCATTTTTATAGATATATAAACATATACAGGTATTACCTACGATTGTTTCGATCCGATGGGTTCTTAGGATAATAGCGGTAGCGAATGTGTCAGCCCATTGCGAACTGAATCAAGGTATCTCTTTAGGAAACCTTATCGGATCTATACCAAAATATATAGACAGAAATTGTTTAAGATAATAAGCTATCTCTTTAAATGTGATGTGTTTCCGTTTCTATGAGAGGGTTGAACTTTGCATGACTACCTAAAGTTTGCTTGTCGCTTCTCTATTCAACTAAACAAATATAATACACTCTTTAAATAATATACGCCTTCTATTCAGTAAACTTCCGGTAGATCATATTAACTTAAACGTGGACTTTCCGTAGTAAGCTAAAACCAACGTATACATACATACATACATACATACATACATACATACATACATACATATATACATACATACGTACATACATACATACGTACATACATACATATACATGATGGCAGCAACTCGTTCTCGAGTATTGCCATTAATTAATATATCTCTGGCTCAAATGACGCAAACATGAGCGCAACTAACAGCACGTGCCAAACGGTCACCTCTATGAACCTTCTATAGTTTGCACATCCCCTGATAACCGGGTCCAAGCTGTTGTGCCCTGAACACCTACCAGGCCAGACCCTGGAAGTTCCAGAGCCTTTATTTCCATTCACGTCCATATCTGCATCAGTCCTCATTGAATGTCCGTTTGCCGTTTCAGGCTACAGCCAGCCTTTTTGTTATCGAGATACACACATGATTGCTTAGTGTGTATTCCATTGCATATCATGTAATGGCATGGTGGGTGGAGAGGGATCCCATAAGCCGTGGTGAAGGCAACCTCTCTAGGAGAAGGAAAACCCTGATATAAAAGCAGCGGTGACTGCTGCTTCCAATGATGTTGACTTGCTCTTCTTTTTGGTTCAATGTAGCAGTTGTTTAGAGAGTGGGGTTGTCTCAGTGCAAAGTCTTGCCACACTACATACATACATACATACATACATGCATACATACATGCATACATACATACATACATGCATACATACATACATGCATACATACATACATGCATACATACATGGCTTCCTTCAGTTTGACAGACTATGGATACCCACTATAAGGGTGCCTGCGCATGAAATTATTGCGGCAAGAGTTGCGCAACAATGTACCCCACCTCTCTTGAGTAGACATTGTTGATTAGCAGTAGCCGGTGGCGGTTCAGGACGACTGGAAACAAGCGGAGAGCGCCTAGAATTCCCAAATGGTCACCAATTTGGTACTAGCCAGGCCAACGTTGCTTAACTTCGGCGATCTGAAGAGAACCACTGTGTCAATGTGATTATGCCGTACAACGATATATATATATATATATATCTACATATATATATATACGTTTGATTTTTTATTACCGTATCTTTCTGTTAAGTTACATTATTGTTTCAGCTACCCGGCCGTTGTTTGGCCACCCGTACCTTTCTCATACTTTTACAGAAACCTGTAAAAGTCTGAGGAAGCTACGGACGGCAAAAAAAAACGGCTGGGTAGCTGAAACAATAATGTAACTTAACAGAAAGATACGGTAATAAAAAATAAAACGCATATTTGCTCTACAACAGTATTGAGCATTTTTTTCAGTTTTTATTAATTAACATTTCTACTATATATATATATATATATCTTTATTCGATTGGCAAAATTTTAGAATAATTATAAAAAAGTGAACCATATCGTAAATTCAATCAACTAAAAAATGGAAACCGGGGTGAGGAAAAGAAAAAAAAAATATATATATATAATGGGGCAAGTTATATGTACAATTAAATAAAATAAATAAGTCGATTAAAAAAGATCGTTAAAATATACCCAAAGCGCTTTTCGTTCAGACAAACATTTTCAAGGGTCATAAGTCTGAAAATTATCATTTTTTAGAATATTTGGTAGTGATATGGAATACGAGCGGAGAGGTTAAGAAAAAAAAAAAAAAAAAAAAAAAACCTGACTACCCAAATAATTCTAACTGAAGCCGGAGGTTTCTCTGCTTGCACAAAGTAGGGGGGTATCGCCCAACATGTCCCCCGTTTCATCAGGGATCATCAAGCTACTACCAGAAAATCCCAACTGATAGAATCGTCCATCGGCCAACATTTGGTCGATAAAAAGGAATGCGGTCTTGTTTTCTCTCCGGAGTGTTTTTCTGTTTTGCACCGAGGACGCACAAAGTTCCATCTGTCTGTCCTCGAAGCACTTACCATCATTGCTAACCCCCCTACTTTGTGCAAGCAGAGAAACCTCCGGCTTCAGTTAGAATTATTTGGGTAGTCAGGTTTTTTTTTTTTTTTTTTTTTTTTTTTTTTTCTTAACCTCTCCGCTCGTATTCCATATCACTACCAAATATTCTAAAAAATAATAATTTTCAGACTTATGACCCTTGAAAATGTTTGTCTGAACGAAAAGCGCTTTGGGTATATTTTAACGATCTTTTTTAATCGACTTATTTATTTTATTTAATTGTACATATAACTTGCCCCATTATATATATATTTTTTTTTTTCTTTTCCTCACCCCGGTTTCCATTTTTTAGTTGATTGAATTTACGATATGGTTCACTTTTTTATATATATATATATATTTCTGTGGGAATTTACTTTATTTCCTTATAATATATACCAATCCTTATTTAAGAAACTCAATGTAATTAAAGAGAAATATAGTGAATGACTGACAAAAGTCTATATTCAAAAGTTAATGATGTTGACCATCTTATAATTTATTCCTTTAATTCAGTTGACGTTTACAATTCTTGGCAGCATTTGTTTCGTGGCGCAAAATCAATCACTTAATTATTATATGTGAATTTTATGAATCTATTTTGCCCTTAACTCACCAGAAAAATTTACTTTATACTTTGTATCCTTTATTTCCTTTTGATGAATTGATTGTTGCTATTTCTTCTCATGAGTTAAGGGCAAAATAGATTCACCAGTTCATATAATAATTAAGTGACTGATTTTGTGTAACGAAACAGATAATGCCAAGAATTGTAAATGTCGACCGAATGAAAGGAATACATTATAAGATGGACTTTAGAATATAGACTCTTCTCATTCATTATTTCATTCATTCATTATATATATATATATGTGTGTGTGTGTGTGTGTGTGTGTGTGTGTGTGTGTGTGTGTGTGCATTCATTGTATGTGGATGACTAAAAAAGTCCGTATGTTGGATTGAGCATACTGGGAAGTGATATACAAACTGCCATTAGCGGAGGCATTTGGACGATGTCAAACATCGTTAATTCATTACCCTCACAACAGCTCATTTGGGCGGTCGGGTTTCGACCCTGGCTTGAGGATGTTGCCTGTCTAGCCGCACTGATGAACTGTGAAACAGCGAAGCAGTACTGTATGTGGATGACTATAATGCTCCCTATCTTGGGTAGAGCATATACATGAGTGATACACAGTACGTGGATGACTATATATATATATATATATATATATATATATATATATATATATATACGTATATGTATATATATATGGATATATATCTGTGTGTATTTATCGATCTCTCTCTCTCTCTCTCTCTCTCTCTCTCTCTCTCTCTCTCTCTCTTTATATATAATGATAGCCGTATGGATTAGGTCTTCTTTAATCGAGCCAGACATGTCTCGGTCTCGTGATGCGGGGTTCGAATCGTTCGACTGGTATTAATCGTGACACTCTGCACTGAAGATTCCCGAAAGGATGAAACACTAGTGTCTGTAGGTATTTAATAATTAATATTATAGTATATATATATATAATATATATATATATATATATATATATATACAAGTTTAGTAATGATTGAATATCATGCACATATTAGGTAGAGATATATGCCGATACATATTATTAAACTCATTACACAAACATTCACACACCTGTTTATTTATATTTAATATGAAGTCTATTATTTATGTAAAATTATTCCGTTACATATTATTAAACATACTAGCAGTTCAGCCCGACTTTGCTCGGGCCCTATGTACTGTTCATAATGTTATGTGCGTATGTATGTATATATTAAAAAGTTTGACTCATGTCCTGATGACTTACATCTAAAATTTCAAGTGTTTATACCCAAAATTGGCGTAGGAGTTAGGTAGAGTCTGCAAATATCAACTTTTTCAACTTTGCCGTCTTGGCAGCCAAATTCTCGCCCAAAATCTGATAAAAAAATTGCTGCATGTCTGAATCCGCTTAATGTAAAATTTCAAATATTTAGACTCAAAATTTGCTGAATAGTTTGCTACGGACCGCAAAGGACAAATCTTTCAACTTTGACATTTTGGCAGCCCAATTTCTGGCTATAAACCGATTAAAGAGCTTGCTCTTTATTTGAATACATTTTATGTAAAATTTGAAATTGGCTGGGTAGATACCACATAGGTCATTTCTTTTTTTTTTTAAATTAGACCCCAAGTTCGCCCCCTTTACATTTATTCATTTGGGCTCAAATCTATTTAATAATTTGATCTATGCCGACGTAACCAACATCTAAAATTTCAAGTGTTTAGACCCAAAATTGGCGGAGGAGTTTGGTAGAGTTTTTAAAAGTCAAATCGTTGAACTTTGACACCTTGACAGCTAAATTTCTGGCTGAAAACCTATTAAAAGGATTTTACCCAATCTCAACATCTCTTATATCAAATTTTAAGTCTGTAGACTTAAAATTGACAAAGTAGTTACGTAGGGACATGTACACACAGACACACAGATAGACATACAGACAATTTCACATTTATTTTATATATACATTTCAGCTGAAACCTCTCAGACCATTATCTTCAGAAAATGCAGAAATAGAAAGTTGTATACTGAATAAATAAACAATTGCCCTATTAATTATTGAGCACTTTCATTTAAACACAGTAAAGGCAAGGGATATGACAAGAGATTGATATTTTCATTGTTTTGATCATTGAAGATATATGACACCGTTTGATACATTTAATCAATTGAGAACCACATTACTGTATCTAAAATAAAATATTAACTGATATATACTAGAGAGTCAAAATAATGAAAAGATTATTCTCTAGTAATGAAAAATAAGTCAAAATAATGAAAAGATTATTCTCTAGTAATGATTCACAATTAAATGCAATCATAATGGTATATATATATATATATATATATATATATATATATATATATAAGTTTATTGAAGCATAAAAATGTTGCTGTTTTATTTATATTTAATATTTTATTATTCATATTATATTATTCAGTAATTATTATTATTATTATTATTATTATTATTATTATTATTATTATTATTCACTCACTAGGAGTGCTCACACAGGTTATTATAAAATATTTCGCTTTGGAAACGACCTGGTGTTCCCTGGATTCTGAGTGACTGCAAGAGTTCTCAGATTTTCAGTACTTAATACCTTTTTAGATAAACGTTGCAAATATATTTTCGCTATCGCGATAGCCGTTTACCATTGATTTCTCATTAATAGCAACCATTGATATTCACTAGCATTTGGGGTGCAATAAGCCTCCCCATGTTCTTAGTCCTCTTCACACCATTCCAGTGGAGATCTGGTTGGTGCTTTCTCTCCTCGATATTTCCATCCTCCTTGACCCTCCTCAAGAATTTCGCGTGGTTAATGTGACTCTAATATATGGATGTGGGTGGGGCTAAAGTGGAGTGCGCATGGTTAACCTTACAAATATACAGTTTCAGTTTTCTTGATTGCATGTTATGTTTCTTTGTGTTTGATATCTGTAGCAGTTTCTATATGTCCGGCTTTCAGCTGTGGATCATATCTGTTCGTCTCCGCATTCCAAGAGTGTCATTATTACTTTAGCCGTTTTCATCTATATATTAATACGATAGCGCGTGTGTTATTTTCTGTGTCACGCTTACATCCGGGTCGTTTAAGTACTTCCATTTCTTGTAATAAATAATTTTACCAAGAATTCTTCATAAGATTTGGTTTCGGTTTCTGATGGAAGTCAAATCATTTCATTTTCTTATAAATAATTTTACTAAGAATTCTTCATAATTTTGGGTTCCGTTTCGATAACAGCTGATGCCACTTAATTCATCTATTTTTTTTTTTTAAATAAGTTTCCCAAGAATTTTTCACAAGTTTTGATTTCGGATTCGATTATAGCTAATGGCACTCCAATTATTTTTTTTAAAATTTTATCACTAATACTACATCGGACTTGAATTCGGTTTCAATTTTAGTTCTTAGCGCCTTAGTACTTTTTTATAATAATTTCATCAAAAATGTTTCATAAGTTTCGGTTTCAGTTTTGATTATAACTGAAGAGAAAAAGTTTATATATATATATATATATATATATATATATATGCACACACATTATATATATATATATATGTATATATATATATATATATATATATATATATATATATATATATATATATATATATACTCATAAGTTTGGGATTCAGTTTCGAATCAAGCTGATTAACCCAAATCATATAGATATATTTTTTTATTTTTGAAAATGCAATTCCATAGTATATAAAAATCGATAGAACATTAACTTTATAATAATATATACGAAATCCCCACGAATTAAAATATCATATTTAAGCGAATTTTCAAACGTAGCTACGCCAGGTGTCCCTGCTAGTTTGGATAAATACTTTTTCAGTTTTAACAAAATAGCTAAAATAATATAAGAGCGTTTCTATTAACGCTGAATATCTACAGAATGTCAACACCAAAATATTTCATATTCGGAATTTCAACACGCCCTAGTTATTATTATTATTATTATTATTATTATTATTATTATTATTATTATTATTATTATTAGTAGTAGTAGTAGTAGTAGTAGTAGTAGTATTAGTAGTATTATTAGTAGTAGTAGTAATAGTGTAATTCTTTTATTTTGGCATTTTAGAGCTGATTACAGTGAAAATTTAGCTCCAAATAATCACACTCTCAAAAAATTGCATTATTTAATTTTCTCTATATATAAAATCATTTTGTCTGCGTGTGGGTCAATTTATAAGAAATGTAAGAAATTTAACCCAAATGTAGTTCATGTTCCTGGGAGTGTTTTTAGGTAGGTTTTAAATCGGACTACTACCATAAGTATTGAAAATCGATAATCGAAAAACTTCGATTATAGAAGGAACAATATGATTTGTACCAATGTTAACATGCTTATACAGCCTTACCTCACAGGAGCGTATAAAATCGACCATAGATTGTTTGTTAAGACGGGGACGATATAAATGCTACTTTTTGCCGCCACAATTGAACGATAATATTTGACTTTTGCATGGCAAACTTTAACTAAAGCCATTATCTATATATCCGTAAAAGTGAGAACGTGTATGTGTGCGGACAATTTTCAACCTATATACTCAACGAATTTTCAAGTTACAGACTTGAAATTTGGTATATAACGTATTCAAACATGTGTAAAAATTTAAACGGTTTTCATCCGAAATAAAGTGTAGCTAAGAGGTACAAATGAGAAAAAGTCGTACATGAGGGGGGTCGTATTTTTATTTGTT
Organism: Euprymna scolopes; assembly: GCF_053919585.1. Taxonomy (NCBI): domain Eukaryota; kingdom Metazoa; phylum Mollusca; class Cephalopoda; order Sepiida; family Sepiolidae; genus Euprymna; species Euprymna scolopes. Next base: position 19,326,224 of record NC_136523.1, read on the forward strand.
TGCAAACGGTTTCATGTATGCGCATGCGTGAGTCGTTCTCATAACATATTCCTTTATGTTAACAATAAGTAGTTTTGAAAACGCTTGCTAAAGGACGTGTCAAGCTGGCATAATGGTTATCGTGCATGACTCACTTTTTGTTTTGGTGTCGATCTCAACTCGAGTACTTTTTTTTTTTTACTTACAAGAAGTGAACGGTTCAGAGAGAAAAAAATTATACTCCCGTACAAATTAAACAGATTCTGTATCAATTAATATATATTATTTATGCATATTATACGACCGGACAAAGCCGGATGGATTGCTAGTATAAAATAAATTCATAAAATCAATAGTAGTTACTTCATCGTGAAATGTAAACTACAAAGTATTGTCGACTAAATAACTGCTGGGAGGCAAGTGTAGTTTTGTCCGGATTCTGTTCCGTCTGCCTGCTTCCCACCGGACTACAATTTGGATGTCTTCAAGTCCAATGTTAACAAATTCCTAATGAACCGCCCCCTTAATTAAACACTTCATCAAATCTCCACACTAACGTTATGTACTTGCAATAACCCTTATCTCTGAGTGGCTTCCGGGCCTTGATAAGTGGTGATCTCTGTGTAAAAAAAAAAAATCACGGCGGTAGGCTCCTCGACTATTGTTTTCTTACTTCAGGCTCCCCGATTTTTAAATTCTTTTCCTGTTTCCTGCTCTCTTGGTTGTACTAGCATAGAGAAATTTAAATTTATCGTGAACAGACATTTCACTGCTCAACTCCCCACTGTTCTCAATTAAACACGCTCTATAATTGTAGCTCCGGACGTTCCTATAAGCAATATGTTATGTTTGGGATGAGAAAATAAATAAAGAAGTACAATATAAAAATATTTGTTGTGGATTTTTGACGTCAACGCCATCACATCTGAAGGCCGGGATGCCACTCAAGGATAAGTGTTAATAAGTGTTGATTAACCGGTGAGACAACGGTGTGATGATCAGTAATGGTTGAAATTGGTGGAACTGGTTTAGTTATTTGAGAAGACATGTCAACATGTATTTACATTTGACTTGAATGTCACAAAGTTATAGTAAGCAGGGAAGCAGCTTTACCGTATCGTGTTTCACAGAAGGACAGTTCTAAGAAAGAGACTCTGCTCATGGCGGTTACGTTAAGTCTTGGGGAGAGATAGTGAGCAAGGAAAATTGTTGACGGTTGATTTGCTTGTTAAATGATCGGTTCGCGTATTAAACAGTTTAATTGTTGTTTTTTTCTTCTTAACGTTGATCTTAATAAAGTCTTGAAAAAAAAAAGAAAAAAGAAACGTCGATGAACAAATAAACAATATTAAGCTTTCGATTTTTTTTCATTTTATTTTCATAACGTTTTATCATAAATTCCATAACTATTTTCAATATCAGGACATCGATAGTGCTATATAAAGTAATATAAAAAGTTAAGTATGTTTATATGTTTGTATGTACCGGATTCATTCCTAAACTAATAAAGATATTGTTAAAGAAAGTTGATATGCTTAAATGGGGGAATGTGAACAATATTTAGTTTAATTTAGTTTTATGAAAAGAAGTTAGAAGTTGCTGAAAGTGCTTTATGAAAATTAAATTAACACTTTTTTAAAATTTGGGAATCACCGTTTATCAAGGCCAAGAAGCAACTCTAGGATAACGTTTTATATGTGTAAGATAGACAGTAAAACAACATGATCAGTATTTAAGAGGACGACTCAACAGGACATTATTTATATTATATTTAAAGACTAATATGTTATAGTCAGTTGGAGAGCAGTCTTAGGGTATTGTGTTCGATAAACCTATAGTTCTAGGAAGGACACTCTGCCCATAGAAGTTTAGTTTAGTATTAGACACAGTTAAGAGAGTGGTTGAAGTTGTTGCCGGTTGTTATGGCTAGATTAGTATTTGTATAGAATGTTTTACAGGGGCCAGAAGTTGGAATTGAGTCGAGCATCTACGGAAGAAGTAACGACAGCGCATATATGGAATCTTTATAAAGATGCTTTAGTAAATTCACTTACGATGAGTTTTTTTTTTTTTTAAATATTAACGCTAGGTAAAAGACATGCATTAATAAATAATCCTTGTCTTACAATACAAGTGCAAATAATATTACAGAGGATACCCATTGTCTCTGAAGAATGAACGCAAACATCAAGTATTCAAAGCGTTTGGTTTCTAGTTACCATTGTCACAATGTCATATAGTAAATTGCAATATTTCAGATTTGCATTTAATATTTCAGATTTGTATCCGTCAGCACAAGAGACAAAACAAGAAAAGCTTATTCGCATTTGAAGTTTTGTAGGAAGATCCTTATAATTTAAGCCAGAATTTTTAATATTTTCTTGAATAAAAACATAGAATGCAATTTGAATCCCATTGGCGAATATCAAAGTGTAGTATCTGTTCTTCAGATGCTGCGCTTCCATTTCTCGTTCTCTTTCAGTGGAGGAGAAATCCTTCACGACTGAGAATTTTTTTTATTATTATTGTACCTTTTCTCCACGTTAAAGAACGACCCTGATGTCTAACTCTGTCCTGTGGGGAGGCATTGTAAATAGGTACAATAAGTTTTAGTAAAATTACATCTATATATTTGTAAAAGTAAACGTGTCTGTGTGTGTGTGTGTGTCTGCGTACATTTCCCTACGCAATAACTCTGTCAATCTTAAGTCTCCAGACTCGAAATTTGATATAACAGGGTACTGAGATTTGGGAAAATCGATGTGATCAGGATTCGGCAAGAAATTTGGCGATTAAGTGGTCAAAGTTCAACGATTTGACGTTTGAGAACTCTACCAAACTCCTCCGACAATTTTGGGTCTAAACACTTGACATTTTAGATATTGGTACCTTGGACATGGATCTAACTTAATAACTTAGATTGAGCCCAAAACAATAAATGTTAAGGAGTCATAATAGGGGTCAAAGTAAAAAAAAAATGACCTTTTTTTTTTTTTTTTTTTGCTTAGCATACACCTCCAAACACCTGGACAACGCCAGGTCGAAATGCTAGCTATATAAATATTTCTAAGATGGTTATCATGCGATGATCTCATTAGGGTCTCAAAAGACAATGGGCACCAATGTAAGGGTAGCTGCGCGTGTAATTGTGAAGCAAGGGTTGCTCAATCACCAACCACACATCTCTTGAATCGGCACTGTTTGGATCCAGGGGCAAGGAGAGGCCCAGGGCCGACTGGAAATAATGCCGAGATAAGCGGAAAACACATACAGCATGTAAGAATCCCGAATGGTCACCCAGTCTAATAATGACCAGGCTTAACGTTGCTGATAAACTTCTAGGATCTGACGGGCAACAGTTTGCTGACGTGATTATACCGGATAAAAAAGGATAATTAAGTTGAGTAAAATTCACCTGTTTGGGAACTTTCCGTACTTACATAGCTTTCTAATATATATATATATATATATATATATATATATATATATACTAGCATTTCAGCCCGACGTTGCACAGGTGTTTGGAGGTGTATGTTGAGCCCCCCTCCCCCCTAAAAAAAATCGGTAATTTTTTTTTTTTTACTTGGGCCCCTTTTATGATCCCCTAACACTTATTGTTTGGGGCTCAAATCAAGGAACCTATATCTATTTTCAAGTGTTTAGACACAAAATTGTAAGAGGAGTTTAGTAGAGTTCTCAACGGTAAAATCGTTGGACTTTGACCCCTTAACAGCCGAATTTCTGGCTGAAAACCGATCACAAAGATTTTCCCAAATCTTAGTACCCTGTATATCAAATTTTGAGTCTGTAGACTGAAAATTGACAGAGTTATTGCGTAAGGAAATGTACACAGACAGACACACACACATACATTTTCACTTTTTTAGATATATAGATATAGTCTATTTTACAAACATTATGGATCACATGTACATATGTAACTAATAATGTTTGTATAATAAACAGACTACATATCAGCTCTGTCCTGCATTGAGCATTCTTTAATAATCACGCGTGTTTCTTTGGATTTGCATCTGGGAAACCAATTTATACAACCATTATATATATATATATATATATATATATATATATATATATATATATATATATATATATATATATATATATTCATTCTGGACTCACATTAATAAATTTCCTATATACTGCTCTGGCTACACATTGAGCACTCTAATCCGGTTTTTTCACCACTGGTATATATATATATATATATATATATATATATATATATATATATATATATATTAATATGTATATATATATATATGTGTGTGTGTGTATGTGTGCATGTGAGTGTGTGTATCTATCTATCTCTCTCTCTCTCTCTCTCTATATATATATATGCATAAAACCTAGTAAGTACTAAATGGGTGATCATTTGGGACTTGCTGTATATGCTCTTTGCTTATCGCAGCATTGTTTCCAGTCGTCCAGGATTTCTCCTTACTACAAACCTCAAACAGTGTCGATACAGGAGAATGAGTGTTTGAGATTGCGCAGCACTTGCCTTGCAATTACACGCACAGCTGCCCCTAACGACCGAAAGGAGGCATTGAAATACACACACACACACACACACGCACACACACACACACACACACATATATATATATATATATATATATATATATATATATATATATATATATATATATACATATATTCCGCCCTTCTCGCACTCCCCTGAACTCACTCACTCTTTCATCCAATAATAACGAACATTTCTGTAAAAGTCTGAGGAAGCTACAGACGGCCAAAAAAACGGCCGAGTAGCTGAAACAGTAACTTAACAGAAAGATACGGTAATAAAAAATAAAACGCATATTTGCTCTACAACAGTATTGAGCACTTTCTTCAGTTTTATTAATTACCATTTGCACTATATATATATATATATATATATATATATATATATATATATATATATATATATATATATATATATATATATGCCACATAATCGCGTTGACACACAGGTTCTCGTCAGATCATCGAAGTTGAGCCTGGTTAGTACCAGATGGGTGACCATTTGGGAATTCTATGTGCTGTAGGTGCTCTCGGCTTATCTCGGCATTTGTCGTCTTGTACTTCAATTGCCATTGGTATTTAGGAACGTCGTCTCAGGAGAGGTGTGGTTTAAGATTGCGCATCTCCGGCCACAAACATTTCACGAGCAAGCAACCCTTCGTGGGTATCCATAGTATGTCCAAGACTGAAAGAGCCTGCTTTTATATATATATATATATATATATATATATATATATATATATATATATGTATATATATATATGATAACTACTTAATTTACTCACATAAAATTAATATACGAAAGTATAGATTTATGCGTAAACTTTAAGTATTTACTTCAAAAGTGCTTAATACGTAGGTAGAGCTAGTTAGTAAGGTATAAAATGTATATGGCGATTAAGCTACACTGAATATTCCGCGTTTCATCCACTCTAGGACTCTGGATGAAACGCGGAATATTCAATGTAGCTTAATCACCATATATATTTTATAACTTACTATATATATATATATATATATATATATATATATATATATATATATATATATATAAATATAATTTAAAGCATCATTGTTAATTACATATATGCACACACGCTTTCGTGGTACCTCAAGTCATAGAGACAACTCCGTCAGCTAAAAAATAGTTAGTATTAGATGTGTTTTTACATAAAAACGTGGTGCTTTTTAATTGACGTAATGCATGTATGCAGATAGGTAGTCAATTATTTTGGCACGAGTAAAGCTGACCATTTAAAGTTAATTAATTCATATTAAGTGTGTAGATATTTTTCTCATAATTCAAAGTTAGTGAATTCCTAGTTTATGAATGATTAATTATTACTTCACAAGATTAAGACTTACTCACAAATGGATTTACGAAAATGTTTGGTCTACAAAAATCTGACCAATGCAGATTCTGTTACTGGGCTGTCGAAAGTCCACGCCATCTAATGTCTGAATGCAAGATCCTTCTAGCCGAGGATCATTACACTGCGTGTTCATTCATCGACCACTTTTTTATAAACACTAGAGTTCAGTAAATTTACATCTAGAAACGTAAACTATGCAACCATTATATATATTTTTTGTCTGATGATAATGTTGTTATCAATAACTACAAAACAAAATGCTGCCATGTACGTTTAATAGCTGTATAAATAAATCAATCAATAAATATATACTGCTATATAAAGTTATATTTATATGCATGAGATAAAAGATAGTTTGAATCTGAAGTTTTTCATTACTAAGATATCATCAGGCGAAAAGAATACCTTCACATTTAGGTGAAATTGAATGCCAAATGAAATGTTGTTATCAATAACTACAGACGGAAATGCTGCCATGTACGTTTAATAGCTGTATAAATAAATCAATCAATAAATATATACTGCTATATAAAGTTATATTTATATGTATGAGATAAAAGATAGTTTCAATCTGAAGTTTTTCATTACTAAGATATCATCAGGCGAAAAGAATACCTTCATATTTAGGTGACATTGAATGCCAAATGAAATGACTTAGATTTCATCGGATTGCATCTAATGAAAGATGTCAATTAATAATAATACAAGTAAATAAATATTATATGTTACATATTGTCTAATGTGTGTATATATATATATGTGTGTGTGTATATAATATATATATGAATATAATATACATATATATATGTGTGTGTATATAATATATATATGAATATGATATACATATATATATATATATATATATATATATATATATATATATTAAATCTCCGAAACAGCTACATGGTTAGCAGCTGATGATCCCCGTTTTCTATTTATAAAATTTTAATCAAGGTCTCCTCTTTTCATCCTTATGTAGTTAAATTCTGTTTTAAAATTAAAGACTTTCGCGAAATCAACTTACGAAAGTGCTAAGACTATTTCTATTCAACAACTTTAGGCAATGCCTTTTTCCCCATCCTAATATAAATGAGCTCTCTTTTGTCATTATAAACTTTTTAGAAGTCGGATTACGTAGGTGCTAAGTCTGCGATAGGTTAAAGTTAATATATTTTTTTCTGCCGGGAATTTAAACTGCATTCATTATTTATTTAATTTTTTTTTTTTTTTGCATTTTTTTATTCAAAGTTTCTTTAGACTTTCTTTCTCTCTCTCTCTCTCTCTCTCTCTGTATATATATATATATATATATATATATATATATATATATATATATATATATATATATAAAGCTGAATGCGTGTGTGTGTGTGTGCCTGGTCACGAATAGGCTCCTATATGGTTGACTATTTAAAAAAAAATGATTACATATAATGATAGAAGATGTATCGAGACACAGGAATGGGTATGTTTTATCTGTCAGAACGGTGGTTCATTAAAATTGTGGGGTCTGCATTTGCACCTGGTCCACAAAGTATGGAAATAAAAAAGTTAAAAATGAAAAAAAACATTTACAAGTGTTTTTGATATAGATTGGCATAAGAATACTTCGATATGTTTTAACTTAAATAGGGATGGTATAATAAAATTGTGGGGTCTGCGTTCGCGCCTAGCCCCCATAGAATGCAAATAGGCACAAACTTTAATAAAGACTTTTCATATCTATCTGAGTAAGTATACTTTGATAATTATGTTTCAGTTTGAAGGAATATGGTATAATAAAATTATGGGGTGTTCGTATGGAAACATGTCACAAAGTTTAACAAGGTTTTTTTAATAGAGATCCACATAATATTGTCATAAGTGTTTCAGTGTGAACAGGTATGGTATAATAAATTATGGCGTTTATCTATTTTATTTTTACTTTCATCATATTTTGCTTTGGTTTTTATACCCCAAATTCGAAGCTATCTCTTTACGACCCTTCCTTTTCATAGCCTATCGTACTTTCATAAACCAAAGTCCATTTTCTGTAGGCTGTTTTTGAACCCAGTCAACGACGGGTACTTTTGCTAGTATATATATATATATATATATATATATATATATATATATATATATATATATATATATATATATATATATTTCAAACTTTGCTTTGTTATAAGCTTCTTCAGTATCGCTGGAGAGGTCTCTAGGTACTGGTAATTATCTGACCGAAACGTGCTCATGACTTTGTAGCGACAGATTACTGCCTGTGTAAAAACAAACAAAGAGTGTCTACACACACACACACACACACACACACACACATATATATATATATTGTGTTTGTGTTTGTAAGCTGGGTGTAACTGTTTTTTTATAGGCAACGAAATTTAAATCAACAGATCTTTTAATTGGATATTTGGCATCTATCAACAATTTTGCATTCTGCTTGGTTTGGCAGTTCAACGTGTGGTACTAGAAGCAGAAAGCCACATGCCGCACAGCTCGCGATGCAATGCATCTATAAGGAGAAACCTTAGATATACAAAAGTT
>NC_136523.1:19339661-19342161 GCF_053919585.1 Euprymna scolopes
AAAGAGAGAGAGAGAGAGAGAGAGAGAGAGAGAGAGAGAGAGAGTGTGTTTGGGGGGAGGGAGTGCGTTTTAATGAATGATGAAGACACCCTGAGAAACGGAGGGGGTATAGACTGGTTTGAATACATTGACAGATAGAGATAAAGGGAAATAGATAGATAAAGAGAGAGAGAGAGGGGGGGGAGAAAGAGAGAGAGAGAGAGAGAGAGAAAGAATGAACGAAGAAGAAACAAATAAAGTTCTATAAATGGCTTGTATATGTTCTGATTTGCAATGCCTCCCCACGAGACGGAGTTAGACTCCAGGCTCGTTTTTTTTACGTGAAGAAAAAGAACAAAATTAAAAATTGTCTCAGTCGTGAGGGATTTCTCCTCCATTGAGAGAGAACAAGAAACTGATGTGCAGCATCTGAAGAAACAGATACTACACTTTGACCTTGGCCCAGAGGCCACGAGTAGAGAAAGAAAGGTGAGAGAAAGAGGGGAATATATATATATATATATATATATATATATATATATATATATATATATATATATATATATATATATATAAGAAAAAGAATAGAAATTAAGACTGTAGATTAAAATTTACACGTAAATTGACTGTCCGATAGAATAAACGAAAAATAGTTTTTAATATGACAATTTCTTTTTTATTATGACAAGCTCTACGCTCTATTGTGTTTGTATTGAGCTTTCTTTTTGGTTGGGATTAATATATAAAGGCGTAAATACTGATCTTTATATGAGATTGAAGTTTACTCTTGTATCGGTAAAACATTTCATTCTCAGTGTCTTGATTGTGTTTAGAGAGAGAGAGAGAGAGAGAGAGAGAGAGAGAGAGAGAGAGAGAGAGAGAGAGTCAGCGAGAAAAACCACGTGGGAAATACGAAAGCAATATAGAGAAGTTATTATGGGTTAATAGAGAGAGTGTAATTGTTTGATAAAGAGAGAGAGAGAGAGAAAGAGAGAGAGACCGTGGGCAAAGGAAAGAAATATAGAGAAGTTAATATAGGTTGATGGAAACAGAGTGTAATTGTTTGAGAGAGAAAGAGAGAGAAAGAGAATGTAACCAAATGATGCTAAAACTTAGAGAAAGTAAAAGGGTACATTTAAAAGTTGCTAGACAGAGAGAAGGAAATAAGGAAGAAAAGCGAAATAACATTGAGGGGGAGTATATAAGTTGATATAGAGAGAAAGTGCAAATACGTCAGAAAAAGATCGTGATTAAAAATTAATCAATTAGGAGACCAGAGAAAATAAAGGGGCATATAAAAGTCCGTGGAGAGATAGCGCGAGTGCGAGTGCGAGAAAAGAAGTTGGATGGGAGCGAGGGATCAAGAGGTCGAAAGAAAGAGAGGCGCAAAGAGTGTGTTATTAATGAATAAATAAATATATATATATATATATATATATATATATATATATATATATATATATATAATATTTATTTATTTTTTGAAGGTCGCTACGAAAAGCTATCGGTTTCAGTTCAGTCAATGAGACTTCGTCAGGCGACACTGAAGCATACGACATTATAGAAAAATTCAGGGTCGCCTGACGAAGTCTCATTGACTGAAACAGACAGCTGTTTGCAGCGACTAAATGTAACTGTTTACCGCTAACAACCTCCCTGAGTTCATTAGTTCCTACCTTTGAATATTTCAAGCCTGGATATATATATATATATATATATATATATATATATATATATATATATATATACATAGGAAATTTATTACTGTGAGTCCAGAATGAGTTTGCATATTGTTTCAACTAGAGGAAGATCCCCAAAGAGAGGAAATACTAGTTGCTAGTTGGATATTTCCTCTGTTTGGGGATCTTCCTCTAGTTGAAACAATATGTAAACTCATTCTGGACTCACAGTAATAAATTTCTTATATACTGCTCTGGCTACACATTGAGCACTCTAATCCAGTTTTTTCACCACTGGTATATATATATATATATATATATATATATATATATATATATATATATATATATATATGAGTAGGCATGTTATTGTATTTTGGCCACAAATGGTTCAACCATTTGTGGCCAAAATACAACATGAGTACCTATGTACTTATATGTACGAACTTTAGAACAAATTTTCTAATGCAACTCAATAAGAACTATACACCTTACTTACTATAAAAATTCTAGTTTTATTTTGGTGTCTTTAACTTCCCACCAAACCTCTTTTTGCTGATGAGGAGACTATAAGTCCAAAACACAATCAATTATTGTCAATTTTAATAAAATGAATATCGTTTCTTAAATGATCGTACACTCAATTTGGTTTTGTTAGTTCGTCCCTTTGAAACTAATTCATAATTTTAAATCATCAATCTTTATATATATATATATATATATATATATATATATATATATATATATATATATATATATACAGTTTTAAATAAAATAGGCGGAAGTTTCTCAAGAGCTCTTTCGGCTATCATCTCATCAGGAGAAAATTGATAGCGTACAAA
>NC_136523.1:19347161-19434661 GCF_053919585.1 Euprymna scolopes
AACACCTATCACAATATTCTGTGGATCTATATTAAAAAAACCTTGTAAAACTTTGTGACATATTTCTATTCTATGGAGGTCAGGCGCGAACGAACATCCCATAATATTATTATACCATATTTCTTTTAGCTGAATTATAATTATCAAAGTATACTTACGCAGATAGATATGGAAAGTCTTTATTAAAGTTTGTGCTTATTTGCATTCTAGGGAGGCCAGGCGCGAACGCAGACCCCACAATTTTATTATACAATCCTTATTTCAGTTAAAACATACTTATCAATTTTTTTTATTTCCATAATTTGTGGACAAGGCGCGAACTCAGACCCCACAATGCTTATGAACAACTGTTCTGCCAGATCAAACATACCCATTCCTATGTCTCGATACATCTTCTATCATTATATGCAATCAGTTTTTTAAAACAGTCAACCATATAAGAGCCTATTCGTAACCAGACACACGCACACACACACATTCATCTTTATATTATATATATATAAATATATATATATATATATATATATATATATATAACATATATATATATATATCAAAATTTAGTGATAAAATTTTATGATGTGAAATGGTTAAATTTTGAATCTAGAATTTTTATTATATGCAAGACAAAGAATATATATTCAATGAGTATATCTCCTTAACCCATAGGTTTTCGATGTTTACCTATCTCTTCAGAGGAAAAAATATTAGGAAATATTATAAATTGTTTATAACTAGCTAAATATTGTAATTGTTCATACCTAATTTATACCCATTATTGTGAAAACTGCATATATATATATATATATATATATATATATATATATATATATAGCGTGTCAGGAGGCGATGAAAAAATCCAATAAAGTGTTCGATCGTCGATTATAGACCTGAAGATACAATATTTATTATAATATATATACATATTTCATACATATTGGTGAATCAACCATAAGAGGTTGGAACGAGTCAGCGCAAATTCATCAGCGACTCTGAAAAACTATATATTTGAGTGTGTATAGTAAATGCAAATATTTATGGCAATTAAGCTACACATATTATTCCGCGTCTCATCTGGGTGAGATTGCGACAGGTCTCTGCAAAGAGTTGTGGTTATCGCGCATTTTTATATAAACACATAGTACTGAGTTTGCTAGTTTGCCAATCCGCTTCTTAGTTTTAACCGCGCGCATATATATATATATATATATATATATATATATGTATATACATTTTTTTTTTGCTAAATTAGCAAGACTTTCTCCTGTTTCCGACAATAAGGTTAGTGACCTGATGGCGAAATTGAATGATATTGTTCATTCATATGCTGGTACTCCTGTCTCGTTTAGTGAATCCAAATGGCGTAATGAACATTTCCGTGTTATCAAAACACTACGCTAGAATAAATCTCTTACTATCACTAAACCGGACAAAGGCTATGGTGTTGTTATACTTGACCACCAGGATTATATCAATAAAATGATGACAATTCTCAATGATCTCTAAATTTGTACAGCTAGGTCCGGTAGAGACACACGCCTCTACTGTGTCTATTGAATTTAGATTCCAAAGACGTCTGGTTAAATGGGTGAAGAGTGGAGCTCTTTCTTCCTCCATATCTGATTTAATCAGATCGACTGGTTCATTACGTCCCCGTCTCTATGGTTTACCTAAAACCCATAAGAGTGGGGCACCTTAAAGATCTATATTATCCACGATAGGTTCCGCCCAACATAAAGTAGCCAAATGGCTTACTAATATTTTAGAACTAGTTTTGGAAGAGTATAGTTCTTTCTGTGTTAAAGATTCTTTTTCTTTTGCTAAATTTATGCAGAATTTTACTCAGACTGACAAATTTATGTGTTCTTTTGATATTGAAAGCCTATTTACCTGCGTTCCACTCTCAGAGACTATTTATATATGTGCCGATGCCCTTTATCGCAGTCAACTCCCAACTCCCCCTATTCCTGAGAATATTTTTGTGGAACTTATGGAATTCGCCACCATGTCGGCCGAATTCAGTTTTAATAACATTATGTACAGGCAGATAGATGGTGTTTCGATGGGTTCTCCTCTGGGACCTGCTCTGGCAAATATTTTCGTAGGTTTCCGCGAAAATAGTATTTTATCTGTCTTTCAAAAACCAGATATTTATTTTCGTTATGTTGACGAAACTTTTTGTCTGTTCAACAATGAAACAGAAGCAGATACCTTTTTTGTATCCCTTAATAATATTTACCCAGTTCTAAAATTTACTATAGAAAAGGAAAGTAATTCTTACCTTCATTTTCTAGATGTACTGGTGTGTAAAACATCTTCCGTTTTCTTGGCTTACATCTACCGTAAACCTAATTTCACTGGTCTTTACACACGTTAGAACTCTTTTTGCCCCACTAAACAAAAATATAATCTTATAAACACTCTTATCCATAGAGCTTGTATGATATGTTCAGATAACAAATTAAATTATGAAGTCAAATTTATTACGAAGACTCTTTGCAATAATGGTTTTCCATTGCAAATCGTGGAATCTACTATTAAAAATAAAATTTCTAATTTCAATAAAATTAAACCGGCATCTGTCGGCAAATGCCCTATCTACCTACGCCTACCTTGGCTACGTAATATTAGTGAAAGATTTGCTAAGCAAATTTCTTCTGTCGTACAACAATGTTACTTTGCATCAAATATCCGTGTTGTTTTTTTCTTGTAAACCCATTTTGTCTTCAATTTGTAAAGACGTTCTTCCCCCCACCATAACAATTCTATCATTTATTTATTTAAATGTAGCTGCGGTGTGCGCTACGTCGGGCGGACGTCTCAAAGATTAGATAATAGGGTAAAACAACATGTTCCATCCAAAATTCGAAATGGAAACTACCTACCTTCGGACGTTTTGAACAATACTCATGGCTCATCTATAGGAGAGCTCCTTATAAATAATCGTATTTGCGCTTTGAATTTTAGTGCGGACTTTTTCTATCCTTAGTAAGTCGCATTCTCTTTATCATCTTAAAATTCTAGAAACTATATATATTAAGACTCTGAGACCTTCTCTTTGCAAACAAAAAGAGAATCTCTTAGGGATTAATCTAGTTTCTATTGAATAATTAATTCACGCCCCTCTTTTTATACATATACATGCCCCCCTACTTTTTCATCTCCGATTCATTTTTCCTCCCTTTTCTTTTTAAAACGTAATTAAGCTCGATTTTAGCTCTGTTGAGCGAGCTTCGAAACCGGTCAGCTGACGCATTCATTTTAATTTTTTAATTTCACAATCTTAAATAAATAATGTTTTCGAACAAGTTTAAATTTAGTCTTTACATAGCCATAATATATATATATATATATATATATATATATATATATATATATATATATATATATATATATATATATAGAGAGAGAGAGAGAGAGAGAGAGAGAGGGAGAGAGGGAGAGAGAGAGAATAAATAACCAAAAAAGTATATTCCAAAATTCATTATGTTGACCATCTTGTAATTTATTCCTATTGAGTTGACATTTAATTTTTTTTAAATGACTTTTACACGTCTTTAAATAACTTTTTGTTTTAATGACATGACTTTTTAAAATACTTTTACAAGTCTTTACATGACTTTTACAATTTAAAATTAAATGAATAGATTATAAGATGGCCAACATCATGAATTTTGGAAAATAGTTTTTCGTTATTCAGGATAAAATTATCCAACAATCAGCTAGTATGGAAACCTGTGATTATAAGATTTACACGATATTACTCGCAGCATTACACGATATTACTCGCAGTAATATCCATGCAATTTGTATGTTAACTTTTATATCCTTTTCTTTAACTTCCCTTATTCTATGACTTTTAATTACTCAATCAATTTTTAATTGTGATTTTCATATCGTACTGATTTTAGCAAATAAGATGTAAACCATTATAACTATTTGCAAATATTTTCTTCTCTGAAGAGATGACAGACATCGAAATCCTATAGGATAAGGAGTTAAAATATTTCTTATGTATTCTTTGTCTTACATAGAATAAAAAAAATCTTTGATCTGAAACTCATAAATTTTTAAATTCATTGAATGACTAAAATTATATATATATATATATATATATATATATATATATATATATACATAAAAGTGTACTTTAGAGGTGAGACAAAATAAAATTGACAACTCTGTTGTTTCTAATTGCAGGTTTGTCAACTATCGGTGGTTTGGAGTTCTATTATTTACTTGGCCAATCTATCAAACGGTTTCACCAGGACAGGTCATATGCCATACAGTATACGATATGATCAATTTACTAAGAGAAATATTTGATGAACGTATACTTTCACGAAACGAATCTGTCAACTGCCTACATTGTTCGTTCGATTTTGCCATATTGAATTATTTCCTTTGGTTGATTGGTTGATTGTTTTTGTTTTACGGCATATCAACTCTTTTTAGGTAATTGAATGCCGAATCCAGCGATTATGAAGAAAACGATTTTAATAGAATATATTTATTGTTTTTCAAGTCCATTTCTATTCAACCCATAGTTGGGACCCTAACAGGTACTATCACTCCGGGTCAGAGTGGACCTGGGGGCAATGGCAATCAAAGAGTGGTTCCACACTCCCCAAAGCCCGCAAGCTGAAGCCTCGCCATCAGATATAGTTTAAGGTCATATCCAGGACCTATTCTTTTTAGAGCTGTGGCAATTAATTGCTCCAACCAAATGTGTCCCATATCAACGCTGAAATACTAGACATTATATACCACTCGAAAGACAATATTCGGCGTGTAATTCCCGAAAGAAGTCCTAATAAAATTGGGCGTGTTTTACACGCGCGACTCGAACGGAACAAAACATAAAACATTTATCAAAATGAAGAGAAACCGAAAAAATATTCGTATGTCGTACAAAAAAAAGCAACCGGGCCAAACGCAATGAAAAAGTAATTAAAGTTATCAAGAAATTAAATATCTATATTTTCCCATAAATGAGTTAATTTCAAAAAAGGTCTGTATGCCTTAAAACAAAACTTATAAAAGGCCGACATGCCGTAAAACAAGGCTTGAAAAATGTCTACATGCCGAATAACAAAACGTATACAAAGTCCACATGGCGTAAATAAGAAAGCTTGAAAAAAGGCGTACATGCCGTAAAACAAAACTTATGAAAGGTCGATATGCCATAAAACAAAACTTGAAAAAGGTTGGCATACTCTAAAACAAAGCTTGCAAAATGTTTTCATGCCGTAAAAAAAAAAACTTTAAAAATGTCGACGTTCTGTAAAATAAAGCTTGGAAAATGTCTGCATGCCGTAAAGTGAAACTTATAAAAAGTTTACATGCAGTAAAACAACGCTTATAAAAAGTCGACATGCCCTAAGACAAAGCTTGAAAAAAAGCTTTTGTTTTACGACATTCCGTAAAACAATACTTATAAAAGGTGGACATGCCGTAAAACAACGTTTAAAAATGTTTACATGCCGTAAAACAAGGCATGAAAAATGTTTACATGCCGTAAAACAAAACTTCAAAAATATCTACAAAACTTTACATATGTCTACATGCCGTAAAACAAAATTATAAAAGGTCAACATGCTGTAAAACAAAGCTTGGAAAATGTCTATACGCCGTAAAAAAAAACTTCTAAAAGGGCGACATGCCGTGAAACAAAACTTATAAAAGTCGACATGCCGTGAAACAAAGCTTGGAAAATTTCTACATGCCGTAAAACAAAACGTATAAAAGGTCGACATGCCGTAAAACAAAACTTATAAAAGTCGACATGCCGTGAAACAAAGCTTGGAAAATTTCTACATGCCGTAAAACAAAACTTATAAAAGGTTGACATGCCGTAAAACAAAGATTGAAAAATTTCTAGATGCCGAAAAACGAAACTAATAAAAGGTCGGCATGCCGTTAAATACGGTTTGAAAAATGTTTACATGCCGTAAAACAAACCTTCAAAAATATCTACAGTGCGTAAAACAGTACTGGAAAATATCTACATGCTGTAAAACAAACTTGAAAAAGGTCGACATGCTGTGAAACAAAACTTATAAAATGTCTACATGCCGTAAAATAAAACTAGAAAAACGTTTTCATCCCGTAAAATAAAGCTTGAAAAAGGTCTACATGCCGTAAAACAGAACTTTATAAAAATCTACATGCCGTAAAACAATGCTTGAAAAATGTCTATATGCCGTAAAACAGGTCTTGTAAAACGTCTATATGCAGTAAAATAAAGCTAAGAAAAAGGTCTATATGCCGTAAAACAAAATACCCAAATTAAATATAATGGACAAATATTTTCACATATTCAAATTTGATTAATAAAACCATTTTATCAAAATGATTAAACCCTGAATAGGTTGATATACCGTAACGCAAAACAGCTAAGCGAAACATCATTGAGAACATTCGAAGGTTTCAATAAAATGTGACATGATAACTTTTTACCTTTTTTTAAAAAATTTATTCAATATATTAGAATTTTACTTTACTAATTATCTTTGAAATAGGCACAGAAAACTAATATTTATCTTTTAAAGGATTTTTACAATGAATATATTTAACTCCAAAATTGAGCTGAATTAGTCCGCTCGCGATGAGAATATTTTTTATAACTTTTTTTCATGTGTACAAATATTTTTTTTACTTTAGGAAAGTAAATTTAGTTTCTAATCTTTCAAATACAAGCAACAAGTAGGCGGAAACCTACAAAAATTTATGATAAATCGGTTTTCAAAACTAGGTCCCACTATCTTTATTTGTTCATTTTTGACCGTACCTAATATTTTCATACCTTATTCCCTAGCTCTATCTATGTATTGAGCACTGTCAGAGTAAATACTGAAAATTTATGCATAAAATTATATCTTCGTATATTAATTTAATTTGTGATTAACTGAAGTAGTTATATATATATACATATATATATATATATATATATATATATATATATATATATATATATATAATCCTGCACATACAGCACTGTTTCGCTGTTTCACAACTCATCAGTGCGGCTAGACTAGCATATCTGCGAGGCCGAGGATTGAACTTAGAACCATCGCGTTTATAGTCAGCAGTTCTACTGATATATATATATATATATATATATATATATATATATATATATATATATATATATATATATATATATATATATATATGTGTGTGTGTGTGTGTGCGTGTGTCTGTGTGTGTGTGTGTGTGGAGAGAGTTGGTTGGTTGTTGGTTGTTTTTGTTTTACGGCATATCAACCCTTTTCGGGTTATTTAATGCTGAATCCAAAGATTTTGAAGAAAACTTTTTAATAGAATATATTTGTTGTTTTCAAGTCGGTTTCTATTTAACCCATAGTTGGAACCCTAACAGGTACTACCATTCTGGGTCAGAGTGGACCTGGGAGCAATGGCAATTAAAGGGTGGCTCCACACTCCCAAAAGCCCACAAGCTGGGGCCTTACCATTGAATATAGTTTAAGGTCATATCCAGGACCCCCATTGAGGGACTTTTACCCTCTGCAGGGGGGGCAGTCAGTGTATTCTAATGCCCCACTGACAGGGCCAGTGTGTGGAGAGAGAGAGAGAAAGAGATAGAGAGGGAGGGATAAAGGAGAAATGTTAAGATTGTAGTTAAATTCTGTGGATTATATATATATATATATATATATATATATATATATATATATATATATATATATATAGTAGTGTTATAATGGAATAATTCCAGAGGAAATCCGGGTATGAGAGCTCAATGTGGTAAACAGAGCAATACCATAAAAAATATAACACGGAAATTACATAATTGTCGATGCAATAATTTATTTCAACCTTATGGTATTTTCAAGCATCTAAACTAGACAATTACATTTTCGATACTGAAAAAAGGAAAGTAAAGATCGGGCTTCGACCCTCAAAAAACCAGAGGGGGTGGTAGTAGCAATCCACTTAATACATTTTATAGAGAGGGTGGGAGGGATTTAAAAAAATAAAAAATAAAAAAATAAAAAAATAAAAAATAAAAAATGAAAATATTTAAGCGGCTGCTCGATGTAACCATAGATACACACACACACACACACACACACACACACGCAACATACATACACACACCTACACCCACATACACACACGCACGCCTCTAAATATGTACGTTCTTACACATGAATGCCTTGACACGCGTTTACTAACCTAGGAAGAAAGGGGAGAAAATATACGGATATAGAGAGAAAGAAATAGAACAGCGCGTAATGGAAAAAGAAGAAAAAAAAGAGAGGAAGAAAAAAAGCGGAGACAATGATCAACTGCTGCCTGTCATATTAGTCTAGAAACTCTGAGAAAGATGAGGGAAAGAAATTATACTCGCGTCCTATAGTTAATTGAGTCATGGAAAGTAAGTCTATTAAAAGATAAATAAAAAATAAAAATAAAAAAAATATTATATACTAGGCACCGCCAAAACTGGGGGGGGGGGGCAGGTCAGTACTTTTTGACGGACCGTCTTTTTAAAAATCTACCAAAAATCAGGTAATTATCCGATCAATACGAAATTTTCAGCGATTATTAGGAGAAGAATGAACTTTATAACAGTGTACTTATTTTTCATAAACGATATTTATATATATATATTTTTTGCTTACAAAACCCCCCCTTGTTTTGAAGTGGGAACAAATATGCTTAAAATAATCATCTGAGACTGAAATCAACATATTGTGTTGTAAGGGGCAGAATTATAGATTCAAAAAAAAAAAAAATTGTTTGCATACCTTATTTTGACGTCTGAATATCAGAACTTCGATTGTGTTTAATTATCCCGCTTTTGAGTTTTGAAGTGTGAAATTCGGTGAATATGTTAAGTAAAATAATTAATTTAAGTTAAGCAAAACAAAAAAAAAATTTTTTTAGTATTTATACGAAAAAAGCTATTTTAAAATTTTTGATAAATAAATTAACAATTTTTAGCGAGCCGAATAATGCATGACCATTATTAAACAGGGCATGCTTTGAATAATCGATACCCCCAAAAAAAATTCGATAAATATTGTGCCCTTTGTGTTAAAAATAGCATCTTTTTTTTCGATCCCGTTTGAAAACGTTTGCCGCCTTTGACTATGGTGGACCAAACGCGCTGAAATAATTTTTTTTTATTCTGCTTTAAATTGCCCCCCACCCCATTTTGGGGAGTCTGGCCCCCACACACATACACATTAAAAACCAAACGCATACAAATGGTCACCCATCTGGTACTGGCCAGCCTCAGCTTAATAATACATTGAAATTTTCGTCACTGAAAAATAAGTTTTTTTTGGCCTGTTTGGTCTTCCATAGTTTGCTTTTTATCAGACGAAAACGTAGACAGAGTCGATCTGAACTCTACGTCAACGCGAATATCTGGTTACCTATATGAATAAGTGGAATTATTTGAAATTCAGGTACTTATATTATAATATTTTTGCATATTCTCTTAGAAAATCATCCTAAATCTTAGTTAGACAATAAATAAATTAATTAATTATTTCAAAAACCCTTTTTTTTAAATATTTAAGTACGTTTTTTGTGCAAGACAAAAAATGTCAATTGTTAACTTTTTGGGAAAATTTAACATTTAAAATTGAATTAAAAATAGTAGAAAAAGTTTTACATTATTCTGTTTTCTATATGATAAAATTCAGGGTTTTATCTTTCTGGAAAAAAAAGTTACTTAGAAATAATGGATTTTAATAAACGTAATTTCGTTTTAAAAAACAACAACAACTTGATTTTGCGGCCATTTTTGGCGGTGCCTAATATACAAAGTTTTAAAACTATCCGTATGTTATTATGTTAAAATTAGTTAGAAATAAATATTATCTTATACTACATTTAAATATATTATTCGTAATATATTACTATGAATTTAAAAAATTTGAGTCTTATGTAGTTAATATTTTATATATTTTCATGTAATTAATTTTATTGTAAATAATATTTCACTTCCTAATTGTTTAAGAAGTAGAAAATATATTATATTATATATATATATATATATATATATATATATATATATATATATATATATATATATATTTATAAATATATTAAAGTCAAGAATTTATTGTTTCTTTTATTGTTTCAATCAAGGATATGAGGAAAATAATTTTATTTATTTAATCCCTGGATTTTTAACGATAATGGCTTATATCACCCGAGGAAAGTGTGCTTATCTAAATCATTGATTATGAATAAACATTTATTTTGCTTATTAGCATATATATTGAAAATGTTATTAAAAATTATTTAAACATCATAGATGAATGACAGATAAAGGGCCGAGGCAATTCAACGTTGACGTAAATTCAATTATATATATATATATATATATATATATATATATATATATATATATATATATATATATCTATATATATTTAATGAAAATTACAATTGAATTTACCAAAATGATCCAAGATGGTAAAATTAAAGTAAATTATAAATATTAAACAATTAATATTTATAAAATTATCTTAGCCAGATTTAAAAACTCGATGAAACCAAATAGGAAATAGAGCTTATAATATGAGCAAACAATTAATAAAATATGTTAAAAAACACTTTGAAATGAGTTAAAAACATATTTAATCTGAAAAGGAAACACTAGATAAGTGGATAGTCCTTAATCCGCGGAGTTTCGAAGAAATACTTTCCTTCTCCTCAGAGGGTAGGAATTAGGAAAATGTGGGATCGGATTTTGCATTCAAAAGTATTTAATGAAACAACAAGTAAGTAAAAAATTTTACTTGAAAACAAAAAAAAGTGAAGCAGAGGGAATATGGTAAAGAAAAATGTGATTACACACGAATGGATAGTCTGGTAAAAAAAATTTAAAAAATCCAGTGACGCTAAAATCCAAATGTAAAACTTCAAAAAAGTTAAAATAATTTCCATTTGTACGAGTAAAATCCAAGGAAATCCCGTAATTGAAAGAAGATGGTCCATAATAATCCAAAGGCAGAAATCCATGGAATAGTTCACAAAAATGTGCACAAGGCAAAAAAGAAAAGATTCCAATAATATTAATAAAAGAAAAATAAGATGTGCTTTTCACTCTACTTCCGAGACCTAAATATAATCTTCGAATTACGGAATTTTCTTGGATTTTACTTGTACAAATGGAAATTCTTTTAACTTTTTTGAAGTTTTACATTTGGATTTTACCGTCACTGGATTTTTGGAATATATATATATATATATATATATATATATATATATATATATATATATATATATATATATATATATATGTATATATATATATATGTATATATATATATATATATATATATATATATATATATATATATATATATATATATAGTTAAAGTACCCGTCGTTAAGTGGGTTCAAAAACAGCTTACAGAAAATGGACTCTGATTTATGGAAGTATGATAGGTTATGAAAAGGAAGGGTTATAAAGAGATAGCTTTGAATGTAGGGGTATCAAAACCAAAGCAAAATATGATGAAAGTAAAAATAAAATAGATAAACCCCATAATTTATTATACCATATCTGTTCACACTGAAACACTAATCATAATATTCTGTGGATATATATAAAGAAACCTTGTTAAACTTTTTTGACATATTTCCATTCTATGGACGTCAGGCACGAACGAACACCCCATAATTTTATTATACCATATTTCTTACAAACTGAAACATAATTATCAAAGTATACTTACGCAGATAGATATGAACAGTCTTTGTTAAAGTTTGTGCCCATTTCCATTCTATGGAGGCCAGGCGCGAACGCGGACCCCACAATTTTATTATTATATCATCCCTATTTGAGTTAAAACATACTTATCAAAGTATTCTCATGTAAATCTATATCAAAAACACTTGTAAACGTTTTTTTTTTCAGTTTTCATTTTCCGATGTCAATTCTTTTAATTGTCTTTTTTATTTGATTCTATTTAAAGTAAAACATTCCATTGCTGGTAATAATGAGAAGATAATAAATATTTATTGATTTTAAAATACAAGTAAACCAAAAACTGATAGACCATCATCCACAAGTGTATTTTGACGTTAAGGATAATATCTGCAAATTTAACATGTGTTTTTACGAAAATCGATGAAAATAATAATCATAAACTTAAACAATTAGAAGTTTATAAAGAATAAGAATTGGAATCGGTAATTGTATCGGAATCGGGAATTTAGTACGATATCGGTAATTGTATCGGGGCCGGAGAAAATATCGGAATCGTCCTATCACTAATATATATATATATATATATACATATATATATATATATATATATATATATACGAGCAAACAGTTAATAAAATATGTTAAACAACACTTTGAAATGATTTAAAAACATATTTAATCTGAAAAGGAAACACTAGATAAGTGGATAGTCATTAATCCGCGGAGTTTCGAAGAAATACTTTTCTTTCTCATCAGAGGGTAGGAATTAGCAAAATGCGGGATCGGATTTTGCATGCAAAAGTATTTGATGAAACACAAGTAAGTCAAATATCTTACTTGATAACAAAAAAAGTGAAGCATATATATATATATATATATATATATATATATATATATATATATTATGTAAGCCCATATAAGAAACTCGTTTCTTATCGTTGAGCACTTTCTGTAGTAATTAAGTCGGTCAATTTAGCTCTTATGCCTAGATCATCGTATAACGATTAGATCACTGTGATAGACGTTAAAAACATTTAATAATAAAATGTTTAAATTAAACGTTATTTCTCACGGTTGATGGCATCCGAATCGATACGGGCTTTTCTAATCGAGCCAGAGGTGACTCGTGTTGCCGGGTTCGAATCTATCGACTGGTGTTAATCGTGACACCCTGCACTGAAGATTCCCGAAAGGATGAAACACTAATGTCTGTAGTTATTTAATGATTATCGTAAATAATTACACATACACACGCACACACACACACACGCACACACACACACACACACACACACACACACACACATATATATATATATATATATATATATATATATAACTACATATGTGTGTGTGTGCGTGTGTGTGTGTAAGGACACTTCTCAACCTATTTACTCAATGATTTTTTTTTCAATCTACAAACTAGAAGGCCCTGTCGGTGGGGCATTAGAATACGCCGACTGCCCCCCCCCCGTACAGAGGGTAAAAGTCCCTCAATGGGGGTCCCGGATATGACCTTAAACTATATCCAGTGGTCAGGTCCCAGCTTGTGGGCTTTGGGGAGTGTGGAGCCACCCTTTAATTACCATTGCTCCCAGGTCCACTCTGACCCGGAGTGGTAGTACCTGTTAGGGTCCCAATTATGGGTGAATAGAAACCGACGTGAAAACAACAAATATATTCTATTAAAAAAAAAATTCATCAAAATCTTTGAATTCGGCATTAAATAACCCGGAAAGGGTTGATATGCCGTAAAACAAAAACAACCAACCAACCAACAAACTACAAATTTTGTATATAATGTATTCGAACACGTGGAAACCTTTATGATTGCTTCTATCGGGGGAAAAATGGCTGCTAAAGGGGAAAAATTTTTAAATTGGTATATGGAGATCATCAGATTTTTATTTGTTTGTAAACTGTTTTACGATTACGCATGCACGAACGGTTCACATGACAGTTTCCTTATGTGAATAAATAAGTAGTTTAGACTACCCTTTTTAAAGGGTGTGTAAACCTGGCTTAACGATTTTCGTACTTGACTCACTGTCTTAATATTTTGGTTTCTGTCTCAATTCAAGTATTTGTTTGTTTTTTTTTTTAGAAGAAGTGAATTGTTTAGAAAAAAACCTACAATACTTGCATGCACAGGTCTCAGGTTCTCTCTATTATTTCCATTATTTAAAGAAAGTTAACGTTACGTTTAATGCCTACGGTATTTCTGTTTTTAATAAGTAAGACATCTGCATGAAGTAAAACATTATATTTATGCGTATGTTACGACTGAATAAACTTCGGGCGGTCTGGTAGTTAAATTATAAATCTCTGTCGATTGTCCGATCGCCCTGCATGCATCCTGTCTGTCGCAAACATTGTTGTCATGGAAACTTGCTTGTATTTAATAAAATTTACACGCCTTTCCTCAGTCCAATCATATTGTGAACAAATAACCTTCACCCTTTTCTTAACATGTACCTATTTACTATCCCTCCCCACGGGACAGAGTTAGACACCAGGGTCGTTTTTTTAACGTGGAGAAAAGGTACAAAAATAAAAATTGTCTCAGTCGTGAAGGATTTCTCCTCCACCGAAAGAGAACAAGAAATAGAAGTGCAGCATCTGAAGAATAGATACTACACTTTGATCTTGTCCCGAAGGCTAAGTTAGACATTTCCACGATCATGAAACTGTGTAACTAATGTTTTCGTTTCAGTTTCGATTCTAGCTGATGGCACTCAATAAGACATTTTTTTTTTTACCTTTGAAATTATGACTCTATGTTGAGTACAAGACAATATGAAACTATTGATTCTATAATTATAAATACGAAATCTGTGCAAATTAAAATATCATCTTAATGCGTATTTTACGACAAGGCAAAGCCGGACCCCACTTCTAATATATATATATAATTATTTCTTTTAGTAGAATAATTAAATACCTACAGAGACTAGTGTTTCATCCTTTCGGGAATATTCAGTGCAGGGTGTCAGGATTAACACCAGTCGACAGATTCAAACTCGGCAACACGAGCCATCTCTGGCTGCATTAGTAAATACCTTATCCATTCGGCTACCATTAACCGCGTGAAATAAGGTTGAATTTAAACATTGTAATTTTAAATGTTCTTTACGTCAGTCACACAGTGATCTAATCGTTATACGATGATCTATGCTTAAGAGCTAAATTGACCGACTTAATTTAACTGAAATTGCTCAACGATAAGAAACGAGTTTCCTAAAGGGGCTGTCATAATTATTTTTTTACTATAATAATTATATATATATATATATATATATATATATATATATATATTACAAGGTAGTCAACACTTATCAAGGCCCGGCAGCCACTCGGGGATAAGGATTATTGTGTGTACAGTACGTTAGTTTTGGAGATCTTATAAAGTGTCTTACTTAAGGAGGCGGTTCATCAGGGATTTTTTCACATTGGACTTGAAGACATCCAGGTTGTAGCCAGGTGGGAAACACTCAACCGGAACAGAGTTCCACAGGCGTGCACTTCTAAGAAAAAAAAAATTGTTCATGGAATCTACGTTTTGATTTTTGCACAGATAAAGAGTGGGGAAAATCTTTGACAGTGGTTTCAGCTAGACGGGTGTTTTTTGTGAAAGATTGGCGAGGGGGAACCAGAGATTGGAGTTCAGACGAGCACCTGCCATGGTAGTAACGATAAAACGAAGACAGACTCGCAACCTCTCTCCTGTGGGAGAGTGGTTGCAGGGAAGAGAAAAGGGCATCACCCACTAGGCCACGAAGCCTATTTTGTACAAGGCAGGATAGGTTGTTTTAAGCAGCTCCTGCCCGGAGCGGTAGAAGGATCCTACCATTTTTCCAGCGATCTTGGCAACTGACTTGATGTATGTATTCCATTTCAGGTCAGGGGTAAAAGTCAAGCCCAGAAGCTTATCAAAACATGGAGCTTCCCCTAGACGAGAGCCACCCATATCAATTGTTGCCAGATGGGGATCAGAGCGTTGATGATGTAAAGATAGGAGCTTGGTTTTAGATGAATTAAAAGTAACCAGCCACCACCTCCCCCACTGTACCACGCGCTCAAGATCAGAGGAGAGAAAATCTGAGAGAACTTTGTCATTTACGGCCTTTGATGTGTTGCCATAGATTGTCGTGTCATTAGCATAGATGTAAACGAATTATTTAAGTATGTGTTTAGGGAGATCATTGATGTATATAAAGAAGAGAGTTGGGCCTAGGATGGACCCCTGAGAGACTCCTGCATTAATATTGATGGCCTTTGCATATACCGTGAAAGCAAAATCAAGACTTCAAAAAGGGTGTTGATGGCAACAAAAAGTATATTTCGTTTTACGTTACAATTGTTTCCATGTCCAGTTCGACAATTTCAAACATTATATCGTTTGAAAATTTTCCAAAACCAGCATTTCTTCAGACTATATGAATAAACACACTTGACAATAGAGCATTTTTGAAGAGAAAGAAAAAAAAATCCCTTAACGGGAAAAGCACGTGAGAAACATTTACCTTTGCTGTACTTACAGGAAAGCCCATTTAAATATTTATATATCGCCTAATTTTCGTGACCTTGTTTAAGAGCAGAGTCATGAGAAGTTTTCACAGAAAACCCTAAGCCATTTAATTTTTTTATATATCCCATTCGTTGAGTTCCTAAATTAGACCTCACTGTTTCTTTGTTTCCCAATAATTAATTTTTTATATGAAAAGAGTTTTTTAAATTTTTATTTCTATATTTATAGTATGGCCGTAACAACCTTGCAATAACGTTACGATTAAGTTTAGTTTCGTATTAGTGGCAAGTATGTATGTATGTATATATATATATATATATATATATATATATATATATATATATATTCCTGATTCTCATATAATTACCGATCATGTGCTAAATTCCCGATCCCGATAAAATTATCAATAAATATTTATTCATACAGGCACAGCATATATATATATATATATATATATATATATATATATATATATATATATATATATATATACTAGCGGGGGTACCGGCGTTGCCCGAGTGTTTGTTTCCGGGAGGGGGGCAGTTTTAAAAAATGTATGGTAGGTAAGTAGGAAGGATCAAACCCGGAGTCATGAGTAAAAGTAGGAAAATAAAGTGTAAAAAAAACAAAAACATCTGCAACGTTAACAGTTCGGCTACCAAGAAAAGTCCATTCCAGTTGTTTAGAAAAAAAAAAACGACTACGGTAGGTCGGCGCGAACGTGAAAATATAATGTGAATTGTCCAGCACGCTAACCACTACGCCACAGAGCACTGCAGCTAAGTTTAGTGATTTTAAATAACTTGACATGAAAGAACTACGAAGCCAAACCGGTGTTCTCTTCTCAACTGTTCCTTGTGAACGATCCCCAAACGGTATTAAGTGGTGGCAGGGGGAGGAGGAATTTATTAGAGAGAAAATATTTTACCACTTCCATTGATTTTAACCGATTTTGGCCGTGACTTCTCAGCAGAAAAAGTATAGAAATCTAAGATTATCGAGGAATTTGAGAAATAATAAGCCTATAACACACCTCAGATATTGTTTTGCCGTTTGTGCATATTATATTTGCATGAAATATCTTGATTTTTAATCCTATTAATGTCAAAATCAGACGGGAAAAAATGAGTTCATTTTATTTATATAGAAAGAAAGAAAGGAAGAAGAGAAGAGAAGAAGAAGAGAAGAAGATATATATATATATATTTATATATATATATATTTATATATATATATATATTTATATATATATATAAATACAATTCCGATACAATTACTGATTCTGGTTCTGATTCTTTATAAATCTCTAATTATTTCACTATAAGATTGTTATTTTACCCTTATAGAAAGTGATCTATCGATTAAGTTTTACTGGTAATGCAAAATCAATAACTATTTATTATTTTATCATTATTATTAGCAATTCATTATTATTAGCAATGGAAGAATTTACTTTAGAAAAAAAAATCAAATAAAAAAGATTCTAAGAATTGTTTTTTGCATTAGAAAATAGACATAATTTTTTCCGATTTCAATACCAATTCCGATATTCCCAAATCTTCCGATTTTTCGGATTCCCGATTCTGACTCACATTAATAACCCCAACACTAATTCATATATATATAACTATGAGGTGATTTTCTGTGTGTTCGAAAGGTATCTACCAAACTCCCCTGCAAATTTTCGTTATACAGGATTTAAACTTGATATATAAGGCATTCAGACATGTTGAATAAATATTATTTTGTTTGGAGTTGGTAAAAATAGCTTCCAAAGAGGAAACATTTTAAAAAATGTAACTTAGCAGGTATAAATTGACTTAAAGTGTTTCTCTAAGCATGCGCAAATATACATTTTTATGTTTACATTGCGGATTCGTTAACAAGGGACAGTACGAAGAAGCACTGGTTTGGGTTCGTAGTTGCTTAAAAATAATTTTAACGTTCCTTTTCGTTCTAGGTTTTCAACTGGGTGAAACGCACCATTGGGTTTAAGTGAATCGAAGGTTTATTTATGCCATGATTTATTTCGCTTTATTTCGTTTTGTGGTTGACTAAAAAAACTCGAAGGGAATTTCGTTTAATTTCGTTTTGTAATTGATTAAAAAAACTGGTATGGACTGGGTGAAACGCACCATTGGATTTAAGCGAATCGAAGGTTCATTTACGCCATGTTTTATTTCGCTTTATTTCGTTTTGGAGTTGACTAAAAAAAACTCGAAGGAAATTTCGCTTCATTTTGTGTTGCAGTTGATTAAAAAAAACTGGAATGAACTGGGTGAAACGCACTATTGGATTTAAGCGAATCGATGGTTCATTTATGCCATTTTTTATTTCGCTTTATTTCGTTTTGTAGTTGACTAAAAAGACTCGAAGGAAATTTCGCTTCATTTTGTGTTGCAGTTGATTAAAAAAAAAAACTGGAATGAACTGGGTGAAACGCACCATTGGATTTAAGCGAATCGATGGTTCATTTATGCCATTTTTTATTTCGCTTTATTTCGTTTTGTAGTTGACTAAAAAAACTTGAAGGGAATTTCGCTTCATTTCGTGTTGCAGTTGATTAAAAACACTGGAATGGGTTGGGTGAAACGCACCATTGGATTAAAGCGAATCGAAGGTTTATTTATGCTCTGTTTTCTTTTCCTTTTTTTTTTCGCTTTGCGCTTTGTTTTTTATTTTCGTTTTTCGAACAGGTCCACCATCTTTCTCCCTAATTTATGCTTTCTGTTTTTCTGATTTCTTTTTTTTTTTAAGTTTTACGTTTGTTCGCTGTTCTTTTTTGTTTGTTTTGGTTTTGGCGAATTTGTACCGAAGTTTAACATCGTTTTTTTTTTGTTTTTATTTTGATATTTAAGCAGGGTGATTTCTTCGCTTATGCTTTAATTTATCCCCTTACCCCCCCCCCACCCCACCCTTACGCACACACCTCCAAACAACCGGGAAACGCCGGGTACCCCCGCTAGTAATCAATAAAGAATTAGCTTTCTAATAATACATTGTAAACTCTGCATAAATTAAAATATATGTAAACGTGTTTTTAAACCAAGAAACGCTGGTCGATCTGCTAGTATATATATATATATATATATATATATATATATATATATATATATATATATATATATATATATATATATTTGTGTGTGTACATTATAGCATTAAATATATTCATAAGAAAATGTAATTTAACCTTGTTATCAGGAAAAGTTTTTCCCCCTCTATGACTTATCTTAGAAGACCTAGAAATTTGTAGGTTGCATTTGATAAGGCCAGGTGACAGCTCCATGCTAGATTAATAAAACACCTTTTCAGATACTAACATCTCATGGCATCGGGTTACAGACATGCGCATATGAAACGGGTTAAATCGTTATTTCACGCGCATTAACTTACATAACGATGCTTGCAAACGGAAATGACGTCACGAGGTGTTTTTTTTTTCAAACACCTGTGAAAATTGGTTAGTATGTTTCCACACCCCAAATTAAAATATTTAAAAATGTAACGCGTTTTATTTGCACTAGAAGACAATTTATCCTGTAATATTATGGTGTATTTAGAAAGGAAAACGTATAGACACTTTTCTCTTCGAAATGTTTATAGACTTCGATTATTTTGATTTGTAACATATGAATCGTTTTTAAAATCAATTAATTATTATATTTCGTAGTGAGTAAATAAATGGATTAGTCGATACATTTCTTATTTGAGAAAATAAAACAAAGCACATAAGCAGGGCTAAATCATAAACAAGGAAGACTGTGAGTAAGAAAGTAAAGGATCCTTACCAGATGTGACGTCCTAGGTTCGGATATAACAAGACTTCTAGAGAAACAAGTGAAGCATGCATGCCCCCACGTGAATGCTCAGTGAATGAAACATAAATACTGATAAATTTTAGCATTTACTCCCCCCCCCATTTAGCCCCCAAAGTCACTAGGGAACGTACAAATCCTGGCGATTTTTTCGGCCTTAACATATGTAAATTTGAGTTCTGCACCATGCAAAAAAAAAGAAAGTTCATCATTTGCTCCCCCATTTTGCCCTCAAAATCCCCAAGGCCTTAAGGTATTTTTTTATTTAACTGCAGTACCATGCGAAACTGCTAAATAGACATACAAAGCACATTTCTTAGCCTTAAAAGAGCCCCTGGGGCACACCCAATAGTTATCACGAAATATAGACAAACAAAATTATTTAGAAATCTGTTAGTTACAACTTTTCATAACGCTTTATAAAAATCCAAGGCATCAATTTTTTAAATAAGTACAACGTGTCAATTTCAGCTATTTTAACCCGAAAGGCACCCTTAGGGATGGGGGGGGGCAACCGGGGTTTTCCCTGAAAATCCGTTCTGTTACTATTTAACTCATATCATGCTTAACGTTTGTGCAAAATTTCCAAAGATTCCAAGGTGTAGTTATTGAGAAAAGTGCGGACAGAGGAACGGACGAACGGACGAACGGACGAAAGGAGGAGGATGAATTTACAGATCCACCCTCCTTTTGTCGGGGGGGGGGGAACCAATAATTAATTGATATGAAGAGTGATGACGTGCAGTTCTCTGAACGGATATGGCGTCACGGCGTATTTATTTCCAAAACCTGTCAAGATTTTAATTAATTTCCACAGTTCAACTTGAAATATGTAAAAAAAAAAAAAAATGTACGAGTTAAATTTTTCGTTGAGATGTTTTACATAAGCCATTTGTTTTCTTTTACGGCATATCTATCTCCTGAAGAAAAATTAATGTTTTATATAGTCGAATTAAGTGGATTAAATGATGAAGGTATTTAATGGTGTATAAATTCGCGGTTTGAAAAATGAAACGAAGAAATTTAGACAAGGAAGAGTGTGAGAAAGAAAGTCGTTTAGGCTTGGCAAGTATGACGTAGTGTATGCGAAAGCTAGGGAATTTTCGGACCATGTTGTAGTTATAGTAAAAACTGTAATTAAGCTGAAAATTAGTAATACCTATGATTATATAAAACCAACTTTTTCTGCATGTATATCCGAGTTAAAGTCTATATATATATATATATATATATATATATATATATATATATATATATATATATATATATATATATATATATATTATGTAAGCCCATATAAGAAACTCGTTTATTATCGTTGCGCACTTTCTGTGGTAATTAAGTCGGTCAATTTATCTCTTATGCATAGATCATCGTATAACGATTAGATCACTGTGATAGACGTTAAAACCATTTAATAATAAACTGTTTAAATTAAACGTTATTTCTCACGGTTGATGGCATCCGAATCGATACGGGCGTTTCTAATCGAGCCAGAGGTGACTCGTGTTGCCGGGTTCGAATCTATCGACTGGTGTTAATCGTGACACCCTGCACTGAAGATTCCCGAAAGGATGAAACACTAGTACACGTCGACATCTCGCTGTAAGACTTACCAATACCTAATGTCACCATCTTCCCTTATGGAGAAATACATGCGACTGCGAACCGTTGTGAAGTTCACATACTCCCATTGAACTTTCTTCTTTGGAGGAAGCCGGTTAACCCCATATGGGGTTTGCGCCTTATAGGGTTAGTGTGCGTGGATTCGTTCAGTATGAACTCGATAAACTGATCCGATTTTTAGAAAATTTCACAGAAAGGGAATTTCTGTGTTCGATAATGTTCTTAGATTGGTTTTGTATCAGAATGTTTCGATAAGTATCGATAATCGATAATCGAAATCATCCGATGACAGAAGGTATAGGCGATTTGATTTTTATTTATTTATTTGTTATTCAATTTTCGCGCCAAACAAAGCACAGTGGAACATAATTTGCAGGAATATTATGAAGGGAGTTGAGCAGCAAGATGTCTGTTAACATTACACTTGAACTTCTGCATGTCAGTACAGCTGGGAAAGCAGACTGCCGCAAGGAAGTTCCAAAGTCTAGCAGTTCTGGGGAAGAAAATATTGGAGTAGAATGCTTTTTTTTACACCTAGGGATCTTTACTCTGTAGGGGTGGGATTAAGCTGCTGGTCGGGTTTGTTGTGGGTAATTACGTTGAGAAGGTAGTGCTTGTAGTGTATCAGAACCTTCCCCATAAAATAACTCTAGCACAGACAGAGGGTCGCAATATTTCGTCGATAGGTCAAGGGTTGAAAATTAGATGACAGTTCACGATCCATCAGGTTGCCGACACTCTTTTGAACCTTGTTCAGGAGTGAGATACTAGCAGCAGATGCACCAGCCTCTTTTTTTTTTTTTTAAACAAAAATCGAGATGCCTGATGAAGGTCGAAGAAAAACCCGACCGAAATATTGCACACATAACACTCCAAATAAGAACATTAGTCCGGGAAATACAAGTGACAGACACATTCATCTAAAAAACTAAGTATTTTAAGTGGAGATATTCACGTTTTTTTTTTTAGATGAAATTATATTGTAAACATTCTGTTCGTTGTTTTCATCTATTTCAAAATTTACATTTATTATGAAAAATGTTTGTTTTTCCAAGAACAAAAAACAAACAAACAAACAAACAAACAAAAACACATTTTTCTTCCACTGATAATTTTTAGTTATTTCTGAAGTTAAATTCATCCGGAAACTAATTGTTGGTTAAATTTATTTCGAAATTTTAATTCATCATAGAAAATTGTTTGTTTTCCAAGAAAGTGTTCGTTAAAAATAATCATTAAATTCAAATAATATTTCTGTAATTAATGTTTCGTGTTAATTTGATTGGAAAACACTTCCGTAAAGCCTTTCAGAAGTTGTCGAAACGGTAAAACAATCGCATTGCAACCAAGGGAAATTAATTCGATTCAGACTAGAGTTTACTGTGCGTGTTATCAAGAAAGGTGCTTAGACAAAAAAAAAAAATGATATTTTCTTAAGGAACCTCGTACATAAATACACACCCACTCACTTACACACACACGCACACACACACGCACACACACATACACACTCACACACATATTTGTAAACTTTTAACACTATTTGTAAACCTCTGCTTTACAGCTCTGTTCCTACTATTATATATATATATATATATATATATATATATATATATATATATATATTAAGACATTTATTATCTTGATTCTAATTATTAGGTTTGAATTTTAATAATATATTTTAATTTTAGATGAACACGCGTAATGATTAAAATTTAACAGAAATTAGACGTTGCTCTAAATATACATGTATATATACATATAAGTGGCCTGTCAAGGCCACAGGGGAGACAATCACGCAAAAAAAAGAAGCAAAATTCATGCCAAAACCGCAAAACTAAAGCTGGCTTGCTAAGGCACTCTATATAAAAATGTATGCTAATTTGCACATATTTTATTAGTTTGATAATTAAGTTCTTTATGACCAATTCTCAAAAGTTTTCAAGCTTAGCGTAGTCATATAATCCTTTAAAGGCCTGCAAATTTTCATTTAGTTTCAGCTCATGAACCCAAAGATATGAGCGTTTCAATAGTCAATTAAGCCACGAGTATAATACAGGCTGTTTCAAAAGAGGATTCCGGATTTAAATTTAATTAACTTCCTCAATATTTAAGTTTCGTTTACCAATTTTCATATGTAGGTAGATGAGCCCCTCCGTGATTCTTTGAGATATAGTAAGATATCATAGTCTACTTATTCTAATTTTATTTACACAACTTAATCTTGGGTATGTTTTCACAAGGTCTAGTTTTAGTTATAGAAAAAAAAACTGTTATTAAAATGTCCACCATTTTCATTTTCACACTCTTGTGCTCTCTGCAGGCCATTGTCCAGCACATCACTTACTGTTTCAGGTCTTATGGCCCTAATTTCTTCCTCTATATTGTTTTAAGACCATTTATTATGGCTGGTTTATTTGCGTTAACCTGCTCTTTGAAGTAACCCCAAAGGAAGAAATCTGCACATGTGAGATCTGGTTAGCTGGGTGGCCAATTTATCTCACAGCCACGAGAAATTATTCGGTTGCCGAATATGTCTTGGAGTAGATTTAATGTTTCTCGTGCCGTATGCGCCGTTGCACAGTCCTGCTGGAACCACATTGATCGAGAGACCCCAATTGGACTTGATCTCCTTCTTACTGATGTTGATGGATCCTTGGCCAAACTCTCTGCTAATCTCTGACGATTTTCACCACTTCTTGCCGTACGGGGTCTACCAGATTTAGGGAGGTCACATACAGACCCTTGCTCATGAAATCGAGCCACCATAGCTTTTATTGCATTGGGAGTAGGGACATTTCTTGTGTTGAAGTTTCGTCGAAATTCTCTTTGAGTTTCTGATATTGACTCGTTCAACCGAAAATACGACTCTACGATAAATATCCGCTCCTCGGTAGTGTAACGACTCATGATGACCTTGAAAAAATTACTCCAGATGATCTGAAAAAAATATATAAAATTAGGAAAGTTATGAAAGTTTTTACCATCAGATTCTTTTGGGGAATTTTATGAGTTCGAAATCTTGGCAACTACTGATCAGAATTTAACACATGAAGGCTCGTTGGAAAGCTAATAAACTTGATTGCGTAGTACACTATGTGAGATTTGCCTTTAACGTCACACATTACTGTTTCAAGACGTGGTGATCAGTTTTCTATATTAATTTAATGTAAAATGTGCACTCACTTTATGACCATTTCGGCTATAAAGTGGATGTTCATTTTACGTTAAATTTATATAGCAAAGTGATCCTCCACTTTATATATTTTTTTTCATATCTAGTTTTCCGGGAATTTTTACTGATGTTTTCATTTTCAGCACTCTCGAAAACCTGTAATACTAGCAATTTTAAACGATTTTTCGTGGGTGGAATAATACTGCATTTTACCAATTCTTCAACCATAGTTATTTGCATATAAATTACAAAATATTAGAAATATATGATATTTCCTCCAAACCTCTGGCCTTGATGGAGGGTAGACTAAAACTTGCTGCTATAATTTCAAATGAACTAAAAAAACAGCAAGGGGGAGACTTGATTCAAAATATTCCTCATATATCTCCTCTCTTTTGGTTTCATACATAAAGTAAATTTCCCAGTGTTTAAAGCTGGTTTGATACTGAAGATATTCATAATCGTATCCTATTTCAAAAAGAGGGGGGATATAACATGAGAAATATTTGGAATCAAGTCTCCCCTTGCGGTTTTTTTTTCAGATCACGTCACGCACAGATTAATCCTTACAAACGTTACTTTTTTGAGTGCCATAGTGTAATATGTTATCGTATTACAGTTGGCAAAATACTTTACACACGCCCTTTTTCTCCTTTTTCACGTTTAAGGTTCGAGTCTACCTAGGCGACTATTTTTTTTCTACGGTCGTACGGGCACTCGCTGCTAGTTTTATTGAAACAGAATTTGTTTTGTTTCATTTATTTATTTCCGGGAAGAGGCGTTTCAGAGCAGGAGCAGCAAAAAGTGTTCAATATCCGGAGCATAGCTTCTTCTCTTTGTATCCCTTCTGCCGGAAGATCTGGTTGAGAGGCTATCACGCACTTCTTTTTGCGGGTGATTACATTTACATGTTTTTATCCGTGCTTTTGTTTGTGAAATTGTTGTTGGGGTATAGCATGGGAACTTCAGGTCGACCCGGGCACCCGCGCTAGTAAATATATAAGTGACAATGTGTGTGTGAGGATAATTCTCAACCTATATAATGAACGTTTTTTTTTATTTACAAACTAAAGGTTTTGTATATAGAGTATTCAGACGTGTGGAAAACTGTTTAATAGGTTTTTTATCCGAAAAACATGGGTTGCTAAAAACATCAAAATTCAAAAACTGTTCCGTCGGATTTGTATTTTTTTCTGTCAAACAAATGCACTAGCGTGAATGTTTCGCATGACAGATTCCTTATGACTAAAATATGTACGTTTGAAAATACTTTTTAAAGGGCGTAGAAAGCTGGCTTAATGCTAATCGAACTTGACCCACTGTACTTAGGTTTTGGTTTCGATCTCAGTTCGAGTACTTTTTTTACATACAAGAAGTGAACTGTTCTGAAAACATTACTCGTATGCAGTTTCTGCATTTGTTAACATTTAATAATTATGCGTATTTTACGACGAGTAACGCAGGGTGGTGCAAGTATATATATATATATATATATATATATATATATATATATATATATATATAGTAAGTACTACCTACCTCTACCAAGGTATTGTGCACTGTTGAAGTAAATACTAAATATTTGCACATGAAATTATATATATACATATATATATATATGTTTAAAGAAAAAATAGAAAAAACCGAATGAAATTTTTAAAAAATCAACGTTTCGTCCTTGTTTCCGAGGACATCTTCAGGATAATTGAAATAAAAATGTGATAAAAGAAAAAGTTATAGATCGTGCGAAAAAAGACAGTTTTTTAAAATCCAACCCATGTCGGGAAAGGACGAATATGTGTGCGTATGGGAAGGTTGTTTGATGTCTATATATACACTTTTAAAATGCATTTAAAATAAATATGTACATTTTTTTATTCTGCGAAACTACTCATTTTCCTGAAACATTCAAAGAAAAACGGCTAGCCAGGATCCACCCTGATACCTTCCTCTTTGATTATTATTTTCCCTATGCTAGGAGTTAAATGGTAGAAGCCTTTTCTTTGCGTAATAGTATTAGTATTCAAAATTAGTGCTGATTCTAAAAGTCTTCTTTTAGCTCTATCTATCACGTATTTAATAATTTTCGCTTGATCTAAATTAAATGAGTGATCGTGTTCTGCACAATGGCAAAAGAGTGCATTTAGGGCGTTACCATTCCTTATATCTCTTCTGTGCTCGTTAAGTCTTAATTTCAATTTTCGTTGTGTTTCACCTATGTACGCTTGTTGACAGTTGTTACATGGGATGGAATATATACCGGCATCGGATGTGAGGGTTTTGGGAGAGTGCTTGGTAGTTTTTAATGTCTGTTTTATGGTTGAGGAAGTTGTTTGTATCAGGTGAAAACCAAGTCTATTAAGAGTGTCGTAGATTTTTGTATTTTTGGTGTGGGTGGGAATGAAAAGATGTCTGTTTAATAGTGAGGTATCTGTTTTATTTTTCTGTGTGTTTATGTTATAGTGTATTTTCGTAGCTTTTTTCTTTGCGTAAGAAATGAAATAGGATGGATACTGTAGTTTTCTTAAAACATTCGTAATATATTGAAATTCATCATTAAGATATTGGGGACTGCATATTCTAAAGGCACGCAAGAAAAAAACCAATAATCATGCCCGTCTTTATTTTATCATTGTGGTGTGAGTAGTAATGAATATAGTCGTTTTTGTGTGTGGTCTTTCTATGTACTTTGAAACTCAGATCAGTTTCTGATCTGATGAGGAATATGTCTAGAAAAGCTAGGGAGTTGTCTTGTTCGGATTCATGTGTAAAATTTATAGATGGTTCAACTGAATTTAATTTATTTCTAATTTGTTCTATTTGTGTGTTTTTAGGGAGAAAAATAAGAATGTCATCTATATATCTAAAATATGTGGAGTTTTTAGGAAGTCTGTGTTTAAAAGAGTTGGTTTCTAAGAATTCTAAGAATAAGCAAGCTAGTACACCACTAAGGGGGTTACCCATAGGGAGTCCAAATTTCTGTCTATAGTAAGAATTATTAAATTGAAAGTACGTTCTATCAGTGATGAGTTTTATAATTTGTATTAGTGTATCTGAGGAAAAAGGTAGGTCGGCTTTAATTTTGATTAAGTGCTTGTGGAGTAGATTAAGGCATTTTTTGATTGGAATATTGGTGTACAGGGAAATTATGTCTAAACTATGCATGGTTTTATTTTGCATGTCCATATTTTTTATTCTATTTAGGAGGTCACCAGAGTTTTTGATATGTGAAGTGCTGATGGTGCCCATTAGTGGAGTTAAAATTTGGGCAATAGCTCGTGCTAATTTATGGGTGACGCTTCCAATGTTTGATATTATAGGTCTCATAGGGACGTTCTCTTTATGTATTTTTAGGAGGCCGTATAATATAGGAATAGTGGGGTGGTATTCTATGTTATTTATCCATTTTTTATCATTTCCGATAAGTTTCTTTACGGATTTATTAAAAGTATCGAAATCTTTTTCTATTGATTTTAAATCTATCGGAGTGTATATATCTCCGTCTGCCAATAGTGTGTGCATTTTCTTTAGATATAGGTCTTTATCTATTATAACTATACCACCTCCTTTATCGGCTTGTGAAATAATAATGTCTTTATTTTTTGTTAAAAGTTTTAAGGCATCAATGTATCTTTTTGGTAGTGCTAATTCTTGAGGTTGGGTAGTTGTTAAAGCTATTATCCCTTGTATGAAGCCTTTAGTAAAATCAGAGTCCTCTTGTTTATAATTTTTTAGGGTTGTGTTAGTGGTAATTTTCGAATGCTTGCCGGTAGCGAATTTAAGACCGAAACTGAGAGCTTCAGTTTCAATGTCCGAGAGTGGTTTAGAAGTAAGGTTTAGAATAAGGTCTGGACGTCCCAAAGTTTTCCATTTGCTGTTTTTTATCAATTTCGCAAGTTTGTTATTCAATTTAAAGTTATGGCGTGTGTTAAATTTTTTGATATATATATATACACATTTTTTGATTTTTTGATATATATATACACATTATACTGATCCCTATCTAGGATTGAGAATATTGAGGAGTGATATACAAATTACTATTAGCATATAAATCGATGTTCTTTGGATCCTGGCTAGCCGTTTTTCTTTGAATGTTTCAGGAAAATGAGTAGTTTCGCAGAAAAAAAAAATGTACATATTTATTTTAAATGCATTTTAAAAGTGTATATATAGACATCAAACAACCTTCCCATACGCACACATATTCGTCCTTTCCCGACATGGGTTGGATTTTAAAAAACTGTCTTTTTTCGCACGATCTATGACTTTTTCTTTTATCACATTTTTATTTCAATTATCCTGAAGATGTCCTCGGAAACAAGGACGAAACGTTGATTTTTTAAAAATTTCATTCGGTTTTTTCTATTTTTTCTTTAAACATAACGTCAACCACCGCTGGTATATTTTTTCATTCCTTATATATATATATATATATATATATATATATATATATATATATATATATATATATATATATATATATATATATATATATATATATATATACACACATTATACTGATCCCTATCTAGGATTGAGAATATTGAGGAGTGATATACAAATTACTATTAGCATATAAATCGATGTTCTTTGTCTAAACAAATTGAGCTTAGGTATTTGGACAATGTCAAATAATTGTTAATTCACTGCCCGCATAGCTGCAGCCGTATAGCGCGACGGTTAGAAGCTTCGACTGTCGTTTGGGCGGTCGGATTTCGATCCTGGCTTGCGGTAGTTGCTTGTCTAGCCGCTCTGATGAGCTGTGAAACAGCGAAACAATACTGTATGTTGATTACTTTATATATATATGCATATATATATATATATATATATATATATATATATATATATATATATATATATATAACGCTAGACGTCTGTGTGTGTCTGGTCACGAATAGGCTCCTATATGGTTGACTATCATAGAAAACTGATCACATATAATGATAGAAGATGTATCGAGACACAGGAATGGGTATGTTTGATCTGGCATTATGATAATTCATTAAAATTGTGGTGTCTGCGTTCGCGCCTGGTCCACAATGTATGGAAATATAAAATTTAAAAATGAAAAAAGAAAATGTTTACACGTATTTTTGATATAGATGTACATAATAATAATTTGATAAGTATGTTTTAACCTAAATAGGGATGATATAATAAAATTATAGGGTCTGCGTTCGGGCCTGGCCTCCATAGCGTGGAAATAGGCAGAAACTTTACTAAATACTTTTCATATCTATCGGCGTAAGTATACTTTGACAATTATGTTTCAGCTTGAAGAAATATGGTATAATAAAATTATGGGATATTCGTTCGCACCTGACCTTCATAGACTGGAAATATGTCACAAAGTTTAACAAGGATTTTTTTTAAAATATAGATCCACAGAATATTGTGATAAGTTTTTCAGTGTGAACAGGTATGGTATAATAAATTATGGGGTTTATCTATTTTATTTTTACTTTCATCATATTTTGCTTTGGTTTTGATACCCCCAAATTGGAAGCTATCTCTTTACAACCCTTCTTTTTCATAACCTATCATACTTTAATAAATCAGAGTCAATTTTCTGTAGACTGTTTTTGAACCCAGTCAACGACGGGCACTTTTGCTAGTATATATATATATATATATATATATATATATATATATATATATATATATATGCATGTGGAT
Source organism: Euprymna scolopes (assembly GCF_053919585.1). Classification (NCBI taxonomy): domain Eukaryota; kingdom Metazoa; phylum Mollusca; class Cephalopoda; order Sepiida; family Sepiolidae; genus Euprymna; species Euprymna scolopes. The sequence continues at coordinate 19,377,691 of NC_136523.1, forward strand.
ATGTGGATATATTTGCAAATATGTCTATATGCACGTCTATGTGTGTCTGTGGAAATCAGAGTCGTGTGGCGTGTTGAATATATTTACATAGTTTTTGCAATTAAACGTCACCAATAAAATCGATAGACGACAGAGAGTGTCCGCTGGGCTTGTTTTTTTCTAAATGGTTTCCTGTAAGCAAAACAATTTACGGCTATTACTTGTGCAATGTTTTTTTTAAGTTCCTGTTGTTTCCGTTCCTACTTCCCTGTGTATCTCGGAGCTTAATTTAAAATAAAAACAAAATTCGCATTTAATTACTAAGTGCTTGCAACTTCGTTAATGATGTACGATTTTTTTGGGGTCTATTTGTTAAATACTAAGCCATTCTATAAGATGAAAAATAGTTCGAATTAATCTTTGATAAGTGCTTATATATATATATATATATATATATATATATATATATATATATATATATATATATATATTGTAACTAGAGGCGTAGTATTAACTTTGACCTTGAATGGACTGGGTACAGAACCTAGGGTCATTCAGGTTGTCCCCATCCCTAAAAATAGAATTAGGAAAGGTTAGGAAGAAGAAGAAAAGAAAGCAAAGAAAAAGAGGTCTAAGAAATATACACTCCCTTATGAATATAAAAGACTGGGAGTAACAGCTTAACGGGAGTGAGAAAGAGTGAGCTAGTAGCTTCCACAGGCAGCCTTTCTCCCCGGCGGATTTGTTCAAAGACGTCGTAAGAACTTTAACCTCAACCCACTATCACCAGAATCTACCTCCTACCCAACTTGGTCATCACTACTACTACGACGGATGGTAAAGTACTTTTGTTTATCATTTGACCAAACGTCTAGAGTATTATATTATATATTAAATTCCGAGAATAGATTATTGCTTTGCCTAGTTTTCCCAACTATAATTACCTTCCTCTTGTTACCCTTTTTCCCTCATATTTTAATATTGTGATCATCCCCTTTTGTCCTGTTTAAATACTACTTTCATAAATATTTCTGTCAGCCTATCTTGTTTTGGTATGTTTTGTGTCTGTAATAAATTCCCTATTTTTATATAAAATACCTACTTCTTATATATTCTGATATTTTTATCTCTCTCCCTCAAAACCTTTTTCCCTACTCTTCCTTACGATGGCAAATACTGTGTTACGGCGTTGTGATTAGCCACCGCACCCGTAACAGTTGGGGGCTCGTGTCAGGGATTTGTGCAGATAATTTGGGAGGGCTCTCGCTCGCAAAAATACTAGAAAAAAGAGAAATTAAATTAAAATAACCATTTGACGTACTAAGTGGGCTCTTCTATAATCATGTCTTTTTCTGTAGAGAATTTTTTAAGTTTAGCCGACCTGGGCGAAAAAGTCAGGAAACTACGAAAAGCAGAATTAGTAGAAATTGCGAATTTCTTCGAAATAGATACAGACCCGAATATTAAAAAGGTCGAAATAAAAAGTATCGTAGAAAAAATATTAATAGAAAACAACCTTCTTGAAACCGCTACCGTAAGCGAGCGAGACGGACAAAATAATACGCAACTCACCTTGGAACTAAAGAAATTAGAAATACAGGAGAGACAGCAGGAGAGACAAATACAGTTAGAACTAGAGAAGGAAAAACTAAAAATGCAAGAGAGAATAGAGCTGGAAAGACTTAAATTACAGGGAAATGGAAGTCAACAGTCTAATGCTTCATCGTTTCACGCAGCACAAAATGTTAGACTAGTGCCTAGTTTTTGTAAAAAAACAGTAGAAAAATATTTCCCTCATTTCGAAAAAATCGCAGCAAACTTAAATTGGCCGTATGCGTACTGGCCAACCTTATTACAAACCGTGCTAGGGGAAGAACCGCCGAGGTTTACTCTGCGCTTAGTCTAGAAGATGCCGCGGATTATAAAACAATAAAAAACGCTATATTAAATGCTTACGAGTTAGTACCCGAAACATATAGGCAGAAATTCCGGAAGTATAGGAAATTTGAGCGGCAGACTTATGTAGAATTTGCCAGAGAAAAAGAAGACCTCTTCGATAGATGGGTTAGAGCGAAAAACGTAAATAATGACTATGATAGCTTACGCCAACTTATTCTCATCGAAGAATTTAAACAATGCGCCCCACAAGAAATTCAAATGCGAGTTGACGAAAGAGAAATTAAAACCGTTAAGGAGGCAGCTATAATGGCGGATACATATAATTTAACCCACAGGTGTTGGGAAAGAAATAAAATATCAAAAAACCAGTCAAACCTTCGTACAGAAGAGAAAATGTTAACCGAGCCGCGTGTTCCTAACGTATTTAATAAAAATAATAATCAAAGGGTCCCGCCCGCACCCGTTCCGAGAGAAAATAAAATATTCTGCTCTTATTGCAAGAAAGATAACCACTTTATATCCGAGTGTCGGATCTTAAAAAGGAAAAGGGAAGAAAACAATAAGTTTCAACCGTATGCCTTTATTACACACAAAACGAGAAACGATAGTATTTACCAGTCTTCTTCCCCAAAGCTAGGGAGAAACGAGAAAGAAAAAAACTCATACATGAAAAGATATGACTCATTTTTATCCCAGGGTTATGTGTATATTAACGACCCTGAAGAAGCCAAGCCGATTAAAATATTGCGGGATACTGGCGCGTCGCAAACTTTAATATTAGAAGGCGTGCTTCCATTATCGAAATCTACCTTCACCGAAGATATTGTATTATTACAAGGGGTAGGAATGACTACAAATAAAGCGCCCCTACACAAAATTAACCTAAAATCGGAATTATTAACTGGCCCAGTTATCGTGGGCGTAAGACCCAAATTACCGATTCAGGGAGTGTCGCTGCTGCTAGGAAATGGTTTAGCTGAAGGGAGAGTAATAGCTGATCCCATTGTCAGTGACCAGATAGTAGTAAACCATAAAACAGTGGGGGAGGAACGCATCGACATTTACCCGGAATGCGCTATTACCAGAGCGACCACAAGAAAACAACTACTAGAAAAGGAACACCTAGAGATACCAAACGATGAATTACGACTTGACGAAACCTTCATATCCCACCTGTTAGAACAACAGAATAATACGAGTAAAAAAATAAAATTAAATCTCCCAGAAGAAAATCAAACGGACGAATTAACTAGGGACCAATTTATTAGTGAACAAGGGAACGACCCAGAAATTAGCCTCCTAAAAAATAACGCCTTACCAAAAACGGAAACAAAAGAAGTAAGGGAGTGTTTTTTTTATGAACGATGGAATTTTAATGAGAAAATGGCGCCCACTAGATGCTAATGAGGATGAGGAGTGGAAGGTAATGTCAAATAGTAGTTCCAAAGGTTTATAGACAAGAAATACTAAAAATAGCTCATGATACCGCCATGTCAGGTCATTTAGGAATAAATAAAACCTATGAAAAAATTCTAAACCATTTTTACTGGCCAAAACTTAAGCGTGATGTGGTAAATTTTTGTAACTCGTGTCATACATGCCAGATGGTCGGAAAACCTAATCAAAAGATTCTGCCCGCACCACTCAGACCTATACCAGCATTCGAAGAACCCTTTAGTAGAGTACTTGTGGATTGTGTTGGGCCACTCCCTAAAACAAAAATGGGAAACCAATATTTACTGACGATTATGTGTACGTCGACTCGTTTCCCAGAAGCTGTTCCGTTAAGAAATATTAATGCTAAGACTATAGTAAAGGCTTTAACTAAATTTTTCTGTTTAGTTGGAATTCCTTCAGCCATTCAATCAGACCAAGGCACAAACTTTATGTCTGGTCTATTTCAACAAATAATGAATGAAATGGATATTAAACAACACAAATCCAGTGTTTATCACCCCGAATCACAGGGAGCTCTCGAACGTTTTCATCAAACCCTGAAGTCCATGATGAAAAAATTTTGTTATCAATATAATAGACATTGGGACGAAAGCGTCCATTTTGTTTTATTTGCTGCTAGAGAAGCTGTACAAGACTCTTTAGGATTTAGCCCCTTTGAACTTGTGTTCGGCCCATAGTGTGAGGGGACCTTTAAAGCTATTAAAAGAGAAATGGCTAACGGAGAAAAATGAATTATATCTCTTAGATTATGTATCAAATTTTAAAGAGAAATTACTAGGGGCCGTGAAAATAGCACAAGAAAATTTGAAAAACTCCCAAAAACGAATGAAGGCGATATATGATAAAAATAGTAAAAATCGTACCTTCGAAAGTGGGGACAAAGTATTAATATTTTTACCCATCCCACATAATCCCCTACAAGCAAGATATTTTGGCCCATATGAAATAGAGAAAAAATAAATGATGTAAATTATATCATCCACACCCCAGATCGAAGAAAAAAGAGAAGAGTTTGTCACATTAATATGCTAAAAAGGATACGTTTACAGAAATGTATTAGATATGGGTAAACCAGTTACAACAGTAACTAATATTACAAAAATAACCTCATCTGAAAATGTTTTAAATAACGATGAAAATACAATTGTCAGAGAGGAGGAAATGGGACAGAGTAGTCATCTAAAAAACTCGGAAATACTAGCTAATTTAAATAAAAAATTTGAACATTTGCCAAATGAGAATAAAAAGGAAATGTGTGGTTTGGTCAGTGATTTCAAAGATCTTTTTCCTGATGTCCCTAGTAAAACTACCTTTGCAGTACACGACGTCATAGTGGGAGACGAAAAACCCATCAAACAACACTTTTACAGAGTCAACCCCATCAAGCTTCAACAGTTGAGGGTAGAGATGAAGTATATGCTGGAAAATGATATTATTGAACCAAGCAACAGTCAGTGGAGTTCTCCCTGTATACTTGTACCAAACGGCGATGGCACCTACAGATTTGTTACCGACTTTCGGAAAGTGAATGCAGTAACCAAAAGTGATTCATACCCGATTCCCAGAATTGATGATTGTATCGACAAAGTGGGCAAATCAAATATGTCAGTAAATTCGACTTTATGAAAGGTTATTGGCAAGTACCTTTAACCGATAACGCTGAGGAAATTTCAGCATTCGTGACTCCCGATGGACTATACCAATACAAGGTTATGGCATTCGGAATGAAAAACGCACCAGCAACATTTCAAAGGATGATGCATTCCCTTCTACAAGATATTCAAGGATGTGATGTATACATTGATGATGTAATCGTGTACAGTATGACTTGGAACGAACATTTACACATCATAAGGCAACTCTTCCGTAAGCTAGAAGAGGCAGACCTGTCTGTGAACTTAAACAAAAGTGAATTTTTTCATGCAAAATTAAATTATTTAGGCCATACTGTGGGCCAAGGACAAGTTAAACCCATCACCGCAAATGTGGATGCCATTCTCGAGTATCCTATTCCAACCAACAAGAAACAATTAATGAGATTTCTCGGTATGGCAGGATTTTATGGGAAATTTTGTAAAAATTTCTCCTCTATAGCAGGTCCTCTCACGGACCTCCTTAAAAAGGATGTAAAATACAAATGGAGTGAGACCTGTGATGCGGCTTTCAACAAAATAAAATCGACACTCATAGAGGGCCCAGCTCTCGCAACACCAGTTTTTACAAAACAATTCAAACCACAAATTGATGCCAGTGATGTCGGAATGGGTGGTATCTTAACCCAAGAGGATGATGAAGGTATCGACCGAGCAATTGGGTACTTCTCCAAAAAATTGAACACTCACCAAAAGAACTATTCAACCATTGAAAAGGAATGTTTATCATTATTGACGACACTACAACACTTCGACTTCTATCTCAGCGTCACCATGTACCCTGTTCTGGTCTTTACCGACCATAATCCATTAACTTTCCTTGCAAAGATGCAAAACAAAAATCAGAGACTGATAAGATGGAACCTTCTCCTAAAAGAATACAACATTACCATCAAACACATTAAAGGAAAAAACAATATTATTGCAGACGCATTATCTAGAGTATAATGTTACAAATGCGTTCTCCTTTGCCGACTTATTATTATACAGAATATTGTTGAAACTGATTGCCTTAAAATCATGTGCACGTAACTACTAATATATTTTTTTGCTTTTGTTGTTGTTGTAAAAGTTTTTCATTTGTAACTCAAAACATTGTAACTACTGATATATTCTTGCTTTTATTGTTGTTGTAAAAGTTTTTCATTTGTAACTCAAAACTTTTACTCTGAGGGGGGAAGTGCAACAAGAGGCGTAGTATTAACTTTGACCTTGAATGGACTGGGTACAGAACCTAGAGTCATTCAGGTTGTCCCCATCCCTAAAAATAGAATTAGGAAAGGTTAGGAAGAAGAAGAAAAGAAAGGAAAGAAAAAGAGGTTTAAGAAATATGCACTCCTTATGAATATAAAAGACTGGGAGTAACAGCTTAACGGGAGTGAGAAAGAGTGAGCTAGTAGCTTCCACAGGCAGCCTTTCTCCCCGGCGGATTTGTTCAAAGGGCGTCGTAAGAACTTTAACCTCAACCCACTATCACCAGAATCTACCTCCTACCCAACTTGGTCATCACTACTACTACGACGGATGGTAAAGTACTTTTGTTTATCATTTGACCAAACGTCTAGAGTATTATATTATATATTAAATTCCGAGAATAGATTATTGCTTTGCCTAGTTTTCCCAACTATAATTACCTTCCTCTTGTTACCCTTTTTCCCTCATATTTTAATATTGTGATCATCCCCTTTTGTCCTGTTTAAATACTACTTTCATAAATATTTCTGTCAGCCTATCTTGTTTTGGTATGTTTTGTGTCTGTAATAAATTCCCTATTTTTATATAAAATATCTACTTCTTGTATTTTTATCTCTCTCCCTCAAAACCTTTTTTCCCTACTCTTCCTTACGATAGCAAATACTGTGTTACGGCGTTGTGATTAGCCACCGCACCCGTAACAATATATATATATATATATATATATATATATATATATATATATATATATATATATATATATATATATATGGTGGACTCTCTTATCGAAAACGATGAATGAGGGTTCAGTATGCAATCTTCAGCAGCTCTCAAGCTCTGTGACACCACATGCGTAATTGCAATCCTGTAGACGTCCGGCAAACTCCTCCGCAGACGGTGAACTTTCATGTGCTCGTAGGTGAAAGATGCCTTCTCGAGTGAACAGATAACCCTGCTTTGCTTCGTGCTCTGAAACCACAATGGCATACATATTCATTTTTAGGTGGATCTTTCCTGTGTTTTGCCTTCATATTTGCACGAAGGGTGTCCCTATGACAAAGGCGGTTATGTTCAAATTCTTTGGTTCCCAGGAAACATATCTTCCTCGATTTTCTGCGATCCCCTGCTTCACTCTCCCAGGAACTCAGAGAAATTCCACAACGTTTCAGGTTGTCTTTTAGTTTATCTTTGTAACGAATCAGGGGACGCCCTGTTGGATGGCAAGAATTTGTCAGTTGCCCATAAAAAAGTTGCTTAGGAACTCTTTAGTCATCCATTCTTACAAGATGACCCGACCACCGCATTTGTATCCTGATCAAAAATGATTCAATACCAGTGATTTCACATTTCTCCAGTAATTCACTATTCGGAACACAATTCTGCCATCCAACATTGCAGTTAAAACGCAGACATCTCATATGGAAGGAGTCAAGCTGATTTATATGCTTGCGGTAAAAGGTCCACGGTTCGGAACCATATATATGTACATATATATATATATATATATATATATATATATATATATATATATATATATATATTATATATATATATATATCAGAACAAATAGTTACTAAAACATGCTAAAACACTTTGAAAAAGAGATAAAACATATTCAGTTTTTAAAAGGAAACGCCAAATAAGTGGATAGTCCTTAATCCGCGGAGTTTCAAAGAAACACTTTCTCTCTCATGAGAGGGTAGGATTTAGCAAAATGCGGGATATTATATACATATATATATATATATATATATATATATATATATATATATATAGTCGCACTAATGAGCTGTAAAACAGCGACCCAGTACTGTATGTGGATGCCTCTCTCTCTCTCACACACACACACACACACTCTCTCTCTCTCTCTCTCTATCTATCTATCTATCTGTATCTCTTTATATATATATATATATATATATAAACACATATATACATATTTATATATGTGTGTTTATGTATAAGCATATAAACACACACATATACATACACATATATATATACATACCTACATGATGATTGCAACGTCTTGTAAGATGAGTGCCACTCCTTCAGACATTTAAAATCCATGAGCCAAATGCCTGAGGGAGTATCTATACAAATATGATGTTACAGAGTCTTAGATTTGTACGACAGCTAAGTCTCTCTCTCTCGGTTCAAAATGTTGCGATCCAGCAACAAGCAAGAGCAAGATAGCCAGCAACAAATTAAACTGCAGACCAGCTTAATGCGGGTACTGGTCTCCCGCTTTATGGTTTTTTAAATGAGAGATTTGCTTCTCCTAGAAAGGTTGCCTTCACCACGGCTTATGGGATCTCTCTCCACCCCAATACACATATACAAACACACACACACAAATATACACGGTGCTAGTTGGCCACTGACCCAGAAAAAAGAGTTCATTCGCCCTTTGGAAGGTCTTGTTTTTAATCCTTCAGGGAGACTAGCCGCCCTCCTCACCAAACAAGTCTGGTGGGAGAACCGGTTTAGTCGCCAGACCCGACCATGAGGCAGGTAGTACTGGGTTACATTGTACCAGTAGCATATGACATGACCTGACATACCTGCATACACATCATTATCATCATCATCTACAATTACTCGTGACGACTATGATTGTTCTCCCGTCGGTAAGATTGGGTCTGGTCATTGGTAGGTCCTCAGATGGTTGTGGAGGCTGATCCTTTACTCGCGGACTTTACTGCTGTAGCACCATGTGTTAATGATCGACTGGATAGCGGAAGAGGTGGAAGGAGCGTTGTGTCCGCAAGATCCTTAGGATTGGTTGGAAGGATCGACCAACAAACGTAAGGGTCCCGGAGGAGGCCAACATGACTACCATCGCCGCAACCATCATCCGAAACCAGCTGCGATGGACAGGCCATGTTATGAGCATGCCTGACACCTGCTCTACAGTCAGCCAAAACAGGGAAAGCGGTCAAGAGGAGGACAGAAAAGTACGACATAAAAACCCAACTGAGAAAGAGTCACTTCAGCCTCACCAGCTGGGAGGATGCTGCTCTTCAGAGGGGCATGTAGAGCAAGATGGTCCATGAAGACACTGCTCAGTCAGAAAAGGGCCTCCACAGAGCGGCAGAAAACAAGAGGAAGCAGAGAAAGGAGAAATCTCCAACACATACATATACATATATATAAACATGATGATTGCAACGTCTTGTCAGACGAGTGCTACTCCCTCAGACACTTAAAGTCCCGTAGCCCAAAAATGACTTCCATGGCCACAGGACTATTTTAATAGACAAATGCTTGATGGAATATCTATACACAGATGATGTTACAGAGTCTTAGCTTTGTACGACAGCTAAGTCTCTCTCTCGGTTCAAAATGTTGAGATCCAACAACACGCAAGAGCAAGATAGTCAGCGACAAGTTAAACTGCAGACCAGTTAATGCGGATACTGGTCTCCCGATTTATGTTTTTTTTTTCAATCAGAGATCTGCTTCTCCTAGAAAGCTTGCCTTCACCACGGCTTACGGGAGCCCTCTCCACCCCAACTCACATATACATACACACAACCCACACGGTGCTAGTTAACCGTTGACCCTGAAAAAGTTTCATTCGCCCTTTGGAAAGTCTTGTTTTTAATCCTTCAGGGAGACTAGCCACCCTTCTCGCCAAACAAGTCTGGCGGGGAACCAGTTTAGTCGCCGGTGACCCGACCATGAGGCAGGTAGTACTGAGTTACATTGTACCAGTAGCATATGGCATGACCTGACTAATATAAGTATACATATATATATATATATATATATATATATATATATACACACATATGTACATACACATACAAATACACACAGACACACACATATATAGTGTTGGTTTCATAGTAAACATTCCTGCTTGTCGTGAAATTTCAAACCTAGCCACAAAACTACTCATGCGTTATTTGCTACGCTCCTGCTTCCTGACCACCAAACCATTGCCACAAGAATGAAAGGAATTAAGATCAAATAAATACTCAATTCGGGCGAGTATATTAGACAATCCAGAGTGTGAACATTGCATGGACGCTAGTTTACTGCCTCTTGCTTTCTAGACATTGCACATTTCTAAGTATTCTACAAAAAATAGGCTTGATACACACACCCACAGACAGACACACGCTCGTGCGCGCACACACACACATTTATTATACTTATGCGTATCAAATTATAAATGAGTTTACATTTTTTTGAAATATTTAAGGAACGAGTGAATAAAAATTCATGAAACTTTGAGAAAGTGCTTACAATACTATTCAGCTACTTCAATAAAAAATGAAAGTATTTAAAGCAGTATTAGCGAAACTATGGCAAAAGATAGGAATATCTGTTGATTTCAGTGTGTCAAGTTATTAACGAGGTTAAGAAAAAACACAATATACCCATAATTTGTTTATTAAAATAATTTTCAAACACTAAATGAACTAGGAAAAATGCTTAGAACACAATGACTACATAGCAATTTCTACGTTGACATAATTAGTAGCGGAAATGCGGTCCTTTTTATTAATGACTTGTGAAAGACGTTGTGACTCTTATGAAAGACGTTGGTCCATAGACTTAGTAAAATTTGTGATTTCGTCAACAGTTATTCCACGCGACACCTCTTGAAAAGCATCCTACAACTTATCTTTACTCTTAAATTGGATTTCACTTGCATAGAGGCGTCGCTTCATGATACTCTAAAGGTTCTCAATTGGGTTCAAATCTGACGAATCCTGGCCAGAGAACCCCAGTTGTTGCAAAAACTCTTTGCTTTTGTTTGCTGCATGCGAAAGAAGCATTGTCCAGCATGAAAATAATAGTTGTTCTGAACGCCAACCTTTGTTTTTTCAGCCATGATTCAACGTGCTCCTTCAGAAAAGCTATGTAAGCATTTGACGTCATTTTTACGCCTTCTGGGACTTCCCATGTGCTAACTATATTGCCTCCAATAATCCCAGATCAAATCATTATCCTACCACCACCTTGTTGGCACGTTAAACGCTGATGAAGATGTCATCAATCTAGGACCCATCCCTTGCTCCAGCCATCTGGGCCATCAAGAGTGACACGCACTTCTTCCTTAAACAAAACTTTGGAAAAATCAGTTTTCACGTTGTCCTCTGCCCATTTAAATCGGTTTTGTATGTGATGTTGCTTTAATGCAGGCTTTGCCACAGGTTTAACAGATTTTGCCACTTCTTTGAGCAGGCGACATCGAGTACCAGTTGAGACTTTCTTCAATCAGGCTTGGTCAAATATTTCTCGACTTGTCTGCGCAGAGTTCTTAACAACTTTGGAGTAGAGAACGGCGTGAAACAACTCTAGATTTACCTTTATCAGCTCTCTTACGTACCTTTGTAGGGTCCTTGACAAAGTTCTTCACAGTTTGATGGTATCTTCCTATAATTTTCGATATTTTGATGGTAGTTTTACTTTTTGCTAACAGTTCTGTAATAGTACCATTTCAGAACTACTCAAACCACCTTTACCACCCATTTTATTGACGAGACAAACTTTCTTGTTAATAATTTTATACACCTCAAATGCTGTGGATTCAGCAATTACGATGGCAAGTTGTTTGCATTGCGCAGAACAGTACGAAATTTCACAGCATGCGCAGCTCAGCATTGCCAAAGTTTCCGAAACTTTTGACACGAAACTACAGGTAAGTTTCTGAAACTGGAAGAAACATGTTATCTCATTAATTATTGGTACACGCAGTGTATATATATATATATATATATATATATATATATATATATATATATATATATATATATATATATATATATATATATATTTATATTCAGGTTTGAGGAGTTCAAAAGTCAGAACTAATGAGGACAACGAGCTTGTTAAATAGTGCTCACTAAAAAGAGCAAAATTTTTTTTTCATTATTTGGGGTTAACATTTACATATGGTCGTTACAAATAGCCATCTGTTTCAGTCAAAGAGACTTCGTCAGGCGACCAGCCCAAATAAAATCATGACCCATTTTTAATTTTATTTCAAATTTACATTCTGTTGTGAAAAGTTTTGAATATCGTCTAATAAGTTTTAATGCGATCTGTTCTTTTTCTTTTTTATATCCTCTTTTTTCTATCCCCTTTTTAGAGAGCTCGCAATTTATTATCAACTCTTTTTATACTTTTTTTGAAGAACTCCATTTTTCTTTTATTTCTCTATAATCTATCCCATTTTTCATTTTTCTTTTTGGCGTCGAGAGGTTCCAGGTCGCCTGATGAAGTCTCTTTGACTGAAACATAATATATATATATATATATATATGTATATATATACATATATATACATATATATATGTATATATATACATATACATAATACATACAGACACATATACACACACACATATATATATATATATATATAGTCTATCCGATATATGTCTAGCCGCACTGATGAGCTGTGAAACAGCGAAACAGTACTGTATGTGGATGACTATATATATATATATATATATATATATATATATATATTGATATATAGTTTGCTTGAATCATTGTGTGGGATAGGTATGTAAAAGAGATTTAGAAGACTGTTACAATGCGAGGAATGAATTATAGTCGCTGTTGGTACACGTACAGACCTTATCTGCTGCCGCCATCTTTGATTTTTTAACCCACACACACACATATATAAATATATATATATATGTGTGTATGTGTGTCTGTGCATAAATTAATCAAACAAGTTAATATGAATTTATACCTATCTTCCTACCCCCAGCAACACTAATCTAAACACCCAGCTGCGGACCCCGACCTCTCCCCCTCTTTCACATCCCGCGCTTACAGTAGCCGATCGGACGCAGCCCAGCAGCGACTTAAGTGACCCAGAAAAGCAGAGGCACCCACACATCAGCAGAAAAAAAAAACAAATAAAAAAATAAATAATAATAATGATAAAGACAACATAACAGAGAACAATAAAAAAGCTCACGCTAAAACAAGTTATAACCCCCCAAAAATAAATAAATAAAATAAAAATAAAGAAAATAAAAATAGCAAATTTATAAACATGTTAATTACCTAATTATACCATACATAAATCCCCTACTCACATTTGCCCCGAGGCCTCACATAGCTACACAACTTCCAGCCCTTCATCCTGCATGCTTTGAACCGACCTGTTACGTAATCATTTGAAAAGGGAAAAATTTTCCGAAATTAATAATGGAATACGTCGCATGGAATTACAAGTAAGACATTTTCCATACAACTGAATGAATATATATATTAAAAAAATAATAATAATATATATATATATATATATATATATATATATATATATATATAGTGTGTGTGTGTGTATTAAGAGCTATATTTGGTATTAAAAAACAGAGGAGAAAGTAGAGCTAAATATGCTTGTTATTATTATTTGAACCTCGGGTGTTTTAACTTAATTCATTACAATATGTTTCAATAGACGGGATAAAGATTACCCATCGATATCTCCCACTGAAGATATGGATGTGTAATCTTATCCTGTCTATTGAAACAACTTGTAATTAATTAAGTTAATACACCCGAGTTAAAATAAATACATACACACACAAACACACACATATAAATATATGTGTGTGCGCGCGTGTGTATTTTGGCAGCAAATCATTATTCAAGCACGTCAGATTGAACACAGATGAGTGCTTCATTTTCAGACTTTGTTGGATAGCTTCCCAATTCAGCGAGCTGTCTTTTCTATTTAAACTGACATGTTGTGTGTGTCTGCATATATATATATATATATATATATATATATATATATATATAAATATATATATATGTAAAGTAAAATAAAGTAAAGTAAAGTATATATATATATATACTTTACTTTACTTTACTTTATTTATGTATGTAAATTTTATAATGTATATGTTAACTGTATTTATAATTAATTTTTTTATCTGGGATTGAACAGTTTTGTACTTTTATTGATTTTAACTCTAGCGTATAAATTCATATCAACTTGCTTGATTAATTTATGCACAGACACACACACAGACACACACACACACATATATATGTGTGTGTGGGGGGGGGTTAAAAATCAAAGATGGCGGCAGAAGATAAGGTATGTACGTGTATTACGAATTCAATTGTTTATCGGCTAAAGGGCGCCCATAAACACTGCAATAACTCTTGGAAATTTTTAATGTATCTATTTTCTTTAATCGACATTTTTACTTCACTATTTTTTCTGTTCAATAAGAAAACATTTCAAACTGAAATGTGTATTTGTCTCTGATTAGTTGTCTGGTAGGCTTCCGTTATTCTCCGAAACACGGGTGAGACCTATTTCTCAAAAATATGAAGAAAAGAATATGAGAATCAAATAAATCTTTCTGGTCTTAGATGGTATCTCAATATATATATATATATATATATATATATATATATATATATATATATATATATATATATATATATATATATATATGATGAAAATAATGGAAATAGTATTCTGACAAAATAGAGCAAATAAAAAAGGAACAAACCGTATTATGTGTTCACCAACGTTTTTGTCTTTATTTCACCCAGAGGAAGTCTCGAAATAAAGACGAAACGTTGGTGAACACATAATACGGTTTGTTCCTTTTTTATTTTCTCTCTCTCTCTCTCTCTCTCTCTCTCTATATATATATATATATATATATATATATATATATATAAAATACACGTGCATAAGTATATTATAGTCAACCATTTACAAATAACTACAGATCTCTTCAAACGATATTGCTTATACAATAGTTTTGTCCGTAAATTAGTTACGGATAAAACTTTTGTATAATGTTCTAGAATGTGTCGCGATATACTAATGCTCATGTAAAACGAAAAACAAAACCACATCTTGCCCTACTGCTGTATTGAGCACTCTTGTACTAATCTCCTGAATATTTTATTAGTTGCGTTACCACTGAAAATATTTACCTGGCATTATATATATATATATATATATATATATATATATATATATATATATATATATATATGTATATAGTGTTTTAACAAAAACTGAGACTTGAAGAAATGAGTTGATAGCAACAAAAAGTGTATTTCATTGTTAGTTACAATTGTTTCAAGACTAATTGGAAAAATTCAAACAATATGTCGTTTGAAAATTTTCACAAGAACAGCCTTTCTTCAGACTTATGAAATAATAAAAAAACACTTTAACAATGAAACATTAAGGAAAAGAAACATTTCCTTTATAAGGAAAAGAAAACAAGCGAGAACACTTTACGTCTGTCGCATCTTTGCAAAGTATTTTTAAAGATTTATATACGTACCTTTTTTCGTATCTTTATTTTTAAAAAAATCAAACTTAATATCTTTTTAATTATTTAATAAAAATGCAAACTAAATATCATTTTAAAACGAATCCCAAACTAAATATTAAACGAGGTTACCCCTAATTACCTATGCCAATTAAATATGTTTTATTAATACCAGTTATCGATTTTATTAATACCATTTATCGATTTTATTAATACCATTTATCGATTTCTTCAGTTAGATTTCTACATTTCTTTATTTAATTAAACTTATTTTTTTTAAATATTTTTTTTTAATTTAAAAAAAAATTCCCTTTCCTTCTTTAATTTTTTTTAAGTTTTAATTTTATTATCTGTTTATTTTTTTATTTTTTAAACCGGACTAATAAACTAAGTTAAATCGTTACGAAACTACGTAAGTTTCGTATCGGGAACTTCATCTGTTTATTTACAAAAATTATCTGCTAGTTTATTTATGCGGTTTAGGACAAGTTTAAGTTTAAAACTTATTCTATAAGGAAATAAAGTCTTAACATTCATTTATATTTAGTTCATTTTTATTCTTCATTTAAAAGTAAAGATCTCAATCCATTTATTATTTTTATCATTTTTAATTTTATATTTTTACAGCCACAACAACCACAACAACAACAACAGCAACAACAACAACGGCAATAATAACAACAACAGCAATAATAACAACAAAAACAAAAACAATAACAGCAGCAACAGCAACAACGACAACAACAGCAACAACAACAGCAATAATAGCAACAACGACAGAAAAACAACAACGACAACAACAGCAGCAACAACAACGACAACAACAGAAATAGCAACAACAACAAAAAAACAGCATCAACACGAACAACAAAAACAACAACAACAGATATAACAACAACAGCAAAAACAATAACAGCAACAAGAACAACAGTAATAACATCAAAAACAACATCAATAACAACAACAACACTAACAACAATAACAAAAACAGCAACAACAACAACAACAGCAACAACAACTTCAACAGCAACAAAGGCAACACCAATAATAACAATAGCAACTGCAAAAATAACAACAAAAATAAGAACAACAGCAGCAACAAAAACTACAACAACAATAACAACAGCAACAACAACAGCAACAGCAGCAACAGCAACAACAGCAACAGCAACATAATGTCTGGCTTATTCGTAATAATTTTCTTTTCAGCTCTGTTTAATATAGTATCCTTAACTTATAATCAAGTTGCGTCTTCCTAGTTTTTATCACGTGGATAAACAATGACCTATCCCCAAAGGATCTTTCTGGTGTACCTATTTACTATGCCTCCCCACGGGACAGAGTTAGACACCAGGGTCATTTTTTAACGTGGAGGAAAGGTACAAAAATAAAAATTGTCTCAGTCGTGAAGGATTTCTCCTCCACTGAAAGAGAACAAGAAATAGAAGTGCAGCTTCTGAAGAACAGATGGTATTTATTTGCTCCCCCACCGAGCAAATTAGGCACAAGGCCGATCTTTAATGTGAGGAGTGAAGGGGAAATGGGGACCAACTCCCCGGGGAGCAGGGGAGCTGGACAGTGACAATTGGCATGAAGGGCCGCCCCTACATTGACCAAGGTCCCACATGTGGGATTGCTCTCACATATGGTCCCTGCTTGCAGCATCTGCCGGAACAGATAGTATTTATTTGCTCCCCCACCGAGCAAATTAGGCACAAGGCCAATTTTTAATGTGAGGAGTGAAGGGAGGGGGAAGGGAAAAATGGGACCAGCTCCCGAGAGGTGCAAAATGGGAGCTGGTTTAAGGTCAGGTATGTGGGGGTGCCCCCACATCTGGTCTTTGCTTGCAGTATCTGCCGGAACAGATGGTATTTATTTGCTCCCTCACCGAGCAAATTAGGCACAAGGCCGATTTTTAATGTGAGGAGTGAAGGGGAAATGGGGACCAACTCCCCGGGGAGTAGGGGAGTTGGATAGTGACAATTGGTATGAAGGGTTACCCCTACATTGACCAAGGTCTTACATGTGGGGTCGCCCCCACATATGGTCTTTGCTTGCAGTATCTGCCGGAACAGATGGTATTTATTTGCTCCCCCACCGAGCAAATTAGGCACAAGGCCGATTTTTAATGTGAGGAGTGAAGGGGAAATGGGGACCAACTCCCTGGGGAGTAGGGGAGTTGGATAGTGACAATTGGTATGAAGGGTTTCCCCTACATTGACCAAGGTCTTATATGTGGGGTTGCCCCCACATATGGTCTTTGCTTGCAGTATCTGCCGGAACAGATAGTATTTATTTGCTCCCCCACCGAGCAAATTAGGCACAAGGCCAATTTTTAATGTGAGGAGTGAAGGGAGGGGAAAGGGAAAAAGGGGACCAGCTCCCGAGAGGTGGGAAATGGGAGCTGGTTAAAGGTCAGGTATGTGGGGGTGCCCCCACATCTGGTCTTTGCTTGCAGTATCTGCCGGAACAGATGGTATTTATTTGCTCCCTCACCGAGCAAATTAGGCACAAGGCCGATTTTTAATGTGAGGAGTGAAGGGGAAATGGGGACCAACTCCCCGGGGAGTAGGGGAGTTGGATAGTGACAATTTGTATGAAGGGTTACCCCTACATTGACCAAGGTCTTATATGTGGGGTCGCCCCCACATATGGTCTTTGCTTGCAGTATCTGCCGGAACAGATAGTATTTATTTGCTCCCCCACCGAGCAAATTAGGCACAAGACCAATTTTTAATGTGAGGAGTGAAGGGAGGGGAAAGGGAAAAAGGGGACCAGCTCCCGAGAGGTGGGAAATGGGAGCTGGTTAAAGGTCAGGTATGTGGGGTTGCCCCCACATCTGGTCTTTGCTTGCAGTATCTGCCGGAACAGATGGTATTTATTTGCTCCCCCACCGAGCAAATTAGGCACAAGGCCGATTTTTAATGTGAGGAGTGAAGGGGAAATGGGGACCAACTCCCCGGGGAGTAGGGGAGTTGGATAGTGACAATTGGTATGAAGGGTTTCCCCTACATTGACCAAGGTCTTATATGTGGGGTTGCCCCCACATATGGTCTTTGCTTGCAGTATCTGCCGGAACAGATGGTATTTATTTGCTCCCCCACCGAGCAAATTAGGCACAAGGCCAATTTTTAATGTGAGGAGTGAAGGGAGGGGAAAGGGAAAAAGGGGACCAGCTCCCGAGAGGTGGGAAATGGGAGCTGGTTAAAGGTCAGGTATGTGGGGTTGCCCCCACATCTGGTCTTTGCTTGCAGTATCTGCCGGAACAGATGGTATTTATTTGCTCCCCCACCGAGCAAATTAGGCACAAGGCCAATTTTTAATGTGAGGAGTGAAGGGAGGGGGAAGGGAAAAAGGAGGCCAGCTCCTGAGAGGTGGGAAATGGGAGCTGGTTAATGGTCAGGCATGTGGGGTTGCCCCCACATCTGGTTTTGGCTAGTCATAGCTAGTCATAGCCTGCAGTATCTGCCGAAACAGATGGTATTTATTTGCTCCCCCACTGAGCAAATTAGGCACAAGGCCGTTTTTAATGTGAGGTAAAAACCAGCTCCCCTAAAAGTAGGCAAAAAGGGGGCACTCTGGTTACCAAAAATAATAATTGTCCCAGTATAGAGGGTTTCCCCTCCATTGACTGGTACAAATTATCTTAAGTGCAGTATCTGCCGGAACAGATGGTGTTTATTTGCTCCCCCACTGAGCAAATTAGGCACAAGGCCGTTTTTAATGTGAGGTAAAAACCAGCTGCCCTAAAAGAAAGGGGGCACTCTGGTTACCAAAAATAATAATTGTCCCAGTATAGAGGGTTTCCCCTCCATTGACTGGTACAAATTATCTTAAGTGCAGCATCTGCCGGAACAGATGGTATTTATTTGCTCCCCCACCGAGCAAATTAGGCACAAGGCCGATTTTTAATGTGAGGAGTGAAGGGAGGGGGGAGGGAAAAAGGGGACCAGCTCCCGAGAGGTGGGAAATGGGAGCTGGTTAAAGGTCAGACATGTGGGGTTGCCCCCACATCTGGTCTTTGCTAGTCATAACTAGTCATAGCTAGTCATAGCTTGCAGTATCTGCCGGAACAGATGGTATTTATTTGCTCCCCCACTGAGCAAATTAGGCACAAGGCCGTTTTTAATGTGAGGTAAAAACCAGCTCCCCTAAAAGTAGGCAAAAAGGGGGCACTCTGGTTACCAAAAATAATAATTGTCCCAGTATAGAGGGTTTTTATTTAAATGCTGCCCACATCAGCATTATGTGGCACAAGGCCGGAAAGTGGGAACCCCGCAGGCTCCCCTAAAGGAGGGGCACTCCTGCAATTTTAAAAATTGCCTGAGTAACCCCGTCGGCATTCCCCGGTCGGGGCGCCTCAGGCAGCAAGCAATAAACTTGCCCCACCGGAAAGCCCGGTGGCAAGGCCTGGGAGGGTGGACCTCCTAGGTATTACCCAGGCGGTTCCCAGTATAGAGGGTTTCCCCTCCATTGACTGGTACAAATTATCTTAAGTGCAGCATCTGCCGGAACAGATGGTATTTATTTGCTCCCCCACCGAGCAAATTAGGCACAAGGCCGATTTTTAATGTGAGGAGTGAAGGGAGGGGGAAGGGAAAAAGGGGACCAGCTCCCGAGAGGTGGGAAATGGGGGCTGGTTAATGGTCAGGCATGTGGGGTTGCCCCCACATCTGGTCTTTGCTAGTCATAGCTTGCAGCATCTGCCGGAACAGATGGTATTTATTTGCTCCCCCACTGAGCAAATTAGGCACAAGGCCGTTTTTAATGTGAGGTAAAAACCAGCTCCCCTAAAAGGGGTCACTCTGGTTACCAAAAATAATAATTGTCCCAGTATAGAGGGTTTCCCCTCCATTGACTGGTACAAATTATCTTAAGTGCAGCATCTGCCGGAGCAGATGGTATTTATTTGCTCCCCCACTGAGCAAATTAGGCACAAGGCCGTTTTTAATGTGAGGTAAAAACCAGCTCCCCTAAAAGGGGTCACTCTGGTTACCAAAAATAATAATTGTCCCAGTATAGAGGGTTTCCCCTCCATTGACTGGTACAAATTATCTTAAGTGCAGTATCTGCCGGAGCAGATACTACACTTTGATCTTGACTCGAAGGCCAAGGAATATATCTTTCTGGTGTAAATTCTCAGGACTTGCTGCATATTTGATAGTGTAAGTCTGCATATATGCGTTGTGAATCTGCTAATAGATGAGCGACATATGTGATCTTAGAGACAATGGAGAGTATTCACTTGGCTTTTTTTCCACCAATTATTTGTGCAGTTTATTTTAAACTCCTGTTGTTTTCTCCCCTTGTCTCTCGTGTGTCCGGCGAAACTTAATTTGAAAGAAAAATACAATCTCGTATGTAATTACAAATCGCTTGTAACTTCATTAATATGCTCAACAGACTATTTTTATTCTTCGTCGAAAACTTGTTTAGAATGAATCGTTATAAGACTATGCTTTCTTTTAATGAAAACAAAATTACAATGAGCATCTCCATTATTTTCGTCTAAATTCACAATATTTTTAAATGTTCATGATTACGAAATCTATATTTCTTTCCTATTTATACATACATACATACATACATACATACATACATACGTGATGATAATTGCAACGCCTTGTAAGACGAGTGCCACTCCCCAGACACTTTAAGTCCATGAGCCCTAAAATGACTTTTTATTTTATTTTATTTTTTTTTAAGGGTACCGGCGAATTTACACACTCAAGCAGACATGACACTGAAGACGGCCATCGCATATATATATATATATATATATATATATATATATATATATATATATATGTATATATATATATATATACGTACACCCATATACACACATACACACAAATATATCCATAAACATACACACATATATACATATATACATACACAATACATAATACATATACATTCACACATGCATACATACAGAAATTCATACGCACATATACACACATATACAAATACAAACACATATACACGTACAAATACGTACACATATATGCACATATACATACTCATACATTTAAATATAAATACATATGCATACATATCTATATATATCTATGCATTTATACACAAACATACACATATGCATGGATACACATGCATATATATACATACACAAACAAACATATACATATATGCATACAAACCCATACAAACATATATACATATATGCATATACACAAAGATATTATTATATATATATATATATATATACATATACATTTAAAAGTACATATATAAACATACGTAAATATATACGTACATACACACACGGATACATATACTGATGGCAGATCAATTATTACATGCTTCCAGCATTTCAAGCCTACACGCGTAACAACTTTTCCATTGCTATAGGACTATTTATAGACAATGTCTGGAGTATCTATACAAAGATTATCTTACAGAGATTTAGCTTTGCACGACAGCTAAATCTCTCTCTCGGTTCAAAATGTTTAGATCCAGCAACAAGCAAAGCAAGAGTGCCAGCAACAAGTTAAACTGCAGACCAGCCTTATGCGGGTACTGGTCTCCCGCTTTATGTTTTTTTAAGCAGAGATTTATTTCTCCTAGAGAGGTTGCCTTCACCACGGCTTACGGGAGCCCTCTCCACCCACATACACATGAAAATAAACACATGCATGCACACATACATGCATACACACAGAATGCGCGCAAACATACATATGCATGTACACACACATGCACACATACACATATAGAGGCACACATGATAAGCATGTACTTATATATGAATACACACACGTACACATGCACATACATGTAAAATATACATGAAGGAGCGTTCTAAAAGTCATATATGCTCAATGATCAGGATGAAGGTGATGGACACAATTCAGTGAGTTTGACAAAAAATAAATCCAAAACAAACTAAATATACATAGAATCAGACGAAAAATCCAAATGAATAGAACCGCGTTTCAAACGGCTGGATTTTTTTTTTAAATAAAATGTTTGTACACAAAAACTCACGTCCAGAAGGCAGACAATGATGACGAACTTCACACATTATTTACAACTAAATATACATAGAATCAGACGAAAAATCCAAATAAACAGAACCGCGTTTCAAACGGGTGGAGTTTAAAAAAAAACAGACAAAATTTTTTTAAAAAACAAACGAAACATACATACATATATACATACACACACACCCACCCACGCACACACACATACACACACGCACATATATATATATATGTATGTATGTATGTATGTATGCATGCATGTATGTATATTAACCTAAGACTAAGTGATGGATCAAATGGCATGGTGGGTGGAGAGGGCTCCCGTAGGCCGTGGTGGAGGCAACCTCTCTAGGAGAAAGAAACTCCTGATATAAAACCTGCGGTGACTGCTGCTCCCAATGATGTTGACTTTCCCTTCTTTTTGATTCAATGTGACAGTTGTTTAGAGAGTTGGATTGTCGCAGTGCAAAGTCTTTCCTCACTATAAAAAGCTTCAAACACAGGCATTATTCGATATGCAATGGAATACACACTTTGCAATCAGTGTGTATCTCGATAAGAAAAAGGCTGGCTGTAGCCAGAAACGGCAAACGGACATTCAGTGAGGACTGATGTAGATATGGGCGTGAATGGCAATAAAGGTTCGGGAAGTTCCAGGGTCAAGCATGGTAGGTGTCCAGGCCACCACAGCTTGGACCCGGTCATCAGTGAATGTACTGGACTATAGAAGGTTCATAAAGATGGCCGTCTGGCACGTACTACTAGTTGTGCACATGTTTGCTTCATTTGAGCCAGAGATATATTAAGTAACTGTAATACTCGAGAAGGAGTTGCTGCCATCATACACCATGTATCTTAAGATCCTTACGCTCCCTGAAAGTGAAATTGTTTGTATTTCTCTTGCACTTTGTTCATTGGGTATATTCGCAAGCTACTTTCTGAAATTTTTTTTTCATAAGGCTGGTTGTTCTATGATTACTGGAATGATGAAAATCTTCGAAAGATTCCGTTTTCATTTCCATGTAAAACATAATGTCTATATATATATATATATATATATATATATATATATATATATATATATATACATGATATATATATACATATATATACATGATATATATATATATATATATATCAAATAACATAAGCAGTAAAATAACTTTTAGAGCGTAGTTTATATTGACGCGAACGACATTTTTTGCTCCACTCACACACGTACGCATATGCATATACAAACACATGCACATACACATTGTTCGTTTTTGGCGATGAAGACAAATCATAAATAAAAAAGCTAATTAAAAGAATCGTTATTGGCATCGGAAAATAGGCACATATTTTTCTGATGCGGATACCGATTCCGATACTCCAAAATTTTCCGATTTTTTCGATTCCGGATAATCCTCCCAACACTAATATATATATATATATATATATATATATATATATATATATATATATATATATTTGGTTGTTCGTTGTTTTTGTTTTACGGCATATCAACCCTTTTCGGGTTATTTAATGCCGAATCCAAAGATTTTGAAGATAATTTTTTTTAATAGAATATATTTGTTGTTTTCACGTCAGTTTCTATTTAACCCATAGTTGGGACCCTAACAGGTACTACCACTCCAGGTCAGAGTGGACCTCGGAGCAATAGTAATTAAAGAGTGGCTCCACACTCCCCAAAGCCCACAAGCTGGGGCCTCACCACTGGATATAGTTTAAGGTCATATCAAGGACCACTAATATATATATATATATATATATATATATATATATATATATATATATATATATATATATATATATATATATATATATATATATATATATATGAACATATTATAAGCTCTATTTCCTTTTCGGTTTTATTGAGCTTTTACATCTGGTTGAGATTACTTTACTTGTAAATATTAACTCTTTAATATTTATAATATATTTTAAGTTTACCATTTTGATTACCTTGGTAAACTTATTGTAATTTTTATTTTATTTATTTATTTTTATTTATATATATATATGTGTGTGTGTGTGTGTGTGTGTGTGTGTGTGTGGTCTGTGTGTGTGTATATACATGTATGTATGCATATATGTATATATATATGCATGCATATAATAAATATAAGTACATTGATGTCGTTCCTGTTGTTTTCTTTTTTAGACATAACTATCGACTAGTATCGGATTTATGATTCGAACTTAAGCAAAGCTCCTCAACTTTTTTCTAAACGATATATATCATTTTTTAGAGGGTCATATTATAGGCGACGAGGATATGGTATGAACTACCGAGTTATATCAGTGAAAATTTTTGATTTGAAACGAACTTACAATCTGAAATATATATATATATATATATATATATATATATATATATATATATGTATAAGGACGAAATAATCGAAATGACATCGAAAATTGAAAGAAAAGAAAAACAAACGAACCCTGTATGATGGATTTATTAGTAACTAGCGTTTCATCCCGGTTTTGCCCGGGTGTTTGAAAGTGTACGATGAGCAAAAAAAAAAAAAAAAAAAAAAAAACGCGGTCAATTTTTAAAATTTAATCCCCTATTCTGACCCCTTAAAATTTATTGCTTTGGGCTTAAATTAATTTATTAAGTTAGATCCATGTCCAAGGAACCTATATCTAAAATTCCAAGTGTTAAGACCCAAAATTGTCGGAGGAGTTTCGTAGAGTACTCCAAGGTCAAGTCGTTGAACTTGGAGCCCTTAGCAGCCAAATTTCTGGCCGAAAACCAATCACGAAGATTTTTCCAAATTTCAGTACCCTGTATATCAAATTTTGAGTCTATAGAAATTGGCAGAGTTATTGCGTAGGGCAATGCAGAAACACACACAGACACACACACACAGACACGGTCACGTTTATAGATAGATTTTTAATAGGCATAACCACTTATCAAGGCCCAGAGATCACTCGAGGATAAGGTTTGTTTTTTTTTTACACAGTGATCACCACTTATCAAGGCCCGGAAGCCACTCAGGGCTATGAGTGTCAATTGAATAATACAGTAATCGTTAGTAATGCAAATTCGGTAAATTTGTTAACTTATATCGAACGGCTCATCAAAAAGTTGTTTATGTTGGACTTGAAGACAACCATATCGTTTTCAGCTGGAAGGCAGGAAAACTGAAGACAGTTCCACAGGTGTGCAGTTCTAAGAAAGAAGCTTTGCTCATGGAATCTACGTTAAGTTTCAGGCACAGATAAAGAGTGAGGGAAATTATTGATAATGGTTTTGTCTACACAAATTTAGATAATACAGTATTTGTCGCTTCAACACTATCAGAATGACATTTTTTAGTCGATAAATGAAGTTTTCAGATAAAAAAAAAACAACGGTTTCTACTTACTTTTTTTGTCAATTCAAATAAATTATAATGTTAGCTTTCAAATTATGGAATCGAAATTACCTGAATATTACTAAATAAAAAACAAAAAACAAAAAAAAACAAGACAACTTTGCGTTAGCAAGTGAAAAATTGCGGCCGTCTTGTTTTTCTAAAATAAACAGATACGAAAAATTACCTCCCTTTTCAACTCTCCTGTGTCTTACATGAGCAAATACAATCGTTTTCATCAAATTCTATTTTGTATTATTCTTTAATAAATAATTTTCTACCCGATCGATTTTCGTAATTTTTGGATATAATCGAGGAATATGGAGATATTGTTGTTTTCATGTGAAATTACTTATTACGACTTCAGAAATTTCGTTCTGATAGTGTAGAAGCGTTCAATTCTTTTCTGCTCGATACTTTAAAAAAAATCGACCAGAGTGCAGATTTGGTTAAAGTACTTCAAGACACTTTACAGCAAATGCGATACTATCCCATTGATTACTGTACACGCGAGAACCCTTCTCCCTGAGTGATTTCTCGGTCTTGATTAGTGGTGACGTCCATGTAAAAAAAAAAAACAACAAAAAAAACAAATGCAAACAAAAAGAACAGGCTCAATTTTTTTTAAAAATTTGTTAAATTTCATTTTTTTTAAATCTCAAATCCTCAAGCCGAGTATAAATACGTACCGGATATATAACGTTTCCAGCGTGTTTCCTAGGAATGGATCTAAACAATGTTTGGACGAACGAAAAGAACACGGTGTTGTTACAAAAGTTGGGAACGGAAGAAAATATGTAATACGCAAATTTAATTATTACCTTAAAAAAACGGGAGACATGTTTAGCGAAAATGCTACATTTTGTCAAAGATTTTTGATAAATCAGACAGCTTGATTCATACGCGATATAAAAACTTTAATATCGCAAAAAAATAAAATAAAATAAAGATGGATTTGTGTCAGTTTGATTGTAAAGACGTGGCCAATGTCAGCCACGTTTTATTTTCAAATATCTATGAATTTAATAGTTTGATTGCTTTTTATTTTTTCTTTGAAATTATTTATTAATATTGGAAAATCTCCAGGTACTTGTACAGTTTAATCAGGACATTAAAAATGAAAATATTGAAGTTTAAATCGTACATATCCGTTATGGAATGACGTTCTCCGAAAAATTTCACTTCATTTCATCAAGTAGTTCTTTTTTTACTGTAAAAAAAAAAATCATGATACCAAGCAAAAGGTTGGATTTTTTAGGAGGGGAATCTAGTATCAAAGATGGGGAGGGAGCGTTGGTGCTTTACATTGAGTTATGTCCCCGTGGCATATTAAATAAAATTCCAAGGTGTCTATTTTCAACGCACTGTCATAAAAATGTGTTTTTCCGCTATAAAAAAAGAAATACTCTATCAAATTAAGTGGAACTTTTTTTTTTCGGAGATGTTCAGTCCAAAACGGATATGTACAATATACTTTTTTTTGATATTTTCATTTTTTAATATCTCGATTAAACTGTACAAGTGCCAATTTCCACTTAATGTATCAAACATGACAATAATCGTCTGTGATCACTTGTTTTTAATTTTTATTTTGTTTTTTATTTTTTATTTTGTTTTTATTTTTTGTTTTGTTTTTTTATTTTTTATTTTGTTTTTTTTAATTTTTATTTTGTTTTTTTATCATTTTTATTTTGTTTTTTATCATTTTTATTTTGTTTTTATTTTCATTTTGTTTTTTATTTTTTATTTTGTTTTTTATTTTTCATCTTATTTTTTTATTTTTTATTTTGTGTTTTATGTTTCATTTTTTTTTTTATTTTTTATTTTGTTTTTATTTTTATTTTGTTTTTTAATTTTTTATTTTGTTTTTTTAATTTTTATTTTGTTTTGTTAATTTTTATTTTGTTTTTTATTTTTTATTTTGTTTTTTAAATTTTTATTTTGTTTTTATTTTTTATTTTGGTTTTAATTTTTAATTTTTTTTATTTTGTTTTTTTTTAATTTTAATTTTGTTTTTATTTTTATTTTGTTTTTATTTTTTATTTTGTTTTTTTTTCATTTTTATTTTGTTTTTATTTTTTATTTTGTTTTTTGAATTTTTATTTTGTTTTTTTATTTTTTATTTTATTTTTTTAAAAATTTTATTTTGTTTTTTATTTTTTATTTTGTTTTTTTTTTATTTTTTATTTTGTCTTTTTAAGCCAGTTTTATGTTTGGTATAAAACACATTTCGAACTGAAATAATGCAAGATCAGAAAATGTAGAAAGTTGAAAAACTAAAATAAGCCAAAATTAAATTCCTATGCAGAAATCGTTTTCTAGCAACGCGTATCACTGTATTATCTTCTCTAGAGTATTCTCAGCTGTATTATGAGAGTATCAGGAGAGGTGATAATGCCTGGTACTCATGTACGCTTATATGGTAAATGTAGAGTAAGAGGTATGTAGTGTGACGGAATTCCCAAACCATGTGTTTATATTGTCAATTTGTCTCCAACGTTAAATGGCACTAAAGGAAAACAATATTAAAACAAGAACTCTGAGTAGTACAGAAGACTGGGACAACGTTACGGTACAAAACCAAATTGAAGAATGCCAGCGTCCTCTAAATAACAAAGCAGATTATAATTGGATTAAAGAAAACATAATATTACGTACAGAGACACTCAGACAAAAGCGGAATCCACATAAAGAAAGAAATGTTATATGTAATGATTTTGGTTGTTTCCTAAAGGATAAATTATCATTTGATTCTCGTCAAGTACGTCAATAAAGTTCGTTGTGCCTGATGAAATAGAGACAAGTTAAAAAAAGTGAACTGAGTTTGGGCTAATAAGATAATAGAAAGCATTTTAAAATAAAATTTTTAAAATAGTGGACAGATCGTAGAATTACTAATCGATTCAGTGGATAATATATTAAAAATAAACGGAAAAACGTGAGAAGCATAGAGTGTCTACGATAAACGGACACAGAAAAGATTTCTAAAGGAGTATCAGATTCGGTTTAGACCTGATTGTACTGTTTAATATCTGGAAATTACTGATTAATTCTTTTTTGTAAGAATCAAGTCTGTTGCCAAGGTCGTTGGAAAGATGGTGGGATCCTTCTACCGCTCCAGGAGATATCTCACTACTGATGCAATTCTCTAAGTCCAAGGATGGAATACTGCTGCCATATCTGGGCAGGAGCTGCTAAAAACAGCCTATCCTGCCTTGACAGAGTACAAAATAGACTTCGTGGCTTAGTGGAGGATGCCCTTTTCTCTACCCTGCAACCTCTCTCCCACAGAAGAGACGTTGCGAGCCTACCCTTGTTTTATCGTTATTTCCATGGCAGGTGCTCGTCTGAACTCCAATCTCTGGTCCCCCCTCGCCAATCCTTCACGAAAAACACCCGTCTGGCTGAATCCAATGTGAAAAATTTCCCCCACTCTTTATCTGTGCCTAAATCAAAGCGTGGATTCCATGAGCAAAGCTTCTTTCTTAGAACTGCACGCCTGTGAAACTCTGTTCCGTCTGCCTGCTTCCCACCTGACTACAACTTGGATGATTTCAAGTCCAACGTTAACAAATTCCTAATGAACCGCCCCCTTAAGTAAACACTTCATCAAATCTCCACACTAACGTA
Source organism: Euprymna scolopes (assembly GCF_053919585.1). Taxonomy (NCBI): domain Eukaryota; kingdom Metazoa; phylum Mollusca; class Cephalopoda; order Sepiida; family Sepiolidae; genus Euprymna; species Euprymna scolopes. The sequence continues at coordinate 19,407,171 of NC_136523.1, forward strand.
ATGTACTTGCAATAACCCTTATCCCTGAGTGGCTTCCGGGCCTTGATAAGTGAGGACCACTGTGTAACCCCTCTCCCCCCAAAAAAAACCGTAAAGACGAAGCAAACAAAGAAAAAAAAAACATTACGCTTTTTGGATAATAGACGCAATTAATCAGGAATTAGAAATGTTGACAAATGGCATAATTTAAAAAAAATAGTTTCTAGAATGAGACGCCACATGCAGTATATACGAAACAGGAAAAAATAAAACGAGGATGCGCTGATTTTTTGACGGGTGTCAATGACTGTATAAAAGGCCATGCATATCCATTATTATCTGTAAGAGAGAAGTGAACGAAATTATATGGTGGTAGAGTATTTTCAAAATTAAATTTGTCGGAAGTTTAACTTTAGCTAAAATCAGTAAAGAATGTATAAAGTAACTGACATTAAACAGGAATAAAGAAAGTTTAAAACTTAATCGTTTAAGGAAGAAGTTAACCCAAAGCGTATTCCTTCAAATAATGAACATTAAATTGAATTATAATTTTAAAATAGAACATGTAACATCAAAAAACGCCAATGGGTTAACAAGATTGCTACCGATGCATTCGAAAACACTAGAGGGAACAGTAAACAGGAGACGAAAATGAATCATCGAACCTGTTTTAGAATGTCATTAGAGGTCTCCTGGTCACGCTAAAAGACGTTAGAAAAGTTGCGAAGAATAAGGATTTTTATTAGTAATGAATGTTGGGACGATTAATCAGAATCGAAATAGGGAATCGGAAAAATCTACACATTTGGGGGTTTCAGAATCGGTATCGGAATCGGAAAAATTTGTTCCGATTTTCTGATGCTAATAATGATTTTATTCGTAGTATGAAAACGAAGACCCCTCCATTACGACCAAGAGAGGTTGATATTGGCTGCACAGGACCAGGGCCTCATGACAAACGCCTTCAAAAAGATGAGTGGTCTAAGCAACAAAAATAAATGCAGGTTCTGTAGCACTGAGGTTGAGAGTGTGGGCCACCTGATTTCTAGTTGCAAAGTCCTACTTGGAGATGGTTATTATACAGATCGCCATAACGGAGTTTGCAAATACCTTCACTGGAAGATATGTAAGAAACTCAACATTCAGTGTAGTAAAAAATCCTGGGAACATATACCCGAACGAACAGTTGGGAATGACAACTACACTATTCACTATGACTACATAATCCCTACCGGTACATATCTAGAAAACGCAGCTGTGAAACCAGATATAGTGATTTGGGACAGAGCAAACAAAAAAGCGACCATAATAGAGGTCAGTGTACCCAATGATACAGGGCTTAACAGAGCTGAGAGGGAAAAGATAACAAAGTATCAAGGACTTATGTATGATATGAAACGAAATTGTAAATTAAAAGACGTTTCAATTATACCAGTCATCATAGGAGCAACTGGACTTATGAAAGAGAACTTTAAAAAGAACATAGCAAGCATACCCGGTGAACAAAGTGCAAGTGAAATACAAACGCTTGCACTGAAAGGGACGGCTAGAATCCTGAAAAGATCTCTTGGCTGGACTCACTAAAATAGGGGTAAATGTCAGACATCTGGTTGGATGTTCAATCCCTAGAAGAAAAAGGTTAAGAAAAATGAAAAAAAAAGAGGTAAAACGATAAAAAAAGCGAAGTAGTGTGTCATCTTCTCCTATATGCGACCGCATATTGCTATATGCTGATAGAGTATTAATGTGACTACTCTACTAAATATCCAATGAATTCCGCACGGGCCGACTGATGGGTTAAGGAATGGAATCGTTACGGCAGCTTTTATGCATTGGTATAGGATGGACTAGGAGAAAGGAATAGTGAACATTACATTGAATTATAATTTTCAGTCAATCATCGAACCTGTTTTCGAATACGATTAGAGGTTACCTGGTCACGCTAGAATACCTTAGAAAAGCCGGAAAGAATAGTGATTTTATTAGTAACTAGTATTGCGACGATTTATCGTAATCGGAATCGGGAATCGTAAAAATCAACAAATTTGTGGTTATCAAAATCGCTATCGTAATCGAAAAAAATATGCCTATTTTCCGATGCCTAAACGATTCTTTTAATTGCCTTTTTTAAATTTGATTTTGATTAAAGATAAAATTTTCCATTGCTGGTAATAATGATAAAATAATAAATATTTATTGATTTTATAATATCATTAAAGCTAATATCGATAGATCACTTTCCACAAGTGTATTTTGACGTTTAGCAAAATATCTGCATATTTAACATGTATTTCTTTTTAAAATAACAAATCTTGTAGTTAAATAATTAGAGTTTTTGTAAAGAATCGGAATCGGATTCGGTAATTGTATCGGAATTGAGAATTTATCACGGAATCGGTAATTGTGTAGGATTCGGGAAAAAATATTGGAATCGTCCCATCACTATTAATAATATGAAAACGCAAGCTTGGTGCAAATGGAAAAATTAAACGGGAAGTAAGGTGTCATTTTTTTTTCTATATGTGACCGTATATTGCCGACAGAGTATTAATGTGGTTAGTCTACAGAATATTCAAGGAACTTTACTGACGAGTTCACGAATTGAATCGTGGCGGCAGGTTATACCTATTGCTATAGGATTGCATACGGTGACATAGGATAAAGAAATGGTGTACTTTTATAAATTTTACAAAGTAAGGTATGCACATTTAATACCTTACTTTGTAAAATGTATAAAAGTGCCCTTTGAAGATAAATAAATTTCAAATTGAATCTTGTACCTTTATTTTTAAAGCCTATAGTTAAAACATTTTGTTTAACAATTTTCATGCCTTGGATGAAATGCTTTTCTAACTTGTATCCTATCTTTTTAAGATTATAGTTTATTTAATTTATTAATTTGGATTAAAACAAAGATGAATGTGGTTTGTATGTATTTATAAAAACTCTCCTACTCTCTATTTCAGATTGTATTTCTCGTCACACCATAACTCATTTTTGCAACCCTCCTCTTTGTATTATTACAGGTCTGAATATTCTCTCTGTTTCAGTTTGTAATTCTCCTCACACCACAACTCTTTTTTGCAACTCTCTCTTTGTCATACATGCCTGAATAATGAGAAAATCTTAATTTTTTTTAACAAAAACTTTAAAATAACTTTTTTAGATTAATTTTTTAAAACTTCTTTCAGAATAGAAAATCTTTACAATTAAATAAGGAACATATTTCATATAGGTTTCATCACAAATATTCAGTAGATAACGAAAAAAATAGAGATAAAAATTTCTAAAGGACTCTATAATTGGTTACGCTCAATAGTAGTCCTCGCTAGCGAACGACTTTGTTATTGTTATTCTATTATTATTATTATTATTATTATTATTATTATTATTATTATTATTATTATTATTATTATTATTATTATTATTATTTAAAACATTTTGTGTCCTGCGCTTTCGCGCGAGGACTAATTTTCACATAGTGGCCAAAAATCGTTAAGTGCAGACATCCGACGGCAACAAAAAAGATAAATGGATATAACAAAGTTTTAGTCATTTTGGACCCCCCCCAGACTCTAGTCAGCGACAATAGAACCTCGTTCATGGGAAAGTAATTTAAGGAATACTGCAAGTCATTATATATTCAACACGTGACAATTCCAGTTTACCATCCAAGCTCTAACGAAATGGCAAAAAAGTTGAGAACACACTCAAACGAACTCTGACGAAGAATCAATGCGTGAACCCAAATGAAAGAAGTATTCAGAAATTCTTTGCAGTTTACAGAATTATGCCACTCCACGGCCTTCTCTAATAAATAGGCCTGAGTTACTAAAGTCATATAATCTGGTGACGTCATTGAGTTAGGGCTATAGAATCTGGTCACGTGTCGCAAGAAACAATTAGAAGGAGATAATATCTAATGACAAAGCCGTTTCAGAGGATTTAATAGAGAAGCCAAACAAAATTAAAAAAAAAACAAAAAAGGTCAATAATTCAGATATATATCAAATACATGTTACAAACAGCATGATAAGTAGGGCTAAGACAACAGCAATACAGCATATTCTTTTCATTATTTAACTCTCGAGAGTCAAAACAACGAAAAGAACATTCTGTTGTCAGAGCCCTAATAATAAGTTTCTATCATGGAATAAGGTTTGTGTGTTTTAACGAAATCTAAAATGTTATTCGGTTCGCAACCCCCACCCAAAAAAAAAAAAAAACTAAATAAATAAATAAATAAATAATAATAATAATAATAATAATAATAATAATAATAATAATAATAATAATAACTAGTGTTCAGCTGCTCTAGGTAAATAAGCAATCGAAACGGAAACGCGCTCTCAACATCCGAGAAATAAACTAAACACTAATAGATGCCCAGTCAATAACTGTCAATTATTGGGTGAATTTCTATTAGTATTTTGTTTATTTTTTTTTAATTTGGAACAAATGTCGACGTTCTGGAGCCAGCGCGTTTATGTTAGCCGGTACATTTGTACACAAGTAACATTTATTTATTATGCAGAAAATGTAGAGGAAAGGTTGAACATTCTTTTATTGTTTAAATTACCTCTATCTTTGATTAAATTGCCTTTTTTCCAGCTGAATATAATTTGGTTGTCTTCAAGTCCAAGTAAAGAAATTATTGATGAACCGACCCCCTTGTTACGTTGTCTTATCATAAAGACTTGAGTGTTTGATTATCTTATCAGAGTTAATGTCGTTGTGTGTGTGACATGCATTTTCAACATACCTTCTGCGTCTTGTTGGTCCATCTGGAACATCTCGTCTGGGAGGGAGACTGGAATCTGTTTTTGGGGACGAAGATTCGTTTCACCCCAAGACAAGAAATTGGTTCTATAGTTTGTTTATTCACCTTCCAGATCGATCGCAGAAGAATGGAAAGTGAATTTGGCCTGTGTGGTTTCTTCTTCTAGGTCTTATTTCTACCACGTCAGCGTTCGCCCCCCCCCGAAGGAGAGGAGACAACGGCGAAGCCGTCCGCTCTCTTCCAAGTCCAAACCAAATCTCCCCGATTCAGCTAACCTGATCACATGGCTCACACGCAATCCGATCAGCTGATCTTGACTTCCGGTCAACGTGTCTACACTATAACTCACACTCCTCTCCCCCCTCTCTCTCTTGATCAATTCTATAACACCCCTAAGTGATCCAATTTATCAAATTTCCACTGCTAACGATTACTACGATATTATCCCATTGACTACTGTACACCCATTAACCCTTATCCTCGAGTGACCTCCGGTCTTTGATAAGTGGTGTCTCCAATGTAAGAAAATACATGGATTGGTAGAGAGCAAGAGTTGTACCGCGACACATCTCCGATTTCGCTTATTGAACATACATTCTCATACTTCATCATTTTGTGTCGCAGTATGATGTTTATGCAGATCTGCTTGGTGCGTGATAGTGTCATTTGAAACAAATAAACTGGATCTACTCTGAAACTCATGTATATACTAGCAGGTTGACAGGCGTTGATGCTCGTAAATTACGCTCACATATAATATTTAAATTTATGCGAATTTAGTATTTAATATTATTGAGCAAAATTCATTACTGATTATTAAACTGTGCCACACATATAGTAAGGATTTCAAAACTAAATAAATTATGTTTCAAACTTTAGAACAATGACACAGAAAGGTATGACCTTCTTTAGACTGCTTTTGGGCACTCTTGCATGCACCAAGCATCAGTTTTTGAGTCTCATAAGAGATTTAAAAAAGGCGGGGAGTCTGTAAGGAGTGATTAAAGGTGTGGTGGAAAGTTAGAATATCTGAGTTTATTGGGCAAGGAAGTTTATGGATAAGGACCGTCGTGTATCCATAGAGAAAAAAAAATTCACAGTAAAATGCCAGTGTGGGAACTGAACACACAATTATTTGCGAGGAACTGGGGATGTGGAATGTTTGCACGGAGTCTGCCTCAAAGATGCTATATTTTTGTCATAGTCTTTTGCTTGCCCTCTCTATCTTCTCTTCTCTATTCTTTCTATCTTCTATCTATCTTTCTTCTTCTATCTTCTATTCTATCTTCTTCTTCTTCTTCTATATATATATATATATATATATATATATATATATATATATATATATAAAATGAACTCATTTTTTCCCGCGGATTTTGACCTTAATAGGATTAAAAATAAGATATTTCATGCAAATATAATATGCACAAACGGCAGAACAATATCTGAGGTGTGTTATAGGCTTATTATTTCTCAAATTCCTCGATAATCTTAGATTTCTATACTTTTTCTGCTGAGAAGTCACGGCCAAAATCGGTTAAAATCAATGGAAGTGGTAAAATATTTTCTCTCTAATAAATTCCTCCTACCCCTGCCACCACTTAACACCGTTTGGGGATCGTTCACAAGGAACAGTTGAGAAGAGAACACCGGTTTGGCTTCGTAGTTCTTTCATGTGAAGTTATTTAAAATGACTAAACTAAGCTGCAGTGCTCTGTGGCATAGTGGTTAGCGTGCTGGACAATTCACATTATATTTTCACGCTCGCGCCGACCTACCGTAGTCGTTTTTTTTTTCTTTCCTAAACAACTGGAATGGACTTTTCTTGGTGGCTGAACTGTTAACGTTGCAGATGTTTTTTTTTTGTTTTTTCACACTTTATTTTCCTACTTTTACTCATGACTCCGGGTTTGATCCTTCCTACTTACCTACCATAACATTTTTTAAAACTCCCCTCCCCCGTCCCGGAAACAAACACTCGGGCAAGTATTCAATAAAACAAGCTTTCTGTGACTTTGGCTATGTCCTAAGCCCAGGGACAACCTATGATACAATTGAGAGGATGAATGAGGATATGACGGAAGCCATTGACACGCTCAACAAGAGGAGTTCCATGAGACTTTCTAGAAGTCGTTGGGAGAATACAAGTGCATAGCAGCTCGAGGAGATTACTTCGAAGGGGCGTAGATTTTCATGGGTGTACTATTAAGAAAAGAGCCCATATTTTAGCGCTTCCAAAAGTAATACAAACGTTAATAGTTCATTACTATCACTTTCTAATTCCTACCTATTTATTAAAAAGTAGGATGAAAGTTAATCGCACTACGAACATCAAATTAATATATAGATATGTTAACTTAACAATTAATATATAGATACGTTAACTTAACAAATTAATATATACATATATGTTAACAAATTAATATATAGATATGTTAACTTAACAAATTAATATATAGATATGTTAATTTGACAAATTTATATATGGATATGTTAACTTAACAAATTAATATATAGATATGTTAACTTAAAAAATTAGTATATAGATATGTTTTTTTTTACAAGGGTGTCACCACTTATCAAGGCCCAGAGGCCACTCGAGGATAAGGGTTAATAGGTATACATTAGTCATTGTGATTTTAGCATAGTAAACAGTGGGAATTTTGAAACTTGGATTACTTAGGAGGACGATTCAATTAGAACTTGTTCACATTAGACTTTTTCTTTTTTTATAGGTATCAACTCATTATCAAGGCCAAGAGGCCACTCAAGGATAAGGGTTAAAGAGTATACAGTAGAAATTGGACAATATAATAATCATTAGTAATGAAAATTTGTAAAATTTGATAACTTATATGGAACGGCTCATAAAGAACTTATCTACGTTAGACTTGAAGACAACCATATTGTAGTCAGCCGAAAAGCAGGAAAACGGAAGACAATTCCACAGGCGTGCAGTTCTAATAAAAAAGCTTTGTTCATGGAATCTACGTTTAGGTTTAGGCACAGATAAAGAGTGGGGGGAATTATTGATAGTGTTTACAGCTAGACGAGTGTTTCTTGTGAAAGTTTTGAGAGGGGGGACCATAGATTGAAGCTCAGTCGAGCACTTTCCATGAAAATAACGATACATCAGAGACAAACTCGCAACATCTCTTCTGTGAGATAGAGGTTGCAAGGAAGAGAAAAGGACATCTCCTACGAGGCTACGAAGTCTATTTTGAACTCTATCAAGGCAAGCCAAGTCCTTTCTAGCAGCTCCTGCCCAGATGTGGCAACAGTATTCCATCCTTGGACGTACCTGGCTCTTATATAGATAGAGAATTGCATCAGCAGTGAGATATTTACTAGATCGATAGAAAGATCCCACCATTTTTCCAACGGCCTTGGCAACAGATTTTATGTACGTGTTCCATTTAAGATCAGGAGTAATGGTCAAGCCCAGAAGCTTGTCAAAACTTGAGGCCTCCTGAAGACGAGATCCATTCATTTCAATTGATGCCAGATGTGGATCAGAATGTTGATGATGTAAAGAGAGAAGCTTGGTTTTAGATGCATTAAAAGTAACCAGCCACTCCTTTCCCCATTGTACTACATGCTCAAGATCAGAGGAGAGAGAATTGGAGAGAACTTTGTCGTTTACTGTCTTAGATGTGCTACCATAAATGGTAGTGTCGTCAGCATAAATGTCTACAAATGATGTAAGGATGTGATTTGGAAGATCATTAATTTAGTTCAGGAAAAGAGTTGGGCCCATGATGGACCCCTGAGGGACACCGGCATTAATACTGTGGGCTTCTGATTTTTGCCCATCAACTACTACTCTTATGAACCTATCAGAAAGAAATGATTTAATAATTGAGAAGACATTTCCAGCTATACCATAGCTAGAGATCTTATGAAGTAAACCTTTATGCCATACCCTATCAAAGGCCTTAGATATGTCAAGAGCAATTGCCCTTGAAAGGTTGCCTCCGTCGAGAGATTTGCTAATCCTATGAGATATAAATGTAAGCACATCTGCTGTAGATCTAGCAGAACGGAAACCATATTGAGTGTCACTAAGAAGGTTATTTTTGTTGAGATGTTTGATTACTTCTGTATTTAACACAGATTCCAGCAACTTACTCATGAAGCACAGGAGACTTATTGGCCTGTACTGAGAGGGGGATGAACGATCACCTCAATTCTTAAATACAGGGCATACAGATGAAATTTTCCAAGGAGATGGGAAACTATTCTCCTTAAGACAACGTTTAAATAGTTTTGCAAGTATGGGCGCTAGTTCAGGTTGAAGGTTTTTGAGTACTATAATTGGAATACCGTCCGGGCCAGTTGCTTTACTGGAATCAAGGTTTTTGATTAGCTTGGCAACATCACGTACAGATATACGTATATCACATAGTGTGTTTTCAGACACAGGAGGAAATATTGGGGGTTGGCGGCCTTGATCGCAAAAGGTAGAATTAGCTGAAAAGTTCTTGACAAAGAGTTTGGCTTTGTCTGATGCTGACGAGATTACCTCAGGTCCATTGATGATAGTTGGAATGGAGCGCACACTTCTGTTCAGAATTCTGTTTGCTATTTGCCAAAACTGGTGGGAACCAAGCCGCTGCTCAGCTACTTTGGACTGAACAGATTGAGCATACAACCATCTTGCGCTCTTTATTACTTTCTTACAATGGTTGCTGGCAGTCCTGAAAGCGGCTTTAGTTTCCATACATCTATTACGTTGGAAACAGTGGAAAAAGTGATTTCTGTGCGCAATGGCAGCAGCACATTCTGGAGAGAACCATGGCTGGCTGTTAGGTTTTTGCTGAAACTTTTTCGAGGGTATGAAACGATCAATACCTACAATTAACCATTCCGTCAGGTCTAATACTATAGAGGACACATCATTTTTAAATATGGAATGCAGAGGTAGATCAGTTATAAATGTACGGAAGCTATCCCAGTCAGCCTTAGTGTATCGATATACTGTACGATTGAGAGGTACGTCTGGGGACTTATTACATTTCATTTTTATCTTAATTGATACAACAGAGTGGTTGGAAGATTAAAGAGGCGACAGAACAGAAACTGAACATAGTTCAGGGCAAGTTGTGAGAAAAAGGTCTAGTAGGCTCGCATACTGGCCGTCATTGTCGGGCACACGGGTAGGTCCCTGAACAATCTGAGTGAGGTCATAGGCAATGGAGAAATCATGACAGAACCTCCCCTCATCATCGGTCTTGTTTGAGTGGGTCAACCATTCGACGTTGTGAACATTGAAATCTCCACATACGTGAATGTTAGCTGAAGGATAAGCAGATAGGACTTGGTCAATTTTCTCAGATATGCTTTTAAATATGGTAACTCCGCTGTTGTGGGGGCGATAGAGAGTAAATAAAAATGCCGTAGTGTGAGCTAAAGCAACCCGGAAGCACATATAGGGTAAGTTAGGATCTTCCCTGGAGATGTCCCTACCACATGTTTACTTAACTATTAATATATAGATACATTAACTTAACAAATTAACATATAGATATGTTAACTTAACAAATTAATACATAGATATGTTAACTTAACAAATTAATATATAGATATGTTAACTTAACAAATTAATATATAGAGATGTTACCTTCACAAATTTATATATAGATATGTTAACTTAACAAATTAATATATAGATATGTTAACTTAACAAATTAGTATATAGATATGTTAACTTAACTATTAATATATAGATACGTTAACTTAACAAATTGACATATAGATATGTTAACTTAACAAATTAATATATAGATATGTTAACTTAACAAATTAATATATAGATATGTTAACAAATTAATATATAGATCTGTTAACTTAACAAATTAATATATAGATATTTTATCTTAACAAATTAATATAGAGATATGTTAATTTGATGTTCGTAGCATGTTATCAACTTGTATTCTCATTTTTAATAAATGGATCTCCCGATCACCGACGACGCAATATAAAATGAAAATTTTTTAAATATCATGTCGTTTTGAGGCTGTACGTGAAAATATAATATACTTTGTCGGCTTTCTAGCGAAGATCTAAGGATAGTATCTCTTCCGTCTAAAGATGGTATAATGATATCGTGGGGTTTTAGTTCACATCGGACGTACATATAATGCAAACATGTCATAGACTCCTATCAGGATATTGGAGATAAACGTAATAACCACAAATTTTATGACACTATAATAGCAATATTACTTAGATAAATACTTTAAGACTTTTAACAAAAATTCTATAATAATATCGCGGAGTCTCTATTCATGCTGAATGTCCACAAAATACCGTTGTGGAATTTCCACAGGTCCAGCTAGTTTATATAATAAACATTCAACGCAAGAAATGGAAGATTATTAGAATTGTTTTTTTTGTTTGTTTTTTTCAAGAGTCGTTGATAAATTGCTTTGGGGTTTAAAAGCGCTTTTAAAGGCAAATCCACTGAAATAAAACCAAGGCACGTATCTGAAATATGTACGGCACACTTCCGTTGACATCGGCTCTCACTAGTCACCGAAGTTAAGCAACGATGAGCCTGGCCAGTACTAAGATGGATGACTATTTGGAAAGGCTAGGCACTGTATGTACCCGCTGGAAAGGTTTGGCGTAGGATGCTTTTCGGGTTAAAATGGCAAAAAATTGACACTTTTGTGCGTATTAAAAAAAAAATTGATGCTTTATAACTTTCTGAAATGTTGGAACTAACTGATTTCTATATACTTTTGTTTGTCTATACTTCACGATAACTCTTGGATGTTCTCCAGGGGCTGTTTGAGGGCTAATAAAAAACTCCATTTTTGGGATTATTTTACCATATTTGTCCAAAATCTTTAGTGTATGTCTTTTTAGCAGTTTTGCATGGTACTGAACTCAAATTTAAATATGTTAAGGCCTTGGGGACTTTGGGGGCTAAATGGGGGGGGTGAAAATAATGGACTTAGTGATTTATTTTTAGCATGATGCAGAACTCAAATTTACATATGACGAGGCCTCAAGCTGCACTTGTTCATTTTCACTGTGTACTTTTGGGGCTAAATGCAGGGGGGACAATGCCTGCTTCACTTGTTTGTTTCTATGCCTCCTGGTGCTTCATATATACATATTAGAGAGTTTATTCATGCAAATTGCATTTACAACATTAGTCTTCATAAACAAAGAACATGCAGTATAAACAATTATTTCCTTATTGATTTTTTTTCAAAATAGTCTTTTTTTTCCTTCAGATGAAAAATACAAACAAACATTTTTGAATGCTTGGTTTTGTTGTTTTGCTTTACGGCATATCAACCCATTTCTGGTTATTTAATACCGAATCCAGTTTTTTTTTTGGAAATAGTTTTTTTTATCTTTCAAGTTCTTTATATTTTTAACTATTTATTTGTAGAGTTTGGTTTGGTTTCTTTCGTTTACGGCATATCAAGCCTTTTCGGTTTATTAAATGCCAAATATTTTATGGTGGATATTATCGTTTTTTTTTTCATCTGCCCTGCAGATCATGAATGGGATTTGCAATAGGAGATAGAAAGATGTTACAGTATTAATGTTTGATACATTTTAAGTAAGGAAACTAATCAGGAAGTTGGGAAGGTAGACATAGAAAGGGGAGAATGGGAATTAGGAAAAAGAGGAAAAAGTGCGTTTTTGTTTTTGTTTTTGTTTTTGCGATACGTTTTGATAACCCGTCGCAAAAACGAAAACAAATAAGATCTAAATAAATCTGTCCAAACAGTCGGCGAGAAGGACGAGCGGATAAAGCGCTCAGGCTCATTACCGTGGGGCCCCGATTTCGAATCTTGCGAGATGCAGCAACTCAGATTAGTCGTAGACGACGAAACACGTGTCAGCTGATTATATTCTAAAAACAATTCATATACTGCTCCTCACATGTTTCGGTGTTCTAGTATTAGTAAATAGAGACCTCTTAAGACAACAGAGCTTATATACAAAAGCTGGATTCTTATCTAATTTATTTAAGAATTCCGCTTTTGAATACAAGCCTTGTTTTCTGGAGCGGTCTCTAGTTACTAAATACTTGATGACCGGAACATGCTCATGACTGCGCAGCAACAAATCACTGCTTATGTAAAGACAAATTGGATATATATATATATATATATATTTAGGAAAACTAGTAATTAGTAATAACCTGAAAAAGTTGCTCAATAATGTTGCAGAGCAAATATACATATTTTTTTACCGTTTTATCTGTTTTAGCTACACATGTTTCTGTTAGCGAATCGTATCAACGATCCAACAACTTCGTCAGACGTAAACCGAAGTGGTTATTATGATTTTCTCATAATAACCACTTCTGTTCCAATTTCTCATAATAACCACTTCTGTTCAAGTCTGACGAAGTAGCCGGATAGTTGCTAACAGACAGATGTGTAATTATAAAACAGATAAAACGGTAATATATATATATATATATATATATATATATATATATATATATATATATATATATTACCTTGAGTTGAGCATATTGAGAAGTGAAACGCGAATTACCATTAGCATATAAGCGACGCTCTTTGTGTAAACAAATCGAGCGGAGGTATTTCGAACGATATCAAAACATCGTTAAACTCACTACTCGTTCAAGCAGCCGCCAATAGCGTAATGGTTAGGAACCTTGACTGCCGTACAAACGGTCGGGTTTCAATCCTGGCTTGAGGTAGTTTCCTGTCTAGCCGCACTGATAAGCTGCGAAACAGTACTGTATGTGGATGACTGTATATATATATATATATATATATATATATATATATATATAACACGGAAATTACATAATTGTCGTGTTATATATAATTTCCGAGTTATATTTTTATGTTATTGCTCTGTTTACCACATTGAGCTCTCATACGCGGATTTCCTCCTGGAATTATTCCATTATAACACTATATATATATATATATATATATATATATATACATATATATATATATATATATATACATATATATATATAAATTTATTTATAAGAACATTGCTGGCTACATATGTGCATACATGTTGCTGTAATCACCCGTTACTGGGGAGATTACGTCTTCAGGCCAAGAATTATCCTTGAAAACCCTATCAACACATTTATGGTTATTTAATGCCGAAGGGTATTCTTGGCCTGAAGACGTAATCTCCCCAGTAACGGGTGATTACAGAAACATGTATGTACATATGTAGCGATCAATGTTTCTATAAACAAATTTTCTATACCTGCTCTGTTTACTCATTGAGAACTTTTTGGTGGACACATGTTGTTTTATTGAATGTACTTGTAGGAAACTATATATATATATATATATATATATATATATATATATATATATATATATATATTGTCATTAAGGTCCAAACACGCTCGATTTCCGAGCGGTGATAGGTTTAGAAGTAAAATAAGAATAGATTTGCTGCTGTAACTCATTTTTATGTTGATTCTGGCCAGGCATCGACACGATCAGCCTACTAAGTATTTGAGGTCCTCTCCCACCGTGTTTTTACTGTTGATTTTGCCATTTGTATTGCTCCTGGCCAGTTTATTAATATCAATCTGTTTTCATATGTATGTGTAATCAAACGTGGTTTATGCAATTTGGTTTTGGCATTATTTATTTTTTTCTACATCAACTGCACAATCGATTCTTTTTTTTTTCCGAGAAAATAAAACAGTTACACTTGTGTGGTAGTTTCTTGTTAAGTGCCGTGTATCGATTGGAGGAAATTAGAAATAGTTATTTATTTTAGGATTTTTTTTCCCCAGAATGCTTTTTACATCGAAAATGCACGGTAGGTCATTAGAGGGGAAAAAAGAAGAAAATAACACCCAAAAAACAAAAACAAAAAAAAACAATTGTACTGTGTCAACACGGTCACATGTGCCGATTCTCTTTGAAGTCGGAGAAGTCAACAAGGTGTATTCAAATGAATGGTGACAGCTTACATCAATCCACGGTGCTTTTAAAGGCTATTTGTCTTATTAATAGAAATATATTCTTGCTGCAAACAATCGAAGATTTTCCGTATATAAGAAGAAACGCGTGGAGAGACGGCGTTTCAAGTGTAATGTGAACAGGCATCTCGCTTCCCAATACCATAAAGAGTATCCCTGTGTATCTGGCTCAAAATAGTAGCCACCTCACGGTTCGCTTGTCCTATGCCCTGTTTGGGGTGAAACGTCAATAAAAAAGCAGATGACTCGCTATTTGAGGTACTATATCTCAGTGCCACGGTTGCTAACACACTCTTCAGCATGGTCGGGTGGTTATTTAGCCATAAGCGCAGAAATACACAGAAATGCAGCCCCAGAATTCCCTTTCCTATATCAGCCTCTTTTTCGTCCCGACAGCGTGGGATGAGCACGCATATTTCTGTCTCTTCGTAAACGAGAGGGAGCCCCCCTCCTCATCTCATCATAGTTAGGTTAGTTTAATTTTGAAGATTATCGAGGGTTATATGTTTTTGTAATATATATTGCATACAGAATGTAAAATTAATAGTTAATTATGTTTCATATGTGTTACGATTGTGTCGTGTTGTGTGTTTTTCTTGTGTCTGCCATAAATGTCTTCATTAAACAACGAAGCGGTCCGGAGGACGAAGGAATTTTCTAATCAGAATGCCATCAGGGTGAAGAGGTCGTCTTGAGAGAATGGGTAAGCCACACACCCACATCCAACATCTCAGGTATTATTTTCTTCTTGATATACATACCCTTATAACTGGCCCATCTTCATGGAACCGTTTCTAAGACATTTAGTGTAACACGTGAAGCACGGCACACGACAGTGACCGGTTGATCATGTTATATATATTAAAGAAAGGCAGAGAGTGTGTTTTTATTTATTTATTTTTTTTTTTGCATTTCCAACCAAACAAGACACAATGCAACATTGATATAGGGGGCTACAATTTGGGATATAAATTGTAGGGCGTTAAGCAGCAAGATGCCTGTTTATATAACACTTGAACTTCTACATGTCATTACAGTCGGGGAAACAGAGAACCCTGAATGGAATTCCAAAGCCTTGCAATCCTAGGGAAAAAACTATTAGAGTAGAAGGCTTTGTGGCATCTGATGATCTCTATGTTATAGGGGTGTGGTTTTGCTGCTTGTCACCCCCCCCTTTGCGGGTCAAACAAGTTTCACCAATATAGAAAGTTTCTAGGGAATATCAAATTCACAACTGATCGACCGCTGTATGAATATTCCATTCAGCGAGATGGCGATACGAGGTTCTTGTAGCTTTCTTTTTTAAAAGGAAGCGTGGACGTCATCGGACATACAGCGCCTAGTATTCATATCTGGTACTGACCAGGTCTTACGTTGCTTACCTTCGATGATCTAGCAGGAATTGATGTGTTAACGTATTTATGGCATATAGAACAGTCTTTCCGGAATAAAGCATGTTATTACAAACAAGTAATAAAAAAAAACAGTTGGACACACATGACTGTAACTTGGTGGACAAGCAAGAAATATAAAGTAAACATTCTTTGTATCACATATGGTTGGATTGCAGAAGGGATAGTGGCTCTTATTATTCAATGAAAACAAATTTAGGGGTGGTCATTATTTACTGAGTAGGAAAAAAGTTTAAGAATGAACTCGTAATAAGGTTTATAGGATCGACGATAAATCATCACACTAGAAAAGATTATATGACTCCATTTCCGTTTGATGACAACTAATTTTCTTTTTTCTTTTGTTGCAGACCATCTATTAGTTGGCCAGTTGTGAACAAATTCCTATAGAGATAGGAACCTTCTATCAAATCTGTAAGCGACACAATGTTCAACGAGCGAGATCGGAGATGCGCCGCTGCACAATTCCTACTGTATACCGATGCAAGTTATGACAGCAGGATCATTGCAAGCATCCTCAAAGTGCAAACCGTGACGGTTCAACGCTTGAGAGCAAAGCTCAACAAATTTCCGGCCACAGTTATCGTTTTGCTGTAATTTCAAGTAATGGCCACATCATGCCACCTCAAATCTACGAAGTCGGTTTGAAAGTCAACACCAAGTTTTGAATTTAACTTTATGTATTATGATAACTGTTCAGTGCATTGAATCATATAATCTCTTCTAGGGTGATGATTTATCGTCGATCCTATAAACCTTATTACGAGTTCATTCTTAAACTTTTTTTCCTATAAGTATTCCAAACCACTTATAATTCAACACCTGCAAGTTTTTTTGTTTTTCAAAAATAAACAATTATAAACAGAACGACTCATAGAAATCTATCTATATTCTTTTTTCATTTTGATATACTTTCATAGAAATGTTTCTGTTATGTCACACAAAAACTATTTTCTTTACGTCACAAGTGTCAAGCTTATGCATTAATTCCATAGCTAATATAACACACTGACCCAACGGGTCACGGGTAGTCTAATAATTAACGAAGCTGCGAGGGATGTGAAATTAAACCGAACACTGGATTTTCTTTTTTGGGTACTGGCAGACTCTCGGTATGGCAGTTGGACTCGGCGCCGGTCCAGAAGTTCAAAGAGATCCAGGCTTGACTTCAGAAAGAGTCCTACGACATAGTAACCTTCTCTCGTTGCCCTGCTCATTTCCTGACATGAACCCGCAGTACTGCTTCATTTGTTATACGTTAAGTATATCACTCACATAAACTCCTACAATACCGAAACCAACCTGATCGCCGCTACCCGCCGGTTATTTGTCGAGCTTCCGAAATGAGGAAAATACGTGCTCCCAGTTCCGGACCTGTATCGCGGCGGCAATGGAGGCTGAAGTTGTCTACATTGAATAGATATCGGCTGTACTGCATAATCAAGTTACCTGAATTTATTTTTTAAATAAAAGTTTTCATATAAAGCTGTAGCGATGGTTTCTTTATAGCGATTCATTTATCATTAAATCCTGTATTAAAAGAAGACACGAAAAGTGACTTGGAAAACATAAAGAGCACACATGTATTTTTAAAAGGATGTATGCTAGTAATGGCGTAGCCATCTCGCACTAATCACAACGTAGTGTCTGTGTTACGTTGTTTGCAAGAATCCGAACGATTATTATGATTAACTGCTTCATTATTTCGCTTAAAAAGATATTCCGAAACATGTTTAAAATAACAGTATATTAAGTAAAATATTTATGTTAAATATAAAACTGGAGATTTTTGGTTAAAAAAAAAATTTAATGATCAGAGGAATAAGTAAACAACGATGTGGTTACGTAAAAAACAAGATTGTCCAAAAGTGATACTGTCCGTCTGTGTGAGTTTGTGTGTGTGTGTGTGTGTGTGTGTGTGGGTGTGTGTGTGTGTGTCTGTGTGTGTGTATGTGTGTGTCTGTCTGTGTGTGTCTGTGCTGTGTCTGTGTCTGTGTGTGTGTCTGTGTGAGTTTGGGTGTGTGTGTGTCTGTGTGTGTGTCTGTGTGTGTCTGTGTGTGTGTCTGTGTGTGTGTCTGTGTGTGTGTGTTTGTGTGTGTCTGTGTGTGTGTCTGTGTGTGTCTGTGTGTGTGTCTGTGTGTGTCTGTGTGTGTGTCTGTGTGTGTCTGTGTGTGTGTGTCTGTGTCTGTGTGTGTCTGTGTGTGTGTCTGTGTGTGTGTCTGTGTGAGTGTGTGTGCATTTCCCTAACTAACTGCTCTGTCAATTCTCAGTCTACAGGCTCGAGAATCGTGAGTAATTTTAGATGCAGGTTACTTGAACATGGATCCAAGGTTTTAGTTTGATTTGAACCCCCAAAAATAAATGTTAAGGGGCCAAAACTGGGATAATTTTTTTAATTGACCTCTACGTTCAGATTACGCAGCCAATTCTTAGTATAAACATGTAAATTTTTTATATAAAGTGTATTCAGATATAGGTCAAGCTTTTTAATCAGTTTTTGGCGAAAAATTTGACTGACAAAAGGTTCGAAGTTCAAACGAGTTGACTTTTGCGGTCCTAAGCAAACTATTCAGCCAATTTTAGATCTGGACATTTGAAATTTTATAAAAAAGCTATTCAGACGCATAGTAATCTTTATAATCATTTTTCGCGCAAATTTGGCAGCCAAGAGATCAAAGCTTAAAGAGCTTTGCAGACTTCCTGCCAATTTTGGGTCTAAACACTTCAAATCTTAGACGTAGCTTACTTGGACATGAGACAAACTTTTTAATATAGACATACATATAAAAATAAAGTTACGATCGGTACGCAGGGCCCGATCAAATCCGCGCTGATCTGCCAGTTCAAAATAAATATTGATTTATAAGATGTAGAGATGCAAATGAAATAGTCGAATACTAATTGCTATAATCTAAGTTGTAGATCTGTAAACATGAGCCGCCGCTAGTTTGAATTAGTTTTAAGAATAGAACGTCTGGCCAATCCTTAATTATGAGCATTTTCTGCCTTTACAATTTTTTTTAGCATAATGCCTTTTTATTTTTCCAGGATGATAAGAGTGAATATTTTTTTTCTCTCATCGTGAGATCAATTATAACTTTTTCTACTTACTATCTATTCTTGTGGAAAACTCTTTAACCGCAATTTTCATATTACATCTTCGCATTTGGATTTGCCCCATGTTTACAGATCTACAATTATTATTGCCATTACGCGTTATCGGAAGCCCAAAAGACTGACAATTGATGTCTGTCCTGGAGCACGTGATGTAATCGATAACAATTGACTGATTACTCTTAATACGTCAACAATGATCGGTCCCTGGCGTTGTCCCATCTATAATATAAATATTACTTGTATGTATGTATGTATGTATGTATGTATGTATGTTTGTATGTCTCGCAAAAACTTTCGACAGATTTTCACGAGATCGATATCATTTTGAAACTCGAAACTTCGGACGACAAATCTCCTAAATTTCAACCAAAACATTAATTCTTTCACACTCAACTTTCCTACAAATTGGGGTAACTTTTTTTTCGCCGACATTTTCGAAAGTACTCGCTTCTATTCGATTATCTAGCCTCAATTAAAACGTACATCACTTCCGGTTTGGCGATGAGCGCAACAGCTAATGCGTCACGTTTTTTTTTTCATTTTCTGTTTCTCCTTCGCGGTACGGATTTGAGCCTGTCAGCCTACAACCACATTTTTGCGCTCGAAAATGTCCTTTTTTGTTGTTGTTGTTATTCAATCAACACACTTATACACACATCCATTTTCTTGTCCGCCTTCGCGTCACGGGTTCGAGCCTTCCTGCCTACTACGTTTTTTGTTGTTGCTCAAAACACACCTCCAAACACTTGGGAAACGCCGGGCATCTGGGCTAGTTTATAATATACATCTCACCTGCCTGTTTAAATGTATGTACGTATGTATGTATATATGCATGTATGTATGTATGTATGCATGTATGCATGTATTTATGTATGTATGCATGCATGTATTATGTATGTATGTATGTATGTATGCTTAAAACTTTCGACAAAGGCGAGGGATTTTCACGAGATCGGTATCTATTTAATCTCGACCCGTCGATATCGAAAAATTGCTAAAAATATTAATTCCTTCACCCACAACTGGGCACTCGATTTCGATTGACTAGCTTTAATTTAAACCTTCGCCACTCCCGGTTTGGCGATGAGCGCAACAGCAAAGACGCGGTACGAGTTCGAGCCTGCAGGCCTACTACGGCTTTATTTTTTATTTTTTTGCTCAACACACACCTCCGACATCTAAACAACGCCTGGCACCCAGGATAATCTATAATATAAATCTCACTTGTCTCTTTACATGTATGTATGTATGTATGTATGTATGTATGTTTGCAATCACTTTCGACAGAGGCAACGGATTTTCATGAGATTTGTATCGTTTTGAAGCTCAACAATTCGGACGAGAAATATCTAAGAATTGAGCCAAAGCATTAATTCCTTCACCGTTAACTCGGCCGTTTTGTACAAAAAGGGGTCGTTTTTCTAGCCGACATTTTAGCAAGTCATCGTCTCCGGCCGCGTCATGGAGACATAGGCTAAGACTCCACATTTTCTTTTACCTTCTTTTTCGCCTTCGTGGCTCGGGTTCGAGCCTTGCTGTCTACTACCACTGTTTTGTTTTTGCTCAACACGCACCTCTAAACACCCGGTCAATAATACTAAAGTCGCTGAAAAAAAAAAAACAGTATTCAATTCTTGACTCTTAAGATTGAGTTCCGTTGTCAAAGTAATATTTTCTACCATGACCCACTTTGTAATCTAGCGGGCACATATTTCGAAAGTAACCCCAAGGTTCATTTTATACTCTACTTAATTTATATTTATTTGACAAACCCGTCTGTGGAACACAACACCGCGGGGCTACTTTCCAGCTGACTACAACAAGTTTTCAAGTTCAATATATACAAAGTCTCGTAGATTTGTACTGTTAAATAATCAATATTTGCTTAGTTTAATCTGAATTATCTAATATAGTTTAACCTTAAGTTATTTATTGACCTCGAGTAGCCTTCGGGCTTTAAAAATGCTTACACATTAGTAAAGAATATATGTATGTTTAGACAGTAAACTTAATTAAGTGAAAATTAAGTTAGCAATTGTAAGTATACGAGGTATCTTCAATAAGTTTCTAGACTACTTTTATTGATAGTTCATACATGAAACACTGGTCCCTTTTGAAGTAATATCCACCGGCTGCAATGAATTGTTGTACCGTTTCAACAACTACTGGGGGGGCTATCAAATTTCTGAAAATTCCATATACGGCACAATCACGTTGACACACCGGTTCTCGCTGGATCACCAAAGTTAAGCAACGTTGAGCCTAGCCAGTACCAGTTGGGTGGCCCTATGGGAAGGCGAGGCGCTGTATGTATCGCGAAGTTGAGGTTGAGAAACTGGCGCGGTATATCCTTCTTTCGAGGCTAGATGGGACTCTCTTAAGCTGTGGTAGTTAGTTAACACCTTATACAGCAAGTGCATTCCAGAATTGTCTTTATTGCGGACCAGTATCCTCAGCTTTTACTTAGATGTTTTTTTTTCTTTTTTTTACTTGCAAGAAGTGGACTATATTATTTTAATTTGAACTCATTATTGAGATGAATATTATTTATTAATTTTTATTTTGCTGAAACGACATGAAACAACAACTAAGAAAGATGAGGATAATAGTCCGCAATAAATAAATTTAATAAATAGGATTCGGGCCGGGATCAAAGTGTAGTATCTCTTCTGCAGATGCTGTACTCAAGATAATTTGTACCAGTCAATGGAGGAGAAACCCTAACTACTGGGACAATTATTATTTTTGGTCACAACCAGTGTGCCCCCTTTTTACCCTACTTTTAGGGGAGCTGGTTTTTCCCCACATTAAAAAACGGCCTTGTGCCTAATTTGCCTTGGTGGGAAAGCAAATAAATACCATAAAACCCATCTCAATAATTAATTCCAATTAAATAATATATACATTTCAGAAGTTTTATTATCAGCTAAGCAGAACGACCCGGCATGCAAAATCAATAGAAAGTTCTTTGATAATACATTGGCGACTTATAATGAATGTTTCTGTATAAAGCACAACTGAACCCTGATCCTTGACATTTGAATTTAAAACTTTGATTTAATATGCCGGATATTTCTACGTGTGAGGTGACAATAGCTTGACTAAAAGTTTAAAATGAAAAATCATGGTTTAATTATGTTTTCAAACAGAAACACTCATTTCGATCGCGCTTCTGTCATATAAAAGTGTTACATGAAAAGGTCTTCCCCTTTTCATGTAAGTAAAAAAAGAGAATTAGTTAAATGAAAATAATATCAGATAAAACGGGAATCGAACCCTGTAGATAAGTTTCAAAGAACAATAGGTTTTAAATGGAATGTCCAGTAATATGTTGATTCTGTTAAAATATTTAATAAATACAAATTTGGCTGGAAACTATTCACATTCTTAGAAAGAATGCATACTAAAATATGGGTTACAGAATTATATAAGTAGGTTAAATTCCTTTGTAAAACAACAAGGAAAATGGGAAATTTCCTGGTCAACAGAAATGGTTTCAAAATCGTGCAAATCGCACATGTTGATAAAACGTGAATTATAGTCACGTTGACCAGACATACATGTGATTTCTCAATATAGGAAAGAGTGCGAAGTTAGTTAGAGAGAGTCAGACGAGAGTCAGATCGATCGGGGAAAAGAGAGAGAGAGAGAGAGAGAGAGCTGAAATGGAACCTTGGAAGCAAGGTTAGAAGAAGAAACCATGTAAGACTTGAATTCCTGGATGCAAAGCCATTGACCGGTCCTATGGAATAATAAAAGTACATCTTCATCTTTTTGTATCTGCATGTTCGTGCTGTTATTCAACAGAAAAGGTATTGCCCATTTATGTTATAAGAACTCATCACCAAAACAAAGGTGAAGTAAAATTGTATTAATATGAACTTTGTGTTTATAAAAATGTACAATTGTTTCTCTCTTTACATGTACCTGTTAATGTCACAATTATGCTATCTCTCACAACACACAACATGAACAACGACAAATATATAAGTCGTCATCTAAACAAGAACACTAAATAAGAACTCACGTAGCATACGCGCACAAGTGGTACCTTCTAATAATAAAATAATAACACCCTTATGCAACAAAAGAATATAATTATTTTCATACACTAGACCTTTCTGTTTCAAACTTCTCAAATAAACTTGTGATACTAGGCTGTATACGGCGTTACATTTAGTCAAAATCGGCTGTTCCTTTTTTTCATAAGCTTTGTTTGGTTATCGATTATCGACATTATCGACGAAATTCCAATACTAAACCTATCTAAGAACACGGCAAGGCACATAAATACATTTGCGTTATATTTTTTTTAATCGGCCAAGACGTTTGGGGTGCATAGGTAACGAACTCACCCCCCTACACAGACAAAGTTCCCTTTTATATATATATATATACTAGCCTGGATGACCGGCGTTGCCTGGTTTTTTTTTTAGGTGTGTTGATGAAAATAAAACGTTAGTGGTAGAAGGCACGTAGTGATGTTTTGCTGTTGCGCCCATCGCCAAACTTGAAGTGACAAATGTTTAAATTAATGCTAGTCAATCGAAAAAGGGGGCAGTTTTTTAAAATAGCAGCAAAAAAGCGACCCCTTCCTGTAAAAAAGTGCGCAAAGTAATGTTTTTGGCCAATTTTTAGATATTTTTGTCCGAAGGATCGAGCTTCAAACGATTCCGATGTCGTGAAAATCTGTCGCATCTGTCGATAGTGTAAGGCAAACATACATACATACACTTAAACAGACAGGTGAGATCGCGGGGTTCGAATCGTTCGGCTGGTGTTAATCGTGACACCCTGCACTGAAGAATCCCGAAAGGATGAAACACTAGTGTCTGGAGGTGTTTAATTATTATAGTAAAAAAAATAATTATGACAGCCCCTTTAAGAAATTCATTTCTTATCGTTGAGCACTTTCTGTTGAATAAAAGTCGGTCAATTTAGCTCTTATGCATAGATCATCGTATAACGATTAGATCACTGTCTGTCTGACGTAATGAACATTTAAATTAAAATGTTTAAAATTCAACGCTATTTCACGCGGTTAATGGTAGCCGAATGGATACGGTCTCCGCTTATCGAGCCAGAGATGACTCGTGTCGCGGGGTTCGAATCGTTCGGCTGGTGTTAATCGTGACACCCTGCACTGAAGAATCCCGAAAGGATGAAGCACTAGTGTCTGTAGGTGTTTAATTATTATAGTAAAAAAAATAATTATATATATATATATATATATGTGTGTGTGTGTGTGTGTGTGTAAAATAGCAGGGTAAACTGTTGTTGCTTGTGATTTAACGATACCAAGTCCACATACTTCACGCAGTGATTCGTTTACTATATATGGTAGTCGACATAGACCTGTGGAGAACCATATTGTTGATTGTATAAAATTATATTTTTCTATAAAACTGTTTGAATTAAAATCGAAAATTCAAAAGGAAAATATCATCTATCAGTTGTGCACAAATAGACAAGAATTATTTTGACCGTGTCCCTGTCATATCAAAGAACCTACTGTTGATTTTATATGTCGAGCTTTTCGGCTTGTGTGGTAATAAAACTTCTCAAATGCACTTGTAATATTTCGCTGTGTAAGGGGTTAACTTTTCACACATCCTTTGTTCTATTCATCGGAGTATTTCTATTATCGATTATCGATACTTATTGAAGCCATTCTGATACAAACAATATTTAAGAACACTGCCAGGCACATAAAGAACCTAAGAGCAGTATCCTATATAACTTTGCACGGTTATTTTCGAGTACATTGGGAACGAACTTACAGACACACAGACAAAGGTTCTTTTATATATATATATATATACATATATATATGTATATATATATGCATATATATATATATATATATATATATATATATATATATGGCAAAATGCGTGTGTGTTTGTGTGTGTTTGTATGTCCGAAAGAACTTTTGGCAGAGACATCAGATTTTCACGAAGTTGGTATGGTTTTAAAGCACGACCCTTCAGACGACATATATCAGACATTTGACGAAAACATTCATTTCCTCACCCTAAACTGGTCGGTTTTGTGTATAGAGGGGTTGTTTTTTGTTTTGTTCTTTTTTCTCATAAGTTGATTTGACTTCGCTTAATTTCAAAGTTCTGCGATCCTGGTCGGACAATGGATACATCGGCAAATACGTCACGGTTTGTTTTCCTTCGTGTTGCGGGTTCGAGCCTTCCTGCCTGCTGAGACTTTTTTTTATCTCTCTCCAAACTCCCTACTTTTTTTCGCCCCCAATTTAAATTTTACCAATTTAATTTTTTACATCCCAACCTCTTCTTGTGGTTCCTTACTTTACCAGGGCACGCCGGGGAATCCCACTAATATACCACTTTTTTAAAAACACCTATTTATCCCCTCTTCCCGCGATTACTTACTACATTTCCAAATACAAGGGCAACGCCGGGTCCTTCAGCTAGCATATATATATATATATATATATATACATATATATATATACATACATATATATATATATATATATATATATATATGTGTGTGTGTGTGTGTGTCTGTGTGTGTGTGTGTGTGTGTGTGTGTGTG
This sequence comes from Euprymna scolopes, assembly GCF_053919585.1. Taxonomy (NCBI): domain Eukaryota; kingdom Metazoa; phylum Mollusca; class Cephalopoda; order Sepiida; family Sepiolidae; genus Euprymna; species Euprymna scolopes. The sequence continues at coordinate 19,432,999 of NC_136523.1, forward strand.
TGTGAGGAGGTTCTGAATTTATATGCAGTTTCGAATAAAATAGGCGGAAGTTTCTCAAGTGCTCTTTCGGCTATCATCTCATCAGGAGATAGCGTACAAAATAATATTATGTCGGAAATAAAGAGTTCTAATGGGGAACTTATTGAATGTGCCAAAAGTACAGAGACACTAAAATAAATTTATTAACGTTTAAAAACGATTAAAATATTGGCACAACGAAGGGGGGGGGGCGATAGAAAAGATTCAAAGTTCCCCAAAGGGAAACAATGCGTTTGATGTTTCCTTTTGCCGCCACAAAGAAGGTTGACGCACCGCAATAGAGACAGACTCCAAAATATTTAAATGGTTTCTGGAGTCCGCTCTATGTAGCACCTCGAACTATTCTATTTTATATCTATCGGCACAGCACGGGTTGTCAACCAAATACTGGCCAATAGCAGAGTCCAAGGCTGCAGAAGGAGGGAGACCATCAGACCCCATCCTCCCTTGTCTGATCTTCGATGGAACATGCTGGTTTATACGAGTCAAAAGATGCAAGGATGTTCGCCCAACATAACCAGCATCGCACTGGCATTTGAATTGATATACAATATTGCTATTTTGGATGTGAGGCAAACTATCCTTGTGAAAAGACGGAAAAGCAGGTCTCGTAGTATATACCAAACGCAAGGATACAGAATAAAAGCTGTCGTAAGTTTGTTTGGAAAGTCTGTTACTCTTTTCCTCAATCCTGGATAATTTTAAATAAACCGGGCATTTGAAGGGTCCAAACTTTTTTGGGGATTTAAAATCCGCAACCTTTTAGAAAATACAGTCATCAATAAGGTCAACAGGATACCCATTATTGATTAATATTTCCCTGATCTTATCTAGTTCGGTGTCTAATATGTTAGGTGAACAAATCATGAGCGCTCTATGTACCAAAGTATTAATTAAGCCGACCTTACGTTATTTTGATACAAAAGACAACTAGTTCACATATAGGCCAGTGAATGTCGGCTTTCTATAAATTGTAGTGAGAAAGCCCCCCCCCTGAATGTTCGACAAGAACATCCAAGAAGGGAAGCGAATTGTCCTTCTCACTTTCCATGCAAAGAATTCAACGTATTGTCCTCACTCACCATGCAAAGAATTCAACGTATTAAAAAATATCGACGCTTCACCTTGCGATTGAAAAATAGCAAAAGTGTCGTCAACATATTTAAAATAGGCAGTGGGTTTTGCTATAGAATTAAACAAAATGGATTCATGGTACCCGACGAAAATATCCGCTAAAGTTGGGACCAAGAATTCAACGTATTGTCCTTCACATCCAAGAAGGGAAGCGAATTGTCCTTCTCACTTTCCATGCAAAGAATTCAACGTATTGTCCTTCTCACTCACCATGCAAAGAATTCAACGTATTAAAAAATATCGACGCTTCACCTTGCGATTGAAAAATAGCAAAAGTGTCGTCAACATATTTGAAATAGGCAGTGGGTTTTGCTATAGAGTTAAACAAAACGGATTCATGGTACCCGACGAAAATATCCGCTAAAGTTGGGACCAACGGACTCCCCATTGAAACCCCGTCGACGTGACAGTACATAATATCACAAAAACTAAACTTCACGGATTTTGTGTAAATTAAAATGAGTTCAATCTCTTTAGAAAACCGTGGGGC
>NC_136523.1:19439661-19482161 GCF_053919585.1 Euprymna scolopes
AAAAATGGAGAGTAATTGAATTTCAACAAAGTTCGTAGATGGTGCGCAATAAACGAGAGCAAATTATATTTTTTTTATTATTCTTCATGTAAATACAGTCATATCTTGCTACGATCTTCAGACCAATGTCATTTGCAAGATATAACTATATTCACATAAAGAATGTATATATATATATATATATATATATATATATATATACATATAACAGCCCACACCTCCATATTTGTAACATACCATATGACCAAGATGTAACTGTATTCATATAAAGAATGTATATATATATATATATATATACATATAACAGTCCACAACTCCATATTTGTAACATACCATATGACCAAGATGTAACTGTATTCACATAAAGAATGTATATATATATATATATATATATATATATATATATATATATATATATATATATATATATATATACATATAACAGTCCACACCTCCATATTTGTAACATACCATATGACCAAGATGGGCATCACGACAGTTACTTACCCTCCCTGTTGCCCAGACCTTGCTATCTGTGACTTTTTTTTTATTTCCTAAGCTCAAGGGAAACCTTAGATGTAGTCGTTATGAGACAACTGAGGAGATGAAAGAGGCTGTGACGAGGGACATTGACACACAAGAAGAATTCAATGGAACTTTACAGAAGTTGTTGGAACGATGCAACAAGTGCGTTGCAGCCGAAGGAGATTACTTCAAATAGGAATAGAGTTTTATGTGTGTACTATCAATAAAAGTGCCCAGGAGATAAAAAAACAACAACCTGGAAACCTGTTTAGGGAACCTGGTATTTAATTTAGCTTGATGGCGATTGTTGGGAAAATCTCTAATTTAAGTATGAGAGAGACCAACGGATAGACGGGATACATGTTTTATCGTAAGAGATTTATCGATTTACCCACGATGCGAACCCTTAATTTAGATGCATGGGTTCATATCTAAAATTACGCACTGTTATTCCATCTTTGAAATGAAACGTAACCTTAGTCCGAATCAACGCTATCGTTTATCCCGGTATTAAATTCATCATGGACACTTGCTCCATTTAAACGGTTTTTGATGCTAAACGGACAAGTAATTATTATTTATCGTCTAGTACCAGTCCTCTAAAATCTAACTTTTCCAGTCGTCCAATAGTAATGCCTGCGATTATATTAAACCGTTGACTAACGAATATAATAGACATAATGATAATAACTATACCAATCTATCTATATATCAATAAAGTGAAATTGTGTGTGTCTGTGTGTGTACATTTCCCTACATATCTGCACTGTCAATTTTCAGTCTACAGACTCGAGATTTGATCTAAGGGATATTGAGATTTGGGAGAATATTTGTAATCGGTTTTCGGCCAAAAATTTGGCTGTCAATGGGTCAAAAATCAACGATTTTACCTTTAGAAACTCTATCAAACTTCTCCGCCAATTTTGGGTCTAAACACTTTAAATTTTAGATGTAGGCTACTTGGGACACGGATCCAACTCTTTAATTTTGTTGAGCCAAAAACACTAAATGCTAAGGGGTAATAATTGGGGTCAATTGAAAAAATTTACCTCTTTGGTCTCTACCAAATTACTCAGCCAGTTTTTGGCCTAAACATTTGAAATTTTACATAAAGTTTCTTCAAAAATAGGGCAAGCTTTTAACAGACTCAGACAATTAGGACATGCAGCATGGGACGAACATTTGGCTGCCAAGAGGTCAAAGTTGGAAGAATTGACATTTGCAGACTCTACCAAAATTCTCCGCAAATTTTTTGTCTAAGCACTTGAAATTTTAGATGTAGGTTACCATGACATGAGTCAAACTTTTTAATATATATATATATATATATATATATATATATATATATTATTTTTAAAATATAATTATCCACTGACAGAGTAGCTGAATCTAGCGAGATTCGAAATCGGCACCTCGTGATAAGAAGCCCAAACCTCTACCACGCGGCTAACCTCGCCGAACTACTAAATGTACCACTTTTACGTAGATGTTTTTATTTGTTTTTGTTAGCGATACTTTATTGAATGAATTCAAGTATTTATACGAAAGTGCATTTTTACCTAAGCTTGTTGGGAATAATTTTCCCATTATATATATATGCATATGCACATAGGGCCCTAGCAAAGCTGGGCTGCACTGCAAGTAAAATATAAAATGCTTCAACTACTACTACAAGTAGTAATAGGACTACTACTAGTTCTAATACATATCATATTTCATAGCGTATTTCACTTAGTCTTCTTTTCTATCTGTCCATCTACTTTTTATAAGAAACTACTTAGCTAATCTCTCTGAAAGTTTCTATCGGCTGTGTTATTGACAAAGTGCAGCGATCCAAATATTATGGTAGCCGTTCGATGCACTGTAACGGATTAATAGGGTTTCCTCGCCACAATATCATATTTACCTTGAATGTTTTCTCAGAAACTACCCAACTGATCTGGGTTAATATTTTTATGAACCTTTGTTACGATAAGGTGCAACAAACGTAGTATTATGGTATCGTTTCATGCAATCTTAACCATTAATAAGAATTTGTAGGGATTACTCACGACTTACTCTAGAAGTTTTCTCAGAAACTTTTATGCCGATCTAGCTGAAATTTCGTATAATCTTTTGTTATGATGAAGAACAGATGGTGGGATCCTTCTACCGCTCCAGCAGATATCTCACTACTGATACAATTCTCTATCTATATAAAAACCAAGTACGTCCAAGGATGCAATACTTCTACCATATCTGGGCAGGAGCTGCTAAAACCAGCCTATCCTGCCTTGACAGAGTACAAAATAGACTTCGTGGCTTAGTGGGGGATGCCCTTTTCTCTACCCTGCAACCTCTCTCCCACAGAAGAGACGTTGCGAACCTATCCTTGTGTTATCGTTATTTCCATGGCAGGTGCTCGTCTGAACTTCAATCTCTGGCCCCCCCCTCGCTAATCTTTCACGAAAAATACCGGTCTAGCTGAATCCACTGTGAAAAATTTCCCCCACTCTATATCTGTGCCTAAATCAAAACGTGGATTCCATGAACAAAGCTTCTTTCTTAGAACTGCACGCCTGTGGAACTCTGTACCGTCTGCATGCTTCCCACCGGACTACAACTTGGATGTCTTCAAGTCCAACGTTAACAAATTCCTAATGAACCGCCCCCTTAAGTAAACACTTCATCAAATCTCAACACTAACGTACTGTACTTGCAATAATCCTTATCCCTGAGTGGCTTCCGGGCCTTGATAAGTGGTGATCACTGTGTAAAAAAAAATGCGAATGTTATAGTATTCGTTGTATTATGGTGCTTATACATTTTTGGTACCGCGATATTTTTAAATAGTTTTTTTTTTCAGGTTCAACTCAAGTTTAACGATATCCTTTTTTTTTAAATTAAATTGAACGGTGAAAACACAGAATAGTTTAAAAACACGCTTCCCTCTCCATGTTAAGAATAGCTCTCGAAGTAATAACGTTATTATTTCAACGCGATACGAAAAATACATAAGTACCGGTATTACCAGGGATTGATAGGCATTAGTCACCACAATACCACATTTTCTATAGAAATGTATTTCAGAAATATTTATGAACGTTTGTTATGATTAAGTGCAGCAGATTTAGTATTATGATATCTATTCAATGCATAATTAATGTTTCGTCGTCGTCGGTTCCCACTCGTGTCCAAGTATTGGGTTCTGTCATGAGTTCTGTTTTCCCGGTTGATGCTTATGTTTAACATGTTTTACAAGGTTCAATCGGAGGTGGAATATTTTTTTAATTTTATTATTTTTAATTAATTTTTTTTTGCATAGGAGTCACCACTTATCAAGGCCCAGGAATAATGAAAACAGCTAAAATATTAAGAAAGACCCTTTAATGCGGAGATTAATACAGACGAGGCACATGTGTGAGCCAGAGAAACTGCTACAGAAACAAAAAAAATGAAGAAGCATTACATACCCCAATAAGATTAAAAATGCATGTATACGAGTTCTTTATCCCCGTAGACATCCTCTCCAATTGCCCACCCCAGAAAAGTGATGCCAAATAGTCGAGAAGGATCAAGGAAGATGACGCTGACCAGCCATCCGCTAGACAAATGCGAAGAGAACTGCGACCTTGGGGGAGGCTTAGTGCCACTCAAATTCCAGGAAAGACCAATAGCTGCTGCCCGCGAGAAATCAATACTAAAATTTATTTGCAAATGTTATCGAAAGACGTGGAGAGTACTGGAAATCTGGGGAAACTCGTTGGTACTCAGCTTCCAGGGAACATAACAGGTTGTTTTCTTGGAGAGGTCTTTGGTGACCGGTGTGTAAGCTCTTTGTGAGCCAATAATAATAATAATAATAATAATAATAATAATAATAATAATAATAATAATAACATTAATTCTGATTTCCAGAGGATTTCCCTTAATCCCGGCTTCAAACCAGGAGCTTCAAGGATCAAGGGTTTTCCTAAGGATGTTGGTGGTACCTATAATTGCAGAGGTTTGAACGCCACCTAAAACATCGGGGATTTGTATTTTTTTCAATTGTCCTTCCAGACGACTTGATACTACTCCTAGTGTACCAACTACGACCGGAATTATTTGTGTTTTAACCCCGTGTATACGCCTCATCTCCAAGGTCAATGCCGCATAATTGCTCCACTTCTCATTCTCTTTCTCTCTCACATTCCTGTCCCAGGGTACTGAGAAGTCTATAATCTGCCAGGTTTTGAGACTTTGTCAATAACGACAAATCCGGACGATTATGTTAAAATTGCTTGGTCGTTATGACACTTTTGTCCCATCATACCTCTACCTTGCCATCCTCACTTGTTCTTACTTTATCAGGCACCTCCTCAAACCATTTTCCAGCACACTTCACCCCAACCCTCTTACACACCTTCCAATATATCTAGAGTCCCATGCGATCGTGTCTTTTGCGGTACTCTCTCTGGGCCAGTACACTACACCCTGCTGCAATGATTAGCAATTGACTCTGAGGTCTTACCACCAATCCGACATTCTGCAGCATTTTCCTCTCCGAGAACCCCTTTTTTGAACAATCGTGTTCCTAATGCCTGCTCTTGTGCTGCACAAACAAAAGCTTCAGTACTCTTAGCCAGATACCCAGCTCTAAGTCATTGCCATGATCTTTCATCAGACACTTCTGCTATATCCTGGAAGAACCTTCGATGCATTTTCTTCCTAGCCAGTTCCTCTGCCCGTTCTCTATCTATACGTTTCACATAATCAGCCTTGGTCTCACATGTCTACACTTCATTGGCCACAACCTTAAGCATCCACTCCCCACTTCTAACCACATGCTCATTCAACGACATCTCCTCGGCTCTAACACAATCTTTTACACTTTTCAATCCTCTCCCACCATCTTTCCTCTTTTGATACAGCCTTGCTATGCTACTTCGAATGTGAAATATACCAAACATTGCTAAAACTTTTCTTGTTTTGATATCCATAACATGCAAATCCTTGTCAGACCATTTTAAAATTCCCGTACTGTATCTCAAAACACTGACTGCCCATGCATTTACTGCTTTCATTAGATTTCCTCCATACAGTTTCGACTTTGCAATTAGTTTCACTCTTCTAAGATACTCCTTCCTGACTTTTTCTCTCATTTCTCTCTTCATGATGCCTACACCCTCCAGCCCTCCCAAATAATCATATCCTGTATCTTATATTTCTTTCATGATTTCTCTATTTGGCAGCACTATTCCATTCAAATGAAACTTTACTCCTCTTTTCATCACCAGCACCGCACATTTACTAATCCCAAAACTCCATCCCAATGTCTTCTGAGTATGCTCCCACAAGTTCTACCAGTCTCTCCATTTCCTTTTCATTTCTACCGAATATTTTCAAATCATCCATAAACAGTAGATGGTTGAGGCGTCTGTCACCAGACCCAAAGTTATACCCCAGTTTTTCTCTCTTCAAGAGGATGCTCAGTGGCATCATTATCATTACAAAAAAGAAGTGGCGATAACGAATCTCCTTTTAATATACCACGTTTAATGCCAACCTGCCCCATCTCCTCTCTGTTTGCTGTCAGCACCGTTTTCCATTGAGCTATACTTGTCTTCAAAAGCCCTACCACATTCTCAGCAACCTTCATAATCAATAGGGTTTCACGTATCCATGAATGAGGAACCATGTCATAAGCCTTTCTGTAATCGATCCATGCTATTCTCAGATTTCTCCTCTTCTTCGCATCCTGCATTATTGCTTTATCAATAATAATAATTATAATAATAATAAAGATAATAATAATAATAATGATAATAATAATAATAATAATAATAATAACAACAACGATACAATAGTAATAATAACAACTGCAGTAACAGCAATTATGATCACAACAAAACAATCGGTTCAAGATCAAAATGTAGTATATGTTCATCAGATGTTACACTTCGATTTCTTGTTTTCTATTAGTCGATGAGAAATCCTTCCCGACTGAGACAATTTTTATTTTTGTTCCTTTTCTCCACATTAAAAAAACGACCCTGGTGTCTAACACTGTCCTGTGAGGAGACATTTTAAATAATAATAATAATAATAATAATAATAATAATAATAATAATAATAATAATAATAATAATAATAATAAAAAGAGTAATAAGAGTAATATTAGTAATGATAATAGAAATAATTACAATAATATAATAGTAATAATAACAAAAACAATAATGACAATAACAACAACACCAGCAATAATAATCATATTAGTAATTCTAATTATGATAATCGTAATAATAATTATGATAATAGTAATAATAATTATGATAATAGTAATAATAATTATGATAATAGTAATAATAATAGTAATTGTAATAATAACAATAATATAATAGTAATAACGACAGTAACAATAATGATACGAAGAACAATAACAAAAAACAACAAGAACAACAACAATAACAATACTACTACTACTACTACAACTACTACTACTACTACTACTACTACTACTAATAATAATAATAGTAATAAGATGATTCTAAATTTATGAATATAAATAGACGATGAGAATTTTTAGGAAGAAACCAAGTTAAGCATGACAGACCAAGTTAAGCATGACAGACCAGGATAAATATTTTCGCGTAAGAAGTTTATTGATCAACTCACGATCCGAACCCATAATTGGAATGTGTGGGTGTATTTATAAAATCACGTGTTATGGCGCCATCTTGAAAATAGAAGCCCTTTGTTGATGTACCTCGATGCCAGTTATCCCCGAATGAAACAAATTATGGCAACATGCTCTTTTTAGCCTTGGTTTTGGATGATTAACGAACACATAATTATTGTTTGGCTATTGGCCTTCTTGTTCGCCATTTTAGCAAATCCTACTTTCCGCGTCGTCGAATAGAAATGATCGTTTTTATATGTTATCAATCACATCTGAGATTATTATAAACCGTTGAGTAGCGCATCTAATAAGGCTAATGAACATTTTAATGGTCTTGGCGTGTTTCTCTGGCACCATTGGTTTCATAGCCCCTGGGTTGTGTCTCTGAGATTTCTCTATGTGATCACGTACGTATTAATGTAATTTAACCAAACGATTATTCAGCCCAATAGGACAGCAAGTAATCTATTTTGAAAATCTATAATCTGTAGCCGAAAAGAAGGCATTGACCTTGTACAAAGAATGGCAACTCATCAATATGTTTCACATTAAGGGCAATTTGTGACGGGGTAATAATTCGAGTTTTTCAAAAGGGACATTTTTAAAATACTCTTTTCAATCGGGAATGTTCAGTTTCTATGCAGCATCTAAAACGGCTGTGTAAAAAGGACTCTTTTAATAATACAAGAATAAAATAAATAAATATATAAGAAATAAATATATAAGAAATATAAGAAATAATAATAATAAATATATAAGAAATATAAGAAATAATAATAATAAAATAATAATAATAATAATAATAAAAATAATAATTAAATAATATAATAATATTAATAAAATAATAACAATAATAAAACAATAATAATAAAATAAGAATAAAATAATAACAATAATAAAATAAAATAAAATAATAATAATAATAAAATAAAAACATAAAAATAATAAAATAATAATAATAAAAACATGAATTAATAATAATAATAAAATAAAACACTAATAATAATAATAATGAAATAAAATAATAAAATAAAAAATAATAAAATAATATAAAATTATAATAATAAAATGAAATAACATAATAATAATAATAATAATAAAATAAAACACTAATAATAAACAAATAATAATAATAAAAATATTATTAATAATAATAAAATAAAATATAATAATAAAATAATAATAATAATAAAATAAAATAATAATAATAATAAAATAAAATAATAATAATAAAATGAAATAATAAAATAATAATGATAATAACAAAATAAAATAATAATAATAACAAAGTAAAATAATAATAATATAATAAATAATAATATAATAAAATAATGATAATAAAATAATAAAATAATAATAATAATAATAATAATAAAATGAAATAATAATAATAATAATAAAATGAAATAATAATAATAATAATAATAATAATAAAAATAATAATAATAAAATGAAATAATAATAATAATTATAATAATAATAATAATAATAATAATAATAATAATAACAAATAATAATAATAATAATAATAATAATAATAATTACCATACGAATCCGAAGATTCTATTTTTAGCATTTAGTTTCTCCGATATTTTTTAGGCAGAGTTCTTTCTGGAAAGTGGTCGAAAAATTACGAAAAATTACGAAAAGTGGTCGAAAATATACAAGTTGTTTTTAGTAAGTTTCCCTATGCTTTTTTTATTGTACATGAATTTAAATTTATCGTAAACTCTTAAAAAATCAGCATATTATTGCTGAGCATCTTATAAGATGATTGACCAATTTTTATGATTTCAGGTTCAAAGGAATAACTACAACAAGAATTCGAATACACCCTACTAAAACAATATTGACACAACTGGGGAATTTCGAGAAATGCAACCTTGGTGTAAGAACACTTGAGAAGAACGATATGAAATAAAACTTTTTTTACCTAAGAGAAAATTGCTAGAGTAACGTATGGAATGCTTCGGACTGCTTGGTTTCCATTTTGCATGAGTCGAACATCAGTTTTAGAGTGGCATAAGAGATTCAATGAAGGAAGGGAGTATTTGAGGGATGATGAGACGGGTGGGAGAAGTAAGGAAGTCAGAACACCAGAGTTGATTGGCCAAATAAAGAATTTCATGGATAAGGACCGTCGTGTGTCTATAGAGATAATAAGTGCACAGTTTGATATCAGTGTGGGAACTGTCCGCACAATGGTCGGTGAGGAACTGAAAATGCGGAAGATATGATTGGTCCACCTTTGTCACAGTCTAGTTGACCAATATAGGCATCAGGAGAGTTCCTCACCTTGCTCCCTGTGACTTTTGGTTATTTCCCAAACCCAAGAAAACCTTTAAAGACGGTCGTTATTGGACAATTGAAAAGATGAAAGAGGCTGTGACGAAGGTCATTGGAATACTTACACAAGATGATTCCAAGGTGCCTTTGGAACAGTACAAAAAATGAATTGGAGCCGCAGGAGATTATTTTAAAAGGGGGCTAGAGTCTCATGTGTTTACGTTTAATAAAAGTGCCAATGTGAACAATGTCTGGAAATATAAGGGGCCTCCTACTAAGTGAACGTGCCTTTTTTATGGAGCGTGCTTGATTCAAACTTAAAAATACCAAGGGTTTTAGTTGGTATAGTTTACCATTGTAGCAATGTCACTTTCAAACAATCAAATAAAACCAGTCAACATTTGTTTTTATAGTCGTTTTCAATTTTATCTGTTATATATAAGAGATGGGAATGACTTATAGTAAAATAATCTAATATATAAAAGTCAAGCTGTGTGTGTGTGTTTGTGTGTGTGCTTGGATGTGCGTATTTATGTGTGTGTTTGTGTTTGTGTATTTAAGGTTGTGTGTGTGTGTTTATGTGTGTGTTTGTGTGTTTTGTGTGTGTGTGCGTGTGTGTGTTTGTGTGTGTTTGTGCTTGTGTGTGTATTTGTGTGTTTAAGGTTGTGTGTGTTTTTGTTTGTGTGTCTCGCAAGAATTTCGACAGATGCGACGGATTTTCACGAGATCTGTATCATTTTTAAGCTCGACCCTTCAGACGAGAAATATCGACAAATTGGTCCAAAATATTCATTCCTTCACTTTCAACTGGGCAATTTTGTATTAAAAGGAGACATTTTTTTTCGCGTCGCCATTTTTGAAAGTCATCGTATTAGTTGAATTCTGAACTTCCGGTCGGACGAAGGAGACATCGACAAAGACGTAACGTTTTTTACCCCCTCCTTTGCGTTACAGGTTCAATCCTGTCTGCGTACTACCACTTTTTTCTTTCTTAACACAAACTGCCGACTGTTGTTCTCCCCCCCCACTGCTAATTTATTTTTCTAAATCCTCCCCTCGGGGTTCTTTACTGGACCCAGACAACGCCAGGGAACCCCTCTACTACACCACTTTTTTCAAATACATATTTTAATTCAACCCCTGCGTTTCCTTATTACACCTCCACACAACCGGGCAATGCCGGATACCCATGCTGGATTTCAGTAAAATAGGAAGATGAGGGTTTTAATTTACTAAAGTTAACGCCTTGCAAAGCATATCGCCATTGAACATAAGGTCGTCCTGTTCGGAACCATGCTCAGGAAAAATAAACAATATGTTGGCTAACCTTACATTTAAACTTCTACAGACATCAGTACAGTGAGAGTAACAATACCAATGAAACTTGGCCTTTGGGACAAGATCAAAGTGTAGTATCTGTTCCGGCAGATACTGCAAGCTATGACTAGCTATGACTAGCAAAGACCAGATGTGGGGGCAACCCCACATGCCTGACCTTTAACCAGCTCCCATTTCCCACCTCTCGGGAGCTGGTCCCCTTTTCCCTTCCCCCTCCCTTCACTCCTCACATTAAAAATTGGCCTTGTGCCTAATTTGCTGGGTGGGGGAGCAAATAAATACCATCTGTTCCGGCAGATGCTGCACTTAAGATAATTTGTACCAGTCAATGGAGGGGAAACCCTCTATACTGGGACAATTATTATTTTTGGTAACCAGAGTGCCCCCTTTTTGCCTACTTTTAGGGGAGCTGGTTTTTACCTCACATTAAAAACGGCCTTGTGCCTAATCTGCTCAGTGGGGGAGCAAATAAACACCATCTGTTCCGGCAGATGCTGCACTTAAGATAATTTGTACCAGTCAATGGAGGGGAAACCCTCTATACTGGGACAATTATTATTTTTGGTAACCAGAGTGCCCCCTTTTTGCCTACTTTTAGGGGAGCTGGTTTTTACCTCACATTAAAAACGGCCTTGTGCCTAATTTGCTCAGTGGGGGAGCAAATAAATACCATCTGTTCCGGCAGATACTGCACTTAAGATAATTTGTACCAGTCAATGGAGGGGAAACCCTCTATACTGGGACAATTATTATTTTTGGTAACCAGAGTGCCCCCTTTTTGCCTACTTTTAGGGGAGCTGGTTTTTACCTCACATTAAAAACGGCCTTGTGCCTAATTTGCTCAGTGGGGGAGCAAATAAATACCATCTGTTCCGGCAGATGCTGCACTTAAGATAATTTGTACCAGTCAATGGAGGGGAAACCCTCTATACTGGGACAATTATTATTTTTGGTAACCAGAGTGCCCCCTTTTTGCCTACTTTTAGGGGAGCTGGTTTTTACCTCACATTAAAAACGGCCTTGTGCCTAACTTGCTCAGTGGGGGAGCAAATAAATACCATCTGTTCCGGCAGATACTGCAAGCTATGACTAGCTATGACTAGCTATGACTAGCAAAGACCAGATGTGGGGGCAACCCCACATGCCTGACTTTTAACCAGCTCCCATTTCCCACCTCTCGGGAGCTGGTCCCCTTTTTCCCTTCCCCCTCCCTTAACTCCTCATTAAAAATTGGCCTTGTGCCTAATTTGCTCGGTGGGGGGGAGCAAATAAATACCATCTGTTCCGGCAGATACTTCAAGCTATGACTAGCTATGACTAGCAAAGACCAGATGTGGGGACAACCCCACATGCCTGACTTTTAACCAGCTCCCATTTCCCACCTCTCGGGAGCTGGTCCCCCTTTTTCCCTTCCCCCTCCCTTCACTCCTCACATTAAAAATCGGCCTTGTGCTCAATTTGCTCGGTGGGGGAGCAAATAAATACCATCTGTTCCGGCAGGTACTGCAAGCTATGACTAGCTATGACTAGCAAAGACCAGATGTGGGGGCAACCCCACATCCTGACCTTTAACCAGCTCCCATTTCCCACCTCTCGGGAGCTGGTCCCCTTTTTCCCTTCCCCCTCCCTTCACTCCTCACATTAAAAATTGGCCTTGTGCCTAATTTGCTCGGTGGGGGAGCAAATAAATACCATCTGTTCCGGCAGATGCTGCAAGCTATGACTAGCTATGACTAGCAAAGACCAGATGTGGGGGCAACCCCACATGTCTGACCTTTAACCAGCTCCCATTTCCCACCTCTCGGGAGCTGGTCCCCTTTTTCCCTCCCCCCTCCCTTCACTCCTCACATTAAAAATTGGCCTTGTGCCTAATTTGCTCGGTGGGGGAGCAAATAAATACCATCTGTTCCGGCAGATGCAGCAAGCTGTGACTAGCTATGACTAGCAAAGACCAGATGTGGGGGCAACCCCACATGCCTGACCTTTAACCAGCTCCCATTTCCCACCGGTCGGGAGCTGGTCCCCTTTTTCCCTTCCCCCTCCCTTCACTCCTCACATTAAAAATTGGCCTTGTGCCTAATTTGCTCGGTGGGGGAGCAAATAAATACCATCTGTTCCGGCAGATGCAGCAAGCTATGACTAGCTATGACTAGCAAAGACCAGATGTGGGGGCAACCCCACATGTCTGACCTTTAACCAGCTCCCATTTCCCACATCTCGGGAGCTGGTCCCCTTTTTCCCTCCCCCCTCCCTTCACTCCTCACATTAAAATTGGCCTTGTGCCTAATTTGCTCGGTGGGGAGCAAATAAATACCATCTGTTCCGGCAGATGCTGCAAGCTGTGACTAGCTATGACTAGCAAGGACCAGATGTGGGGGCAACCCCACATGCCTGACCATTAACCAGCTCCCATTTCCCACCTCTCGGGAGCTGGTCCCCTTTTTCCCATCCCCCTCCCTGTCACTCCTCACATTAAAAATTGGCCTTGTGCCTTATATGCTCGGTGGGGGAGCAAATAAATTCCATCTGTTCCGGCAGATGCTGCAAGCTATGACTAGCAAAGACCAGATGTGGGGGAAACCCCACATATCTGACCAGTCAAGTCAAGGATTCGTCACTTGACACTCAGCCGAACAGGTGAGGGGCCGGGAACCGGCCAAGCACCTGTTGGACTGAGGTACACCGCCTGGGTAATACCTAGGAGGTCCACCCTCCCAGGCCTTGCCACCGGGCTTTCCGGTGGGGCAAGTTTATTGCTTGCTGCCTGAAGCACCCTGACCGGGGAATGCCGACGGGGTTACTCAGGCAATTTTTAAAATTGCAGGAGTGCCCCTCCTTTAGGGGAGCCTGCGGTGTTCCAACTTTCCGGCCTTGTGCCACATTTTGCTGATGTGGGCAGCAAATAAATATCAACCCCACATGCCTCACCTTTAACCAGCTCCCATTTCCCACCTCTCGGGAGCTGGTCCCCTTTTTCCCTTCCCCCTCCCTCCACTCCTCACATTAAAAATCGGCCTTGTGCCTTATTTGCTCGGTGGGGGAGCAAATAAATACCATCAAAGTGTAGTATCTGTTCCGGCAGATACTGCAAGCTATGACTAGCCAAGACCAGATGTGGGGGCAACCCCACATGCCTGACCATTAACCAGCTCCCATTTCCCACCTCTCGGGAGCTGGTCCCCTTTTTCCCTTCCCCCTCCCTTCACTCCTCACATAAAAAATCGGCCTTGTGCCTAATTTGCTCGGTGGGGGAGCAAATAAATACCATCTGTTCCGACAGATACTGCAAGCTATGACTAGCTATGACTAGCTATGACTAGCAAAGACCAGATGTGGGGGCAACCCACCATGCCTGACCTCTAACCAGCTCCCATTTCCCACCTCTCGGGAGCTGGTCCCGCTTTTCCCTTCCCCCTCCTTTCACTCCTCACATTAAAAATTGGCCTTGTGCCTAATTTGCTCGGTGGGGGAGCAAATAAATACCATCTGTTCCGGCAGATACTGCAAGCTATGACTAGCTATGACTAGCTATGACTAGCAAAGACCAGATGTGGGGGCAACCCCACATGCCTGACCATTAACCAGCTCCCATTTCCCACCTCTCGGGAGCTGGTCCCCATTTTGATTCCCCCCTCCCTTCACTCCTCACATTAAAAATCGGCCTTGTCCCTAATTTGCTCGGTGGGGGAGCAAATAAATACCATCTGTTCTGCAGATGCTGCACTTAAGATAATTTGTACCAGTCAATGGAGGGGAAGCCCTCTATACTGGGACAATTATATTTGTGGTAACCAGAGTGCCCCCTTTTTGCTTAGTTTTAGGGGAGCTGGTTTTTACCCCACATTAAAAACGGCCTTGTGCCTAATTTGCTTTGGTGGGGAAGCAAATAAATACATCAAAGTGTAGTATCTGTTCCGGCAGATACTGCAAGCAAAGACAATATGTGGGAGCAATCCCACATATAAGACCTTGGTCAATGTAGGGGCAACCCTTCATACCAGTTGTCATTATCCAGCTCCCCTACTCCCCGGGGAGTTGGTCCCCATTTCCCTTTACTCCTCACTTTGAAAATCGGCCTTGTGCCTAATTTGCTCGGTGGGGGAGCAAATAAATACTTCAAAGTGTAGTATCTGTTCTTCAGATGCTGCACTTCAATTTCTTGTTCTCTGTCAGTGTAGAAGAAATCCTTCACGACTGAGACAATTTTTATTTTTGTTCCTTTTCTCCACGTTAAAAAACGACTCTGGTGTCTTACTCTGTCCCGTGGAGAGGCATTGTAAATAGGAACAATACTAATGAAACTTGTCTGTAAAAGTGCACTCAAATTATAACATGCTGCTTAAGCTATTGTGTATTAAAAATAAATGTTTGTATCTTGAGATGTAGCTATGATATTATTCTAATATATATATATATATATATATATATATATATATATATATATATATATTTATTTATACGCATATATGTGTGTGTATATATATATATATTTATATATTATGTATATAAGTATATATATATATATTTATATATGTATACATGCATGTAAGTATATATATATATATATATATATATATATATATATAATGTGATATCTATCTGAATGCATGCCAATCTCATATAAAATTATCATTAACATTATTTCATAAAATCGCATCCAAGATATAAATAATGATGCCTGATTATTCACACATGTATGAGGGGTATGTGTGCTACACACACACGCGCGCGCACGCACATACACACATACACACACAGACACACACACACATATATATATATATATATATATATATATATATAGCTGTATCAAATTACATCCATATAGTGCTAATCTCATAAAATTATAACTAATGAATTCGTTTGGAAAATCGATAACAAAATATAATGTAATTGTGCTCGATTATCTGTACATGTATTAGAAAATGTTCTCATTATATATATATATATATATATATATATATATATATATATATATATATATATATATATATATATATACGTGTGTGTGAGGGGGGGAATATGCTTATTCAATTATATTTCACATTTTATTCGTAACAATCCTTCCGTTTTTACAGCTCGATGCAACTATAAAGCCTCCATAATATAAATCTCATCTTCCCGTTTAAATGTAGCATGCCTGTATGTATGTATGTATGTATGTATGTATCTATGTATGTCAGGTCATGTCATGTGCTACTGATACCATGTAACCCAGTACTACCTGCCTTATGGTCGGGTCACCGGCAACTAAACTGGTTCCTCCACCAGACGTGTTTGGTGAGGAGGGCGGTTAGTCTCCCTGAAGGATTAAAAACAAGACCTTCCAAAGGGCGAATGAACTCTTTTTCTGGGTCAACGGCCAAACAACACTGTGTATATTTGTGTGTGTGTATATGTGTATTGGGGTGGAGAGGGCTCCCGTAAGCCGTGGTGAAGGCAACCTTTCTAGGAGAAGCAAATCTCTGATTTAAAAAACATAAAGCGGAAGACCATTATCCGCATTAAGCTGGTCTGCAGTTTAATTTGTTGCTGGCTATCTTGCTCTTGCTTGTTGCTGGGTCTCAACATTTTGAACCGAGAGAGAGACTTAGCTGTCGTGCAAAGCTAAGACTCTGTAACATCATATTTGTATAGATACTCCCTCAGACATTTGGGCTCATGGATTTTTAATGTCTGCGGGAGTGGCACTCGTCTGACAAGACGTTGCAATCATCATGTATGCACAGACTCCGCAACGAATGACTGTTCTATAAATTGTATATATTGGATTGTTTTTCTTTTTCTTTCATGTTAAATTCGTTTAGTCGTACCCATCATCATCATCGTCGTCGTCGTGATCCTTGAGGATTTTTGCCGTTGTGTACGCGTCTTCAATTTGAAAGTTGCACACGCACCGCAACGAATGACTGTCTCTTCTACGAATTGTAAGCATTCGATAGTTTTTCTTTTTATTTATGTTAAACTAATTTGATCATACTAATCATCATCATGGTCGTAATAATAATAAAGGATTTCTGCCGTTTGGAACGCATCTTCAATTTAAAAGTTGCACTAACACCGCAACTAATTTCTGTCTGTTCTAGGAATTGTGTGAGTTGGATTGCAATCTTTTTTATACATGCTAAATTCATTTAATCATACCCATCATCACCGTGGTCGCCAAGGACACTCCTTCATGTATATCCCACGTGTATGTGTACGTGTGTATATGCAGATATATGTACATGCGTATGTGTGTTCTTCTATATGAGTATAAGCATGTTGGCATGTGTGCATGTTTGTGTACATGCGTATGTATGATTGCGTGCATGTGAATGTATGCAAGTATGTGTGCGTGCTTGTGTTTATTTGCATGCGTGTGTATGCTGGAGAGTGCACCCGTAAACCGTGGTGAAGGCAAATCCTCTACGAGAAGCAAATCTCGGACTTACTAAACTATAAAGCGAGAGACCAGTAGCCGAATCAAACTAGTCTTCAGTTTGACTTGTAGCTTTCTCTTGTTTGTTGCTGGATCTCAACATTTGTAACTGAGAGAAAGAAAGATAGAGACATAGAGAGAGAGAGAGAGAGAGAGAGAGAGAGAGAGAGAAAGAGAAAGAGAAAGAGAAAGAGAAAGACTAAACCGTCGTAAGAAGCTAAAATTCTGCAATCACATCTTTGTATGGATACTCCATCGGACAGTTGTCAAAAACAGTCCTGTGGCGATAGAAAAGTTGTGACGCGTGTAAAACTGAAAAGCTGGAAACTTGTAATAACTGATCTGCCATCATTATTTGTATGTATGTATGTATATGTATGTGCGTATATGTGTATCTATTTTTATATATGTACACGTGTATGTATATGTGTGCATATCGATGTGTATATATTATGTATGTGTGTATGTATGTTCATGTGGGTATGTATGTATATATCTATATGTATATATGTCTGTGTGCATGTATGGACATGTATGTATATATATGCAGACATATGTGTGTGTGCATGTACATGTAGGTATACGCATGTGTATGTGTGTATTTATATATTATATATGTCTACGTATATGCATGTGTATATGTATGTATATGTATTTATTTGTATATGTGTATGTGTATGTATATGTATGTATATATGTATGCATACATGTGTGCATGTATATGTATCTCTGTGTATATGTGTATGCATGTGTATGTATATGCATGTATGGATTGTGTATGTATGTATATATGTGTCAGATCATGTCATATACTACTGGTACGATGTAACCCAGTACTACCTTCCTCATGGTCGGGTTAGCGGTGACTAAACTGGTTCCCCCTCCAGACTTGTTAAATGAGTAGGGTGGCTAATCTCCCCGAAGGATTAAAAAAAAAGACATTCCCAACGGGTTAATGGACCCTTTTTTTGGTGTCAATGGCCCACTAGCACCGTGTGTATTTGTGTGTATGTATGTGTGTGTTGGGGTGGAGAGGTCTCCCGTAAGCCGTGGTGAAGGCAACCTTTCTAAGAGAAGCAAATCTCTGATTTAAAAAAACAACAAAGCGGGAGACCAGTATCCGCATTAAGCTGGTCTGCAATTTAACTTGTTGCTGGCTATCTTGCTCTTACTTGTTGCTGGATCTCAACATTTTGAACCGAAAGACAGAGAGACTAAGCTGTCGTACAAAGCTAAGACTCTGTAACATTTTTAGTGTATAGATACTCCCTCAGGCATTTGTCCATAAAAATGGTCCTGGGGCGATGAAAAAGTTGTGACGTGTGGAGGCTTGCAATGCTGGAAGCATGTAATAATTGATCTCAATGACAGTCTTCAGTGTCATGCCTGCTTGCGTGTGTGAATTAATCGGTAGAACTAAAAAAAAATCATTTTCAGGCTTATGAACTTTAAGTGTCTGAGGGAGTGGCGCTCGTCTGACAAGACTTTGCAATCATCATATATGTGTGCATGTTTATGGATATGTATGTGTATATGTGTCTGTATGTGTATATATGTATGTATGCGTGTATATAGATATATATATATAATAAATTCCACAGCCAAACAACGTCGCAGCCCACAAGAGCCATGACAGTCAAAGAACTGGAAGTCCAAGACTCGAGTTTCGCCCTAATTTGGGCTCATCAGTTGGACACATCCGAACTCAGGATTCGAAACCCGAGCCTCTTGCATGCAAGGCAAGCACTCTACCAACTCGAGTCTTGGACTTCCGGTTCTTTGACTGTCATGGAGTTTCGCCCTCATTTGGGCTCATCAGTTAGACACATCCGAACTCAGGATTCGAAACCCGAGCCTCTTGCATGCAAGGCAAGCACTCTACCAACTCGAGTCTTGGACTTCCGGTTCTTTGACTGTCATGGCTCTTGTGGGCTGCGACGTTGTTTGGCTGTGGAATTTATTATATACAATCTCTCACATTCTGAAAACCCCATATATATATATATATATATATATATATATATATATATATATATATATATATATATACAAATGGCTCTCTTCAGTATCATGTCTGCTTGAGGGTGTGCAAGTTGCTGGAAGGAGAAAAAAGTCATCTTCGGGCGCATGGACTTTCAGTGATTAAGGGACTGCCACTCGTCTGACAAAAGGTTGCAATCATCATATATGTATGTTTTTTTTACAAGGTGGTCACCCCTTATCAAGGCAGGGATGAGGATTATTGTAAGTACAGTACGTTAGTGTGGAGATTTAATAAAGTGTCTACTAAAGGAGGCGATTTATCAGGAATTTGTTTACGTTGGACTTGAAGACATCTAGGTTGTAGTCAGGTGGAAAGTAGGCGGACGGAACTGAGTTCCACAGGCGTACAGTTCTAAGAAAGAAGCTTTGTTCATGGAATCTACGTTTTGATTTAGGCATAGATAAAGAGTGGTGAAAGTTTTTGACATTGGATTCAGCTAGACGAGTGTTTTTCTTAAAAGATTGGCGAGGAGGGAACCAGAGATTGGAGTTCAGACGAGCACCTACCTAGGAAATAACGATAAAACAAAGATAGGCTTGCAACGTCTCTTCTGTGTCATTGTTTTTAATTTTAAACAGATGCTGCAAAGAATTGACTAATAAAAAATAAAAAGTAAGATTTCCGACATAATGAAAGTTTAAATATAGGGTGTGTCATTTCTATTTTATATATATATATATATATATATATATATATATATATATATATATATATATATATATATATATATATATATTTATATATATATACATATATATATATTTATATATATACATGTATATATATACATATATACATGTATATATGATTGCATAATAAGGATACAATATATATATACATTTATTTATACATATTTAAATAATTTATTATTCAAATATTTATTTAAATATTTTCTTACGTGCATAAAATAAAGTAATAAAAAAGATTAGAAAATATTTAAATAATGATTTAATTACAAATAATGTGCTGGTGACTAGAATATCAACAAAGGAGAGATAAGCTTTAGCTTTAAAAAGAACGTTTATAAAAACATAAATAATAAAAAAAATCTTGTATATATATATATATATATATATATATATATATATATATATATATTTAAGATTTTCCTCAAACGAACGCACCGAGTTTATCATGTACAAAATTAACTTTTTGTTAGTAACATCGAATGGAAATCACATATGACGAGTAAAATTGTCATCCAATTAACGAAACAGCTGTAATGAACAGATTCAGAATGAAATAAACAAGAGGTATATAAAAGATAAAAATGTCTTTGAATTTCAACAAAGTTTTCTACGATATATGCATACACACACACACACACACACACACACACACATATATATATATATATATATATATAGATGGATAGATAGATAGATATATAGATACAGTCATGATCTATTTATTGGCACGGTTCACTAAACACCTCATTTTGTCTTCAAATAGTTCAGAAAAGGGTTTAATGAAAGACAATCACAACGTATATTTTTAACTGTTCTTTCCAACTCAACAATCGATTTTCAAAAATAATGAATAATAAAAGAATTACAACCGATATTTTAAAATTAAAATAAAGTTCAAATTTATTGGCACGTTATTCTAATGATCGATTGTATGGCTTTTAGCTTTAATTACTTGCTGTAGTCGTTTATTATAATTTTCCACTAACTTGTAGCAGTCTTCAGCAGTAAATTTAGCTCATTCCTCCTGAGAATAATCCTCTAACTGAGCGAGATTCTTAGCCTTCCCCTCCATTACGCTCAATTTTAAAATCGTCCACAAATGTTCAATGACATCAAAGTCCGGGCTCTGGGATAGCAACTCCCAAACACTGATATTATTGTCCTCAAGCCATTTCTTACTCAGATTAGCCGAATGCTTTGGATCATTATCTTGCATAAAGCACCTAGGTCGACTAAGTGACAGCTCTCTAGCGGGATCCTTCAGGTTTTCATTAAGATATTTACTTTAATCTTCGTTTTTCATGATTTCTGTGACCTTAACAAGTCGTCCTGGTCCAGTGGCAGCAAATCACTCCCCTAACATCAAACTGCCTCCACCGTGCTTCAAATCTGGTATAGTGTTCTTAGGCAAGAAGGCTTCGCCAGATTTCCTGTAAACAGAAGAAACACTATCATGGCTGATTAAATCAAATTTAATTTAATTAAAATTAACTCATATAACATGTTTCCAAAAGGCAGCATCTTTATCAATATGGCGCTTTGCGTACTCTAGCCTTGCTTTCAGATGCACATGTTTCAATAAGGGAGTCTTCCTCGGGTGACATGCTTTGAAATAAGCTCTCTTCCAAACTTTACCAACTGTGTGTCAAGACACGTTCACTCCAGAGTTTCTCTGTTCCGCTACAATCTCCCCAGCAGTGATCCTTGCCTTTTGGTTTACACGTTGATTATTATTTGCTTTTTGTGTAATACAATAGCCAATTCTGGATGGTGCTATTGGATTCTGCTGTAACCGCCCTGCATTAGCCTCTTTTCTTGAACATCAAATGAAGGCTCTGTTGGAAGCAGTGTTGCTCTTTTTAAACATTGTTGCATGAAAAGTCCTGTCATTTTCATCTTTATCAGTTACAACTTTGAAAAGGAATCAGGCATATAAACATTGTTTATTAATAAGGATAACATTCCGGAATGTCTACAAAATACAACAGGCTGTTAACTTTTTTTTCTCCCAATTAATTCTATCTTCATGCATATAAAGTTAGGTATGTGTTTATATATTACTATGCATCAGGCCATGTAATATGCTACTGGTACCATGTAACCCAGTACTACCTGCCTCATGGTCGGGTTACCAGCGACTAAACTGGTTCCCCCACCAGACTTGTTTGGTCAGAAGGGCGGCTAGTCTCCCTGAAGGATTAAAAACAAGACCTTCCAAAGGGCGACTAGCACAGTATATATTTGTGTGTGTATATGTGTGTTGGGGTGGAGAGGGCTCCCGTAAGCCGTGGTGAAAGCAACCTTTCTAGGAGAAGCAAATCTCTGATTTAAAAAAACATAAAGCGGGAGACCAGTACCCGCATTAAGCTGATCTGCAGTTTAACTTGTTGCTGGTTATCCTACTCTTGTTGTTGCTGGATTTCAACATTTTGAACCGAGAGAGAGACTTAGCTGGTCCTGTTGCGATAGTAGTAATCTTTGGGCTCGTGGACTTTAAGTGTCTGAGGGAGTGGCACTCGTCTGACAAGACGTTGCAATCATGATGCATTGGTTTCACTCTTCATACGACATAATCGCTTTTAGATACCGGTTCTCCTAAGATCACCGAAGTTAAGCAACATTGAGTCTGGTTAGTACCAGATGAGTGACCATTTGGGAATTCTAGGCGATGTGTGTTCTTTCCGCTTATCTCGGCATTTCTTTTCAGTCGTCCTGTGCATACACTTCATTTGCCACTGGTATTTAACAATGTCGTCTCAGGAGAATTGTGGTGTGGGATTGCGCACCTCATGCCACAAAAATTTCACGCGCCGGCACACTTCGTGGGTATCTACAGTCTGTGTAAAGACTGATGGAGTCCGTTAAGGATGCACCAATCTCTCGTCTCCTCTCACCAGTCTTTCGCGAGAAACACCCGTCTCGCTTAGACTACTGCCAATAATTTTCCCCACTCTTTATCTGTGCCTAAATCCAAACGTAGATTCCATGAGCAGAGTTTCTTTCTCAGAAGTGCACGATTGTGGAACTCTCTTCCGTTCGCCTGTTTCCCACCTGACTACAACTTGGACGTCTTCAAATCCAACATAAACAAATTCCTAGCAAACCGCCCCCTTAAGTAAGACACTCTGTCAAATCTCCAATACTAATGATTACTACAATACTATCTCATTGATTACTGTACACGCAATAACACTTATCCCTGAGTGGTCTCCGGGCCTTGATAAGTGGTGACCCCCATGTAAAAAATGCACTCTTCAAATAATTATAAAATCATTATAAATTTTCGAACACATCTACTAGATGTAAGTAGTCTAAATGTGGACTATATTAGTTTTATTTAGTCGTAGAAACAGTGGGAGAAAGCTTTTGTGGAAATTAGGAGCTATCAATTACTTCTGCAGTTTAGTTATCAATTCAAATTCCATTTTCTTTGGAGTGTTTCGAAAGGTATTCACGGGGAATAATTTTGAATGTTTCGTGACAGTATATTTTAGCGATCCGGTACAAAAACAGTGGTGAATGGTGTAGTTTTGGAAAAATTTTAATTCCGTTAAAAATGGTAGAAAACGTTTTATAATCTGCTTTTCATCTCGTAAAATTCAGGCTTTTATCTTTCCGGGAGAAAAAAAAAGTTCTTCAAGAATAATGGATTTTCATAGATTTTAATTTATTTTAGAAACAACTACTTGTTTATTTTTATTTTTTATTTTTTGTCCGTGCCTTCGTATATCTTAAATGTTCTCATAAAATTTAGTTCAAATGGTGGGTGCATAAAATGTCGGTTCATTTAATTTGCAATAAAAATTTACAAATTGAAAAAAAAAGACAAAAAAAACAATTGTTGTTTGATAAGTTGAGGAGGGGGTGACGATAATCATTACACATTTTGTATTACAATTTTTTTACTCTAAAGTGATTAATCATTTTAGCACTCCATTCACTTTATGTGTCAAAATATACTTCAAATATGTTGTTTTCACATTAATTTCATAGTAAAAAAATGTCATATAAGCTGGAGTGGGACAAATTATAAACGACCAAAAGAACAAAAAGAGCAAATGAGAACAATTCGAGGAGTTATGTCAAAAACTCGTCTTAAGTTGTTTTATCGATAATGGTCATCGATCTAAAACGTATACTATGTCTACTCCTGGTACATTTATAATCTCTGCTATCGGTTAATGAAAAAGAAATCCCTTCTAGACTGAGTCGATTTGTAGTTCTTCCCCAATTGCAAATTGATGAACTGGCAAGTGACCCCGGGAAAAGAGGTATTCGACTGGTTGTGCACATGCATATCGATTGTGTTTGAATAATGCAGGTCTTTCAAAAACTGTCTATTGGAATGTATAATTTGACCAGAAATTTGTGAGGGAATATCGGTCACACGTTTCGAGACAATAGACAATTGGACATATTGAGCATCTAAGGTATAAAGAATGTTTATATAAATTGTGACAAAGGCGGGGCAGTTTCTCTCAGAGGGAAAACAAGTTGACACATTCTAAACTGCCAACATTCACACGACCTTTACGTTGCTTTACTGATGTCAAAAGATTCGCGAAAATTTTAAAATCGAAAACTGGTTGTCGATGTAAAACAAAAACAAATATTATTTTTTATCGATCAGCTGTGTTGTTTTTATCGCTGTCAGTATATATATATATATATATATATATATATATATATATATATATATATATATATATATATATATTAGGGTGGTGGTAAAAGTAGATTTACCAATGATATAGACCGAAAAGCACATTTAAACGACCGGTCGCAGCAAATATACAACAAACGTACCTTGCATTAAAATTATTTTTTTTACTCTCTCTCCTTGTAGGGAGCTACCCGAATAGCAATAATCATTGCAATAACCTTAGTTCTTATCCTCGAGTCGATATTATCCTTGATAAGCTGCTATACAAAAAAAAACCAAACTAACTACATAACTACACACATAGGTGTGAAAGAGGTAGAATAACTGATATTAACGGCGTGTTGTCTCTTGATTACTGATCGAATTAATTCAGCCTCACTGATGGTTGATGTTTTTTGTCACTACGGGAAAATGCCAGGAGATGCAATTATTCCAAAGTGAAAACAATTCACACGAAAACTACAATGACGGAGCATGTCAGGAACGAAATAAGTCCATCAATCATGAAACAGGTGAGTGGAGTCATTTCGAAACAAAAACCAAAAATAAATAAATAAATAAAATAAAATAAATATAATAAATAAAATAAAGTAAATAATTAAATAACATATACCACGAAGATACGTCTATGAAAAATGCGCGTTTAACGCGGATAGCCATTAAAATGTTGTGTTTTTTTTTTTAGAATTCTCTACAATACTAAAACCAGAAACATTAACTCGTTTCACGTATGTCCTCGCGAGGTACATATTCCCGACACGCCCGCTAAGAAATAATATCTCACCCCTTCACTTTTGAGGTCCCGAAATCCCAGAAAGCTTTCTACTCTAATAATTTCTCCCTCAAAAAGTTAGACTTTGGAATTTCCTTCCTGCTACCTGTTTCCCTGACTTTACTGATCTGCAGAAGTTTAAACGTACCGTGAACTAACATCTCGTTCATCTTTTCTAGGGCTGGCCCTACATAGTAGCCTCTTACGTCCAAGTGGCGATATACGTTTTATGGGTGAACGTTAGTAAAATAAATAAACAAAATAAAATAATCTAGAAAAATCTGCCCATTTTACATACTCGAAACAGTTAGCAAATATCGTCCGTCAAAAATCATGATCAAGCAGTTTTATGTTTAAATGAAAAAATCAAGTAATAAGGCTAAGCGAAAACCGACTGTCTCGCAAGTGCATTTTGAAAACAAGGTAAAATAAACAAAGGAGATAACTCAGAATAATTCAAACTTGCTAGATTGTTTATTTTGTTTAGTGAAATAATACAGTAATTTTTCGAGCATTATTCAGGAGAAAACGTGTGTGATATATAAAAACGTGTATGAAATATTTTACGACTAAATTAACGACAAAAGTAAAGATGAACGAGATGTTAGTTTACGGTACGTTTAACGACAATCTCGCGAAGCTATCTTGATAAAAACCTGAAGTTCCAAGGGAGAAAACTCGAGATAATTGAACATCGCAGGATTTAAAAAAAAATATAGTATGAAATATTTTCTTACCGCCCGGATACGTACGGAATACTGACGTTTCCTTATTTTTATTAAATACAATTTTTTTTCGTCGAAAAGAATTTAGGATAATCGCCAAAAATGTTATTTCAAATACAATTTTGATGTAACTTTTTATATGACAGTAAAAAAATTGAGGTTCAAATTGTAAACTGACCAAAATACAACGTAATTTATGCACGTTCATATGGATTGTGTTAAGCCGATACCTTTATATGCAGGTTTACATATAAAATACACTTAGCTGTGTTCTATTTCTTTGTAGACTCCGAAATGGCTCGTTTGATTTTTAAAAACATCACAAATGTAATTTATGTGTCTGTGAGTGTTCATAGGTATTTTTTATCGGAATGACTCCGATAAGTATCGAAAATCGATAAGTGAGTTTTTTATGCTGTAGAATTTTATTATTATACAAAGTCACTACCATTCACTAGGCACCTGTTCCAGCGATAAACGATTGATTGCTCGCGGGCGTCGAGAATGCGCTTTGTCATATAAGGGTCCTTCAAAAAGTAAATGCTTTTTTTTTTTACTTTGAAAAAGAAAACTTGAATATTTACAAAAACTAAAATGGTACTGTTAATACGAACGACCCATTGTTATACAGAATTGATTTTCTCTATATCCACAATATTTCTCCAAACAATTTTTTCCAGTAATGCAATGGCTCATAACCTGCTTTAACATACAGCTTTGGTATCATTTACTGGCCACAAAAATACATCAACCGGCTAGATGTAAAGATACGGAAGCTACTAACGCTTCATAAAATAATATATAGAAATCAGTGTCTACCAAAGTTGTATTTTCCCAGGGAAGAAGGAGGTCTGGGACTCTCAGAGACCAATCATCAACATAGGGTAACTATTGTGAGCACCGGTCAGTATCTGAGAAGCTCCAGAATCACACCCTCTCAATAGTAATTGAACATCAAGAAACAAGAACCAGCAGAACAACATCAGTCACCCAGATGGCCAAGCATTTCGGTCAAGGCTGTCTCTCAGAAAATGACAGACCCCTAACAAATGTGCTACAGAAATAGCAAGAAAGAGTCGGCAGAAACATACCGAGACCTTCCAAAGGATGAACCTTAAAGAATGGGACTAACATCAGCGTGCAAAGTATTTTTTTGTGGGAGGGGGGCTTTCTCAGGAATATATAGACAAAGAAGGATCCTTGGACTGGCTCAAAAGGGGATCCCTCCACCACGATCAGGAAAGGGTCATAATGGCTGCTCAAGACCAAGGATTGATGACCAATGCATTCAAGAAGATGGCAGGTATCAGTAATGACAATAAATTCAGGTTTTGCCATACAGAATTGGAAAGTGTTTGTCATCTGATATCAAGTTGCAAGGTTCTTCTAGGGGACGGCTACTATATAGCGAGCCATGATGGAGTATGTAAGTACCTCCACTGGACCATCTGTAAAAAATTAAACATCCAGTGTAGCAGCAAGTCGTGGGAACATCAATATGAGAGAACAGTTGGAAATGATTTATATACCATATATTACGACCATGTAATACCTACAGCCACCTACCTTGAAAATGCTGATGTGAAACCTGACATAGTTATATGGGATAAGTCAGAGAGAGTTGCAACCTTAATTGAAGTAAGTGCTCTTATGATGTCGGTCTGAATAGAGCTGAAAGAGAGAAACAGACCAAATACCAAGTCTCGTGTATGATATGAAAAGAAACTGGAATATAAAGGAGATATCAATCATACCAGTTATTATAGGTGCCACGGAGCTTATGAAGAAGAACATGAAGTCTTACCTAACTAATATTCCTGGTGAACCAAGTGCAAAAGAGATCCAGACAATTGCACTGAAGGGATCGCCGAGGATACTAAAAAGAGCTCTCGGTTGGTTTCAATAAAAAGCAGGGCAATGTTTGCAGCTGGTTTGGCTGGCCCATACACAGCGTTACAATCTTCGAAGGAAGAAAATTAAAAAAAAAGAAGATTTTAATGCGTGTCAGTGAAACGGGTTACGTTTTCTAGTCCTATAAACGTTAAGGACATGCTTGTATAAGTTCAGGCATTATAGCAATACGATAGGCAATCCCATCTGACTAAGTTGGACGGAATAAAATCATAAGAGGCGATATTTTGTAAACACCTCTTGTACAATTTCATTTAACTACTTAGCGAAATCGCAATTATATTTTTAACTCTTCTCCCTCCGCGAAATAGCAGTAGACGTTTATTGAGATTGTCGGACTGACTTCCTCATCTTGGTTGTTATAGTCACAATGTTTCGACCGTTTTGCCCTCCGGCTTTCATCAGGTGTTTTGTATCGAACTGGGGAACCGTTTGTCAGGAGTGTCCGACCCAACCCTTTATTATTATTACGGGTGTACCGTGTTCGGACTTCAGCTAGGCTCTGGGACATAGTTGCTATGAAAATACCGCATCTCAAAAATACAGACAATTAGCAGTAGACGTATTCATAGAAAAGACTGAGACTAACTATTTTTCAGTATTAACTGGGAAAGTACTTAATCAAAGAGACTGACTAAAATGAAACGATAGGAAACCGACATTAGTCGACATGGAAGGGGCAGATTATTACTTTGTTTCGTGAAGTTGACGTCTATATTTAAAACTTACTCTTACCGTTGTCCTAACCATACTGTTGAGGCGTTTAATTAAATTTCTTGGGTGATATATTTCTGTCCTATTTATGGTTTGGTGTTAATGTAATACACTTATCTGTAACATTCTTAGCCTAATTCTTTCGTGTTCTCTGCAATACCCCTATCTCTCTCACTGAGACGTGGTGTTCCTAGTTTCAGCCTTTTATTTTATAGATATTACAATGTCAGGTGTTATACAAAAAGAATTAATCTCTGCTTCCTTTGTGTCAGCTCGTTTGACTCGATAGTCTAGTGGTCATCACCAATTCGCTGTTTTGATATATAATTTTAATACAGCTTCCTTTTTCAGTAAAGCATTACCAACAACTGCAAACAAGTGTTACCAGTTCAAGTCGACAATTAAATCAAGGCCTTACCGTGCTAGAAAATTACTTTCGTCTGATATATAAAGTACTGGTGTCACATTTGGGCTGGTGCACCTGCTACTAGTCTCTCGCGACTGGACAGTTTTCAAAAGAGTGTCGCCAACCTGATAGGTACTGAACTGTCATCCAAGCTTCAACCACTGTCCGGTCGACGAAGTGTTGTATCCCTCTGCTTGTCCTATAAGTATTTTAATAGAGGATGCTCTGACAGTCTACTAGCACATGTACCCCCTCGACGTAAATACTCTCGACAAACTCGACAAGCAGCCAAGTCCCACCCTACACAGTAGAGATCCCTAGATGTAAGAAGGCCTTCTACTTTAATAGTTTCTTCCCCAGAACTGCTAGACACTTGAACTCCTTTCCGGTTTCATGTTTTCCCAGCTGTACTGGCATGCAGAAGTTCAAGTGTAATGTGAACGAACATCTTGCTGCTAGACTCCCTACATAGTATCCCTGCAGTTTCTGTCCCCGATAGTAGCCGCCTACATCAAAGTGGCACCGTGTCTTGTTTGGGGTGAAAATTAAATAATAAAAAAAAATCATGTTGGAAAGACAAAACTCTCGTCAATGCAATACAGTCTACGCATTCTTAGAGATTTACCTATTTATGTACTCCGAATTAGGGAACCACAAATGTACGACAAAGCACGACGAATAGCCCCTACTGGTACTCTATTCTTGTGATATTTAGGAACGTTTTAAAAGAACATTGCCCTTTATGTACAGACGAACTAAATGCCACCGATTTCAATTTAACTGAATTTCTTTACTGTGTTTTGCGTTCAAAAGTTTTATAAAAAATAAACGTCTTTTTTTCAGATTGAGGTTTCGAGATTGGAACGAATTACACGATTTTCAGAGTTATTCCTGATTTATTTAAGACTAGCCTGGGTGCCCGGCGTTGCCCGGGTGTTTGTAGTTGTGTGTTGAGCAAAAAAAAAGTGGTAGTAGGCTGGCAGACTCGAACCCCTACTGCGAAGAAGGAAAAGAACGTGAGAAAAACGTGACTTCTTTGCTGTTGCGCCTATCGCCAAAATGAAATGACGTAGGTTAAAATTAAGGCTAGTCGATCGAAAAGCAGGGTTGAATTTCGAAAATATCGTCGAAAAACGACCGCTCCATGTAGAAAATTGACCAGTTAAGGGGGAAGTATTTAATGTTCTTAGCCAATTTTTCGATATTTGTCGTCCGGAGAGTCGGGCTTCAAAATGATACCTATCTTCTGAAATGCGATCGCCTCTGTCAAAAGTTTAAGGCAGACATACAAACATACAAACGTTTACACAAATGTTTGCCCTTTATAGATTTTTGAAACTGTCTTAATAAAAAATAAACAAATAATACGTAAAACATAAAAAAGCATTTACAGTTTGAAAAACGAAAAAAAAATTTTTTTTACTTAAAGACATTTTATTTTTAATTATTGACTCGTATGTTTTTCTTTTTTACTCAGGAGTAACTACTAATCAAGGCTTTTAGTTCACTGGAGGGAAATGGTTTACATTGGTTAGAATTTGATTATTCATGGGGACGGTTGAACAAGATCTTGTTAACATTAAATTTGAAGGATACTATGTTGCATTCAACCGGAAGTCAGGCCAGCGGATTAGTGTTCCACGCACGGGCAATTCTGGGAAAGAATCCCAGTTCATGCAATCGGCGTTTAAAATTTAGGCACATATAGGGAGCTCCTATATAGCGGCTTTAGCTAGTCGAGCTTTTTGTGACCGTTTGGTAAGAATGCGCATAGGTTGGAGCTTAGTCGAGCACTTGCCATGAAAATATTTTATAAATATTTCCTCCAAGTCTGAAAAATCTTTTTTTACAAAAATTTTCATAAACCAGGATGCATTTGTAATGCCTTACAATTTCGTGCCATAATTTTTGTCGGGTCTAAATAGTAAAACTATGTTTACTAACTTGATTTACTGTATTTCAGGACACATAGTCATCTTGTAAAACTACTGGTAAAATCATTTTTTTTTGTAACTTGGTGTAATAGCAATTATATTTCTGACACATCGACTTCATTAAATCGAACAGTACACATTATTAATGATCAATGTACATGTGATCGATAGGTTTAACTCAATCGAGTTGAAAGATCTGTCATTGGGAATTATTTAAAGTACTGGCTAATCAGATTTATTCGAGCGAAGATTTCATTGAGTCATATAAAACCTTAGCAGAGTCAATAACACTTTAAAATGACGTTTATCGATGTTCAAATATCTGTGTTCGGTTCCCCACTTGTATTGCGTGTGTTTTGTATATGGAGATAGGATTACACAGATATTTACAATATTGACGAAAAATGAAAGTTCACTAGAAAGATTAATAGCGCATATTGAAAAAATATAAGAACGGAAATATATATATATATATATATATATGTATATATATATATATATATATATATATATATATAAAATACCTGGTGTCCCAATAAAATGTATACGCTTTTTAAATTATCTCAATTGCTATATAAATACGCCATACCACGTTCCCAAGATATGTTTAGGAATAAATAATAGCACTTCCAGCAGAATGGAGCACTTCTCCCACTACAATTATGGCGACAAAGCATATCTTGATAGTCACCCCTCTCCCTCTCTCCCTCTCTCTCACTCTCTCTCTGTCTATCTCTCTCTGTCTCTCTCCCTCTCCCTCCATCTCTCTCTCTCTCTCTCTCTCTCTCTCTATATATATATATATATATATATATATATGGAGGGTGTCCCAATAATATGTACACACTTCTTAAATTTTCTCAACTTGCTACATGGATACGCTATGCCACGTTCCCAAGAGATGTTTAGGAATGAATAATGGCACTTCCAAAATGGATGGAGCACTTCCCCAATATCATTATGACGTAAGAACATATCTTGATAGTCACCTGCGAAACAGATAGTTAGGACTGAGATGAAGTATCAAGTACTGTGTACGCTTAAAGGATTTTATCCACCTCATGGATTTTTCTCTTTTGGGGTGCATATTAAACACAGAGTTCACACCACAAGACGAGCTACAATAAATTAGCGGAAAGCAACCATTAAAAGAAGATGTGTCAACGTACCAATTGAACTTATTAGGGACGTTTTCGATTCAATCAGTGAGCGTTGTCAGCTGTTCATGGACCACAATTGTCAACAATTTGAACACGTTCGATAATTAGCTTGTTTCTATATTTGTTCACAGTATTTTGATGTGTGAATCTTTTCTTTCTTATAATATATGTCGGTTTCATGGTCATTTAAAAAGTGCATACATTTTATTGGGACACCCTCTATATATGTGAAGCTAAAACCTTGATAAAATATTTAATATATACTTTAATCGTCTCTCATCATTTCCGTTATTTTCCAGAATGCTTCACTACCGAATCTACACGACTTCTCCAGTTCTCTCGATCTTGCAGGACAGCTTGCAGGTCCCGAACACTTTCCAATCCCGTGTCCTGTAGCAGGTTGTCAAGGTAGGTCATTCTTATTCTATCACGGTTTGGGGGTCCTTGTGTTCGAACTTGCTTGCGGGCTTCTTCCTCGATGTGTCTCATGCAGTGACCGGCTACCCTCGTCCTTCTCTGCTGGACTTCCAGTGATACTGGTGGTAAGTCACCATAAAAACGTCGGTTTGCTACGTGGCTCCTCCATGATGTATTGAGAGTCATCCTGTGCATTCGTGTGCAACAGGCATCCAGTCTCTTCTTCAGCGCATTTATAAGAGTCCATACTTTAGCCCTATAGAAAAGAACTGTTTCTACTGTGGCAACAAAGAGTCTTACTTTCAACCTTTCTGTTTTGAAATTGCAACAAAATGTACATTACATAAAATAAATCCAAGATAATTTTTTGATTCAATTTAAATTAAATTTTTATACCTTACTTTGTAAAATTTATAAAAGTGCACTTTGAAGATAAATAAATTTACAAATTGAATCTTGTACCATTATTTTTAAAGCCTATAGTAAGAACATTTCGTTTAACAATTTTCATGCCTTGGATGAAATGCTTTTCTAACTTGCATCTTATCTTTTTAAGATTATATTTTTAAACCCTCCTTCTTTCTATTTCAGTTTGTATTTCTCCTCACACCACAACTCATTTTTGCAACCCCTCTTTGTATTATTACAGGTCTGAAGATTCTCTCTGTTTCAGTTTGTATTTCTCCTGACACCACAACTCATTTTTTACAACCACCTCTTTGTAATACAGGTCTGAATAATGAGAAAATCTGAATTTCTTTTAACAAAAACTTTAAAATAACTTTTTTAGATTAAATGTTTTTAAACTTCTTTCAGAATATAAAATCTTTAAAATTTAATAAGTGGATGATCATATCTCCCTCAACTTGTGACATGCACTCCATGTCAGTGCTTTTCGCACTTCCAAATCTTTTACAGTTCTCTCTGAGCATGCCCAAAGGTACTTGAAATTTTCGACAATATGTAGCAGACTCCTATCAGGAGCTTTCACTACAATACCTGTAATATAACGTTATCTTGTCGGATTTTGAAGTTAGACTCAAATAGCACTTATTCTGTCAAGTCAAATTTGGATTCTGACGAATCAATTTTATTTGTAATTTTTGTACCGTGTTATTCGCAATTAAATAATGGAGTTTGTTACAGTAACTTGTTCAAACCGATTATCACTCGGTGATTTCATATGAGATCAATTAAAAACAAATGAAGCAGGCATGGTCGTCCGTGATTGCACAGTGAACGAGGCATAAAAAAACGACTAAGTTCAGTACCCCCCCCATTTTGCTCCAGAGGCGTCAAATCCTGGCGATAATAATCAAACAGTGCAGTTTTAGGTCTTAACATACGTAAATTAGAAAGTCTGCAAAATACAGAAAAGAAATGTCTAAGTCCATCAATTACACCCCCATTTAGCCCTAAAAGTCCCCAACGTCTAAATATAGTTAAATTTGAATTCAAAACCTGTTTAATAGACATAGACAGAAACATTTTGAATTTTATTAGCCCTAAAAGAGCTCCTGGGATACACCAAAGAGTTATCGATAAGTATAGACAAACATAATTATATAGAAATCAGTTAGTTACAACTCTTCAGAAAATTGTATAAAAATCCAAGGCATCCATTTTTTTTTTAATAAGCACAAAAGTATCAAACAACCGGAGTGTTGCCAGAAAATCCGTTCTGCTACTGTTTTTCTCATATCATGTTTAATGCTTGTTCAAAATTTCCAAACATTCCAAGATGTAGCTATTGAGAAAAGTGCAGGAAAACGGACGGGCGAACGGACAAGGGTGAGTTTACAGGTCCCCCAGCCTTTTGTCGGGGAATCAATAAATATAAATATTTATTCTTAATTAAAAAGGATATTTTAATTCGACCTGACGCATGTCGCCAATGGCGATCGTAGCAAAAAAAAAAAAAATAATATATATATATATATATATATATATATATATATATATATATATATTATGCGCCTGTGTATTTCGGAGTCCCAACTATCAGGTTGTTGTGTACGTTTCTGCAGTTTTATACAAAAAAAATTGTAAAAATTGTTAAGATATTGGACAAAGTGTTACATACTATGAAAAAGCACGTATTCTGTTCTACAAGAAAATGGTAATCCTTTTCTTGCTCATATAATTTGCTATCGTTTTTTTTTATTTAGAATCATTAAATGCATTGTAAAGTTGATAAACACATCACATTTTCGACACCTCTTCTTTACGCCTTTAATCAATGTCAAAAAGCAAGTGAAGTGACTGAGGATATTTTTGCCATATATGGAGAAAACGCTATAGCTAAGAAAACTGTTCGAGATTGGTTTACCAGATACAAATACGGTAATTTTGAGCTCAATGACGTACCTTCTTCCGGAATACCAATTAAGATAGACGAATACCAATTAAGATAGACGAATACCAATTAAGATAGACGAATACCAACTCAGGGTTCTTTTGAAGCAAGGTGGCTACCAGACATAAAGATAATTGGATGAAAAGATAAAGTATGATTTTGCAACAATTTCATGCCAACTTCAGTTGATAGGATTCACACAAAGTCTTGGAGCTTGGGTCCCACAAGAACTTTTTTTTTTTTTGTTAAAAATCTTTGATTTTCTTAAAAAAAAAAACGGCGTGAACTTATGCAAGAACCTAATATATACATAACATGCATTTTTACGCCCTCGACGAAAATATCACCGGTAAATCCGTCTTAAAGCAAAATGCCACGTCTTTAGTGTAGCACTTTTTAATTTCCGGTGAATTTATTGCGGCAATGTCTTATATACTCTGGGGGCTAACTTTGGAATTCCTTCCCTGATCCCTGTTTTGCGACTGTACAAGTATAAAGAGTTTTTATTGTAGTGTAAATTAAATATTCATGAACACAATTCTTACCCATGTTGTTCCGTATAAATTCCATTCCTTTACTGTAGAGGGTTCACAAAATGTCGGAATATTTCCCGTTCAAATAGCTTCTTTAGTTGGAATACACTCCGTTATCTTTTTTGCCTATACCGAACTAAAATGCAGGAATCTCAATGCAATGTGAACAGAGAACTTACTGTCTAACGTCCGACTCACTTTACGCCTTGTAAATCTGGTCTTTATCATAGCAGTCCTTTACAGTTCGGTGAGGATAAGACTGTTTAGACTAAATAAGTACGAAATATTTTGAAAACAATTTTATCAAACTGAAAATAAAAGAAAAATTAGCATATCTTTAAAACTCATCAATACACGAAAAACTATTTCGATATCAGATATGAAATACAAAATATCTCAGACGTATGAAGATGACACATTGGAGTGATATCAGATGCAACTATTTGTTAACCGATGTTATCATATCTCCTAGGAAATAACTGACGTAAAATAAAAATAATAATAGAAAAGATGAACATTTATACGCGAAAATGAAAATGAATAACGTGTGTAAAACTGATAATCGCGATATTACGAATATAGATACAAGTATTAATAAAAAAAACATAAAAAAAAACATTTTTCTAATACTAGCAATCCATCCAGCATTGCCCTGTCTTAAAATACGCTTAAATATAATATTTTGATTAATGCAGATGTCTTATTTCTTATTTCACTAGCGTGGAGTACTCCGCGTTGCCCGGGTGGAAGATATTGGCACAAGGATGAAGCGATGTTTAGAATGGCATCCAGGTAGATAAATAAAAAAAAGGTGTCCTTCTGTCTAATTTTTTGTTTATTGCTGTTTTGCTATAAATTTGTCAGAATAAAAAAAAAAAACAACATATAACTGAACTTTTGTCTTGGTGGAGTATTTAATGGCTCAAAGATGAAATGAAAATATGGACAGAGGTAGACACGAACTGGGAAACATAGGGTAATCAGTCTTTCTCGCTAACTATTAGGCCAAATTATCAGGCAAGTAATTAACTTAAAAATCATAGGAGTCGCCCCACACGTGCAGAAATGAACGTTGCTTTAAAAATTTCCCGCTTTCTGTCGGTATTTTATTTGTTTTTCACGAAACCAAAATATGATACAAATTCGTGTTTAATTTGGGGCTAAAAACAATTTGCTTAAAAATGGAATTTTCTTATTATAGAAAAGCTTCCCCCTCCATTGACCGAGAACTAATCTCATTAGAGCGACACCGGACCTGCGGTTTGCGTTCGAACAATGTCGGTTTATACGAAAAAGACAAACACGCGAGACGACGGCGCGGTGGGAATTTTGTTTAACTCGATCAAAAAAAAAAAAAAAAAAGAAAAGGACAGAAACTATGTCTGTTTGCGAATGCGAGATATTACGATCTGAGAAGTATGTTAAAACTTCACGCGAATTCTAACCGACGCGAGAGGCTCGATGGAAAAAAAAACTCACGCAGACATACACAAACGCTGGCTCCATTTTTGCTTTTTATATAGATAGATTATATTAGACCCAATTTATTGTAAGTATTTAAAAGAAATTAAAAAGAAAACGGCTCGTACGCCATCACTGAACATCGAAACCAAAACGTTAAACTTACAATTTACTTTTTCCTTTGATGTTAATGCCTGAGCTATGAAGAAATTTTTCTTCAAGGCAAAAATTAAAACATGAAAAATAGTTATTACGTTACGCATGCATATTCATAATTCCGTAGTTCGTCCTTCACCTGGAAAATTCCCTTTATTTAATTTTCACACTTTTGCACCGATTTTGCTCGGCAAAAACCCAAATATAAAGCTTACCATGGATTCGAATACCCTATATATTAAGTTTCATGTCTGTACACCTAAAACTGACAGGGAAGTTTGGTAGGCAAAAACAGAAAGATAGAGAAAGACTTTTCATTCTCCAACTTTAGAACATGGTAAGAAAAAAAGACAGAAAAAAGAAAGAAAGAAAACAACATACTGAGGATGGAGTTTGGCTTCGAAATATATAAATTATAAATTTCAAGCAAGTAAAATATTTGTTTATTTTCCATATTGCTTTGTGATTTGGCTTTCAAGCACACTTGATGCGTATTTTGTTATATATATGTGTGTGTGTATATATACAAATATATATATATATATATATATATATATATTAATTAGTATTGAGACGATTCCAATATTTTTCCCAATTGCGATACTATAAGGGTATTATTTTGTCCCGATTACTGTAAAAACACATTATAAATGTGCCTATAAATCTCTAAATATTTAACTAGAAAAGTATTATTTTGTCCCGATTACTGTAAAAATACATTATAAATGTGCATGTAATTTCCACAACGTAAACACACACTTGTGAAGGAGTTATCTAGAGATTTTAGTTAAACTAATGGGTTAAAATTAATAACTATTTATTATTTTATTATTACTACAAGCAATGGAAGACGTTTTACAAACAAAAAATAAATAAATAAAAAATAAAATTGATAATTAAAGAAATCGGTTTTGGCATCGGAAAACAGATTCGGATTTTCCCGATTCCAATACCGATTTAGGTACTTACAAAAATTCCGATTTTTCAGCTTCCCGATTCCGATTAATTGTCTCAACTCTAACACACACATACACACACATACACACACACACACATATATATATATGCATGTGTACATGTACATGAATGTATATGCATGCGTGTGTGATTGTGTGTGAGTGTATGCTATTCATTGGGAAAGAAAGTCTTTAAAAAGAACCCTAAAAACCCATAAAAACCTTCACCATATGGACTAAAAAACACTCTTTGAAAATAACTTTGACCGGACATTTGAACACTTACAGTTGGAGTCAGAATGTCTGAACACACGCATCACTCTAAAAAACATATTTAATATCAGCGGAGGTAACTCTACAAACTCCTATTTTAAAGAAAAACTTTTTACGAAAACATCTGAAGAGAGCACACCCTAAGCTCGAAACGCGTTATAAAAATATTTTAAAATAAAAATATGATGAAAACCTTTTAAAAAACCCCACAATTGTTGATGGCTACACTCTTTTAAATATACATTTTTTCTCTCGTTGGAACTACACAACCATCACTTTAAATATATATATATATATATATATATATATATATATATATATATATATATATATATATATATATATATATATACCCCTCTTTAGGATATATAGCTTTTTCAAAGATTGAGTGTGATTGTGATTACAAACTCAGCTTTTGTATAAGCTTTATCTCTTGAACGGGTTTTTAGTTTCTAGTAACAGCTGATCAAAAGCATGTTCGTGAATGTGCAGCGACATATAGAACCAAATGAAAACTATATATATATATATATATATATATATATATATATATATATATATATATATATATACATATGACTACTTCATTAATTCACATAAATTAATATACGAAAGTATAATTTTATGCGTAAACTTCATGTATTTACTTAATCAGTGCTTAATACATAGGTAGAGCTAGGTAGTAATTTATAAAAATATATATGACAATTAAGCCACATAAACTATTCTGCGTTTCATCCACGCTAGGATTCGTCAGGCATTAGAATAAGCCTGACGAATCATGGCGTGGATGAAACTCGGAATAGTCTGTGTAGCTTAATTGCCATATATATATATTTCTAAGTTACTATTATATATATATATATATGTGTATGTCTGTGTGTGCGGATGTGTGTGTGTGTATAAGGATAGACAGATAAGTAGATACCTTAATTTAATCACACTTTTAGAAACAGTTCATCTTTCACATCTTTGGGTCTATCTGTTTTTTTTATTTACATATGTCATACGCTTAAGTCTCTAATGTTCCATAGCGATTGGCGTACTCCCCAATAATCATAGCGTCGTCATTTCGTTTGTAATCATTCCTGAGATTTATTGCAAGGTAACGTTATTAATTTCACCGAACACGATGCAATACTTCTTTAATGACTTTGCAAATCATTTCCCTCTTCGATTCCGCGGCCATAAAAACGACCAACCTGTAGCTGGTCAAATGATTTTCAATCACTAATGAAATTTTGTATTTCAATGAATCTTTAGAAATGCCGTGGTTCTATTTTTGTAATTGTGAAACAAAAATCGAAGCCCTGCAACTTTTTCTTGCATAATACAACGGAATCTCTTAAACGGAAAATTCGATTAATTTCGAATTTTTTCTTTAAAGTTCGTATCGTGAGGAAATTTGGTTATATACGCGGTACTCAATAACTCGCTCATCACTCAGAAGCAAGGTTGAGGATTTAGGATTGGCCATATACTAACAGTCTTAAACGCAAATGCTAATATTTACCTCATAAAATACCTAATGCCGAACTGAGGACCAGAGAGGTTCACCGGGCTTGAATCTGTATATAATAGGTGCCTTCATAGAATAACATTCTGACCTTTTCCTGTGGATAAGAAAATACAAGGTGCTTTCAAAAATGTTCCAAACTTCTCGTATGGAAAATTTTTATTGATAGTTCGCACATGAAACTCTAGGCACCTTCGAAGTAATCATCTCCAGCTACAATACACAAACCACATCCTTAAATCAATCGTAGACATTTATGCTGATGACACTACCCTCTATGGTATCATATCTAAGATCGTAAACGACGAAATTTTCTCCGATTTTATCTCTGATCTTGAGCACGTGGTAAATGATGAAAATGAGTAGCTGGTTACTTTTAATGCATCTAAAACCAAGCTTCCAAGAAGGACCCAGTAGATATCTCACTGCTGATGCAATTTTCTATTTAAATAAGAGCCAGGTACCTCCAAGGATGGAGTACTGTTTCCACATCTGGACATGAGCTGCTAGAAAGGACTTGTCCTGCTTTGATAGAGTTCAAAATAGACTTTGTAGCCTCGTAGTAGGTGCCCTTTTCTCTTCCCTGCAACCTCTTTCTCACAGAAGAGATGTTACGAGTTTATCTCTGCTTTATCGTTATTTTCATGGAAAGTGTTCGACTGAGCTTCAATCTATGGCCCCCTCGCCAAACTTTCACAGGAAACACTCGGTTGGCTGAAAACACTATCAATAATTCCCCCACACTTTATCTGTGTCTAAACCTGAATGTAGATTCCATGAACAAAGTTTCTTTCTTAGAACTGCATGCCTGTGGAATTGTTTTCCGTTGTCCTGATTTCCAGCTGACTACAATATGGTTGTCTTCAAGTCCAATGTAAACAAGTTCTTGATGAGACGTTCCACTTAAGTTAACAAACTTACCGAATTCCCATTACTAACGATTACTATATTGTCCAATTGACTACTGCACACTTTAAACTCTTATGCTCGAGTGGTCTCTGGCCTTGATAATTGGTTATGCCTATGTAAAAAAATAAACTTCTTGTTCCGTTCCAACAATTTCTGGAAGGAACAGTGGAAGTCCTCTAGTGTTAGCGTGTTCATGACTCTCGCCATCGCTTCTTATATCTCCTCAGTTGTCTCATAAAGATAGTCTGTCATGCTCCTCGTAGGCTTAGAGAACAACTAAAACTCACAGGTAGTAAGGTTTATACTATAAGGACTGTTTTAATACTCATCTTGATCTAATAATCGATTATCTTTTCCGAGCAACTTTGAAACAAACTTCGTGTGAATCTTCCGCATCTTCAGTTCATTTCGAATAATTGTGCATACAATTCCCACATTGACATATGCACTTATTATCTATATAGATATACGACAGTTCTTATGCATTACATTCTTAATTGTGAGTTCTGATTTCCTTATTCGTCCCACACCTCTCATCATCCCTCACGGACGCCCTGCCTTCGTTGAAGCGCTTATGCCACACTTTATCTGTGCCTAAACCTAAACGTAGATTACATGAACGAAGCTTTTTTCTTAGACCTGCACGCCTATGGAATTATCTTCCGTTTTCCTGCTCTGCAGCTGACTACAATATTGTTGTCTTCAAGTCTAACGTAAACAAGTTTTTGATGAACCGTTCCATATAAGTTAACCCATTTATCCGAATTT
Source organism: Euprymna scolopes (assembly GCF_053919585.1). Taxonomy (NCBI): domain Eukaryota; kingdom Metazoa; phylum Mollusca; class Cephalopoda; order Sepiida; family Sepiolidae; genus Euprymna; species Euprymna scolopes. Next base: position 19,481,235 of record NC_136523.1, read on the forward strand.
CCATCATTAACGATTATTTATTGTCCAATTGTCTACTGTACTCTTTTTAACCCTTATCCTCGAGTGGTCTCTTGGCCTTGATAAATGGTGATGCCTTTGTTAAACAAAAAAAGAAACTGATGCTTGACTTGATGGTCTGGAACATTCTGAAGCATTTCATGCGTTTATTGTATATTGTTCTTCTGAAGTTCACTCACGTCAAGATTGTATTTTTGAAATTCATCAGTTGTGATAATTAGCTTTTAGAAGGGTGCATTTCGATTAATTGTCTTATGGCTCTGGTCATTTGTAGCTGAAATCATATCAGTTTGTCAGTCATCTAATAAGATATATAGAAATAATATACTGAATTTTCAAGACTCTACGCCAATTGTCAATACCTGTACAAAAAAAAAAATCTGAAAACTTATTTAAGGTACTATATATATATATATATATATATATATATATATATATGTGTGTGTGTGTGTGTGTGTGTGTGCGTGTGTGTATAAATCTGTTAACTATAAGTCAGTCGATCCATAGTGTGTCCCATAAGAAGCTGGATTATATTTGAATTGATTAAATATAAGATAGAACAATAGAAGCATCAAACTAGCGATAAAAGATTTCAGAGCATCTAGATAAACTTTACTAATATCATCATGAGTCTCGTTATACTATCAAGGAGTCGATATTTATCATAGAGTGGTACTTTCAGTTGAATTTAAATTTCAAATCCGTCAGCTTCTTTTGGGACACTCTATATATAAATATAATCTCTAATCTGCACACAAGAAATTCTTTTAACTAACACAGATCAAGCAAACCGTGCCAAAATCCGACCGTGGAAGCGACCTACAAGGGACGCGGTCATACAACCAGCTAATAACCCCAAGTGGATGTCTCACAAGTAGGAATTTTCAACTCGCTTGGGCGATGCAATCT
>NC_136523.1:19484661-19494661 GCF_053919585.1 Euprymna scolopes
AACCAATAAAAGAATAAAAATTATTAGAATGGGGAAGAAAAAAGAGCTTAGTAATGATCTTAGGACTAAAATTGTGAATTCACATAAGGATGGTTTAGGTTACAAGTCAATTTCCAAGAAATTTGAGGTCCCTACAGCAACAGTACAGAGCATCATCAAAAAATTCCAGAGCCACCACACAACAAACAACTTGATTGGTAGAGGAAGGAAAAGGAAACTGTCTGCTAGAGCCACCAGGAATATTGTAAGAAGTGTTAATGCAAATACAACCACCACTACTAAGGACATTTTAGAAAATCTGGAGTCTTCTGGCATAAAAATATCAAGGCAAACATTGCAAAGGACTCTGCATGAAAATGGTCTGAAAGGAAGAAGACCAAGAAGGACTCCATTGCACAACGGAAAACACCTTGCAGCACGTCTAAAGTTTGTTAGGACCCATGTGGATTCTCCAGAGTCCGTCTTCTCAAGTATTTTGTGGACTGACGAAACAAAAATTGAATTGTTTGGCCATATGGATGCTTCTTACGTTTGGAGGAAGAAAGGGGAAGCTTACAACCCAAAGAACACCATACCCACGGTGAAACATGGTGGTGGTAGCCTAATGTTTTGGGGCTCCTTTTCGGCTAGTGGTCCAGGTAGTTTTGTCAAGATAGATGGAACCATGAAGAAGGAGCAATATTTGGAGATACTCCAGAAAAACATTAGACAGGATGCGGAGAAGCTCCATTTAGGACCAAACTGGGTTCTTCAACAGGATAATGATCCAAAACATACTGCCAAAATAGTCAAGAAATGGTTTGAGGATAATCAAATTAATGTTTTGGAATGGCCTAGCCAGAGTCCCGACCTGAACCCTATCGAAAACCTCTGGCACATATTGAAAACTGAGGTTAAAAAGCGGAAACCTAGAAATTTGAGGGATTTGGAGAACTACTGCATTGAAGAATGGTCAAAAATCAGTGTTGATGCTTGTAAAAACCTTGTTGATAAATATCCAAAACGGTTACAGGCAGTTATTAAGAATAAAGGGCATGCTATTGACTATTAGTAAGAGAGGTATGAATAATTTTGAACAAGTGCCATTATTGTTTTTCTCTGTATAATGTTTCAAACTTGCATAATTTATTTATTTGTTGAGTTTAAATTAAATGCTTATGCTTGATTTATTGTTTGAATTCCCTTTAATATTGTCTACCTTATGGTTTGAGCAATATTCTTATAGAAATCTCAAAGATCCGAGGGGTATGAATAATATCGGGCACAAGTGTATATATATATATATATATATATATATATATATATATATATATATATATATATATATATATTGTATAATAGACCGGCCAGAATAAAAATAGTGTAATATATATATATATATATATATATATATATATATATATATATATATATATTTAGAAACATATATATATATATATATATATATATATTCATGGCATACATATATATATATATGTGTGTGTGTGTGTGTGTGTTTGTGTGTGTGTGTTTTTGTGTGTGTGTGTTTTTGTGTGTGTGTGTGTAATAGACCGAGTCTAAATGAGCAAAGCCTCAGTAAAATATGCACAAAGGTGCTGCGTTCGGAGTATTGCAGTTATGATAAGCTCAATAAATGTACTTACCTAGGGCTATATAAATAATGAGATTAATAATTTTCAAATTATCAATCAATTTTCATAGAAGGGAACATAACAATATCAAATTCATATGTACGCTCGTTTCGGAAACGATATCCTTTTATTCATTCGATATTTACGAATAAATCCATCGGGAAATAAGTAAAATGTTTCTGGATATCGTCTCCTCATAAGCATAAATGAGGCGGACGGTGGGGTGGGGTGAAGACACTCAATTTTAACTAGCTTATTAAAGTAAATATAGTTTGTGAACCTAGAATATAAAATATTTTAAGTGGAATTTAAGTCTTTTGTTCATATGGTTAATATAAGATGTATTTTAAATTATATTTGTGCTTCTATAATGGCTACGTGATTCACATAGACATTGGTTCGTTGCATTCGCCTTTTCTGCATTTTATTATTATTAGCTCACAAGGAGCTATCACACAAGTCATAAAGGACCTCTCTTGAAAACAGCTTGTGGTGTTCTCTGGAGGCTGAGTAGCAACAAGTCCTTACAATTTTGTAGTGCTCTCCACCTCGTCTACGAACATTTACATATCAATGTGCAACCATCGATCTCTCGCTAGAAGCGGCCATTAGTCTCCAATGAAATTTGAGTGGCAATAAGCCTACCCAAGTCCCTAGTTCTTTTTTGCACTTGTCCGGCGGAGGTCTGGTCAGTTCTCTCTCCTCAGTCTTTCCATCCTTATTGACCATTCTCGGCTATTGGGCACCAGACTTTTGTGGGAAGGGGCGGTCATTGGGAATTCGGAGAGGATGGGGAAGAATATTATTATTATTATTATTATTATTATTATTATTATTATTATTATTATTAATCACTCACTAAACATTCTCACATAGGTCATCATCAGTGATTACTTACGATAGCTGAATGACAACAAGTCACCTTATAATCCTAGTACTGACTATTCTGTCGATTACAAGTGATTTTAACTTATTGCAAAAGCCGTTTACCACTGATTTTTCATTGTTAACAATCATCTGTCTTCTCTGGGATTGTGGTGGCAATTCTTCAAGTTTCATGCACTCTCCGCACTATTCCCAGTAGAAATTAGGTAAGTGTCCTGCTTCGTCAACCTTTCTATTCCTTCTTACTTCTTCACGACGCTTTGATGTCGTATGAGTCCAAGCAAATGTCAGTCCATCAATATTTCTGTACGGAGGGAAGAAAATCAGTTTATAAAATTTCATGCACTTTTATTTCCCTCGGAATCACTGTCCATTTTTTTTTTTTTTTTTTTTTAGAGAGCGGACATTTATATATGATTCATGTGGTTAGTTGGTGACCGTAGTTCATGTTGTCCTTTGTGTCCGCATTCGAGGAGTTTCCTAACGATTTCAGTGTCCTTATTATCACTACGCCTACTGCTGCTGCTGCTATTAATACTACTGCATTTTCTACTACTGCTACTATTACTACTGCTTCTACTACTACTTCTACTACTAGTGCAACTACTACTAATAATAATACTAGTGCAACTACTACTACTAATAATAATACTAGTGCAACTACTACTACTACTACTAGTGCAAATACTACTACTACTACTACTACTAGTGCAATTACTACTGCTACTTCTACTACTACTGCTGCTGCTATTACTACTACTGCTATTTCTACTACTGCTACTATTACTACTGCGTCTACTACTACTAATACTACTACGACTGCTACTACTACTAATACTACTACTACTAGTGCAGCTACTACTGCTACTTCTACTACTACTGCTGCTGCTACTACTACTATTGGTCTTTCTACTACTTCTACTATTACTACTGCTTCTACTACTACTAATACTAATACTACTACGACTACTACTACTACTAGTGCATCTACTACTGCTACTTCTACTACTACTACTGCTACTTCTACTACTACTACTGCTACTTCTACTACTACTACTGCTGCTACTACTGCTATTGCTACTACTGCTACTACTACTACTACTACATGTGCTACCACCTCTGCTACTGCTACTACTACTAATGCTACTGTACTGCTACTAATTCTACTTCTATTATTACTGCTAATATTACTACTGCTATTGCTGCTACTACTATTGCTACTACTACTACTGCTACTACTTCTACTACTATTAATGCATCATTATTATTACGGTTACATTTTTCTGGTATCAAAATAGCTAAATACCTGGAGAAAAGGACGCATTCAAACGCGTCCATTTGTGACGCCCCTAAAGATCAAGTTTACTTAAATAAATTGTGATTTCATATTGACGCAAGGGAATAAGACCGACTTCTCGTCCTTCTTGCTAATTTCACACCATTTGTTGCCTGTTGGCGGGCTTCCAATTAATAATTAAGATCTAGCCAAAATACGTCGGACGCTTACGTCTATGACTATGTACTATCGTAAATTTCCCGGGGGTACTTACACGAAATTGTCACGGATCAGAAATGTATTTAATGATATTGTGTCAACAGTACAGAGTGTGTTTAAATATGGGAGGTCTTCTAAATATAGTGCTTTCTATTCATTTTCTTCCGCCCAAACAGATTTAAGTGTACTGCAAATTTTATTGTTACCATAACTAAACATGTTCATTAATGAGCCCTAAGTTTCATCTCTCTGTTGTAGATATTGACGTTTCGAGATTAAAAGACATCATTCTCATGGACGCGCATTTTCAGCACAGATACGTCATTGATTCTTTTCATGCAGAACATATTGAACCAATCGAGACTCAGCGGCATTTGTTGAAAGTTAATGAAGCCGGTGTGTTTAACGACAGGAAAGTTAAGAGATGGTTTCATCGATTTCAAAGTCTCGACAGAAATGTAAGTGTTATGAAAAGGGACCGACCCCAGTAAGTAAGAAAGCGAAACTAGATCAGTTTTAAAATGATATTAGGAGAACGCTAGAGTCGAACCCAGTAGGCAAGTTTTAAAAGTCTAGAAATGCAGATCGATTAGCATTGTTCTCCCAAATAGTTAAATGTTATTTATGTCAGAGATAGATAATTAATTTAGGAAATCCGTCAATTGTTCATTCTTTTAGAAAAAACTGGATATTAAATATGTCAGTTAACAGAATGGACAATCCGAGTTTATAAAGAATGATTAAAAATAGTTTAGATATTGAACAATTAAAATTGGCAATTCTTTGTTTGCCAAAAGTGTGTTTGGACAGACATATATAAAATCCACGTGAAATTTATTCATGTGAAATAGCACACCCCTGACATTATAAAGAAAGGAGATTCTCAATATATTGAGACAGGGTTCGAAGTTAGAGACACTCAGAGAATCACAGTCACAGTCAACGACGAGACTCGGACAGCGACTGTGTGATAGATGATGCCTTTAGAGGTGAAGGGGGAGAAGAGTAGACTATGTAGCCATACAAGCTTGAATACTTGAGTCATCAATCGGCCGGCTTATGAATAAAAACATCACCATACATATTTTGTAACTGTTTGTCTGTAAATCCTCTATGTTAACAGGAATTGTTGCATAAATATCTAAGCTCCGTATTATAATATGATAAAAGAATTATAGTCACAGTCGTCATGATGCAAACAGATATAAGTGTATTCTGTCTCCAATAGATCGCTCGGTTTAATGGTACGACTCCCACCTTTCTAGTTCTTCAACTTTGTTTTTAATTCAGACTATTCAACAAAGAAATAAACTAAAATGCGATTTTGAAAGCTTTAAAAGTAAACAAAAGTGATTTTATTTTATAAACGTTTGTCAACATTGGGGGGACAGAACTTGAAGATAACCATTTTAACTCTTAGTCTGACTGCGACTTTCAGCATGGAAGAAAAATGTTGGTAAATTCTTTCGTAAGGTAAAATTTATGTAATATTGGAATTAGATAAACAATTTCAAAATACAATAAAAATGAAATTTAATCTCTTTGAAAATTAAATGGTAAATGAATTTCAGGTAATTATACAGATTTTCATTGTAGAACAAAATTGTGATAAAAATGATTTTATTGCGTAGTTGTTTTTAACTGGTCGTTAAGTAGAAAAATAATTCTGTAGTCCAATAGATCGCTCGGTTTAATGGTACGACTCCCACCTTCGTAGCTCTTCAACTTTGTTTTTAGTTCAGAATTTTTTTTTTTTTTTTTACTTTTGGAATCCTTTCCGTATATTTTTACATAATGATATTACGGGTAAGTAGGAAAGCGTGAACGTAAAAGGTCAGAAATTGACGATACGTGACTTAGAAAACAAAACCCTATGTCAAAGGCGTGCATTTATCAGCATGAATACGTCGATGATTTCCTTCATCTTGAAAATAAGGAACCAATAAACATATATGTGTGTATGTATTTTGGCGGCAAGTCGCTATGAAGTCGCGTTTGATTAAATAAGACAGAGTAGTCTTTCTTCTTTATTTTTCTGTTGATGGTCTAGATATGCCGAACGTTTTTGTCTCGTTCGAGTTACACAACTTTTAGAACTGAAACGAGAAAAATGCACGCAAATCAAGATCAACAAAAAAGTCAGAACGAAAGAAAACTCTGGCGTATTTAATCAAACGTGCCTTGTACACACACACACACACACACAAACACACACACATATATATATATATATATATATATATATATATGTGTGTGTGTGTGTGTATGTGTGTGTGTGTGTTTGTGTGGAAATATAAAGAGGGAGAGAGAGTGAGATAGACAGAAGTAAAAAGGACGAACTAAGTTACGTTTCCATCAATGTTTCGTCTTTATTTCGAAACTTTCTCTCGATGGATGAAGTCTCGAAATAAAGACGAAACGTTGATGAACACATAACTTTGTTTGCTCGTTTCTTGTTTTTATTTCTCTATTTAGTCGGGATTTTATTTTATTACTTTCTTCATATATATATATATATATATATATATATCAGCCACATACAGTAGTGTCTCTTTGTATCACAACTCATCAGTGCGGCTAGACAGCCTTGGATCGAACCTACAACCGTCGTATTGACAGTCGACAGTTCTAACATTCGGGCTACGAATCAGTGCCGTAAATATTTCTCCTCGAGTGTGTATTAAATCCACGCTAGCCCGTCGCAGAAAGTCCTGAAACCATCATTTGTTTACAAACAAATAGATAGTGGGCTTCGCTTAATTGCTTAAATACACGTCGGGTGAAAATATATTTCTAAATACTCAAACCAAAGAGAGGGGCTTTAATTTGTCATCCAGATACAGTACTGTTTCGTTGTATCATAACTCATCAGTGCGGCTAGACATAGTGAATAGTTGTATGCTTTGGTTTCGATTCTAGTTGATGGCAAGTAACTCGTATATATATATATATATATATATATATATATATATATATATATATATATATAGAATATATTTTAGTCATCGACATACAGACCTGTTTCGTTGTTTCACAACTCATCAGTGCCGCTAGACTAACACCTCTCCCAAGCCGAGGATCGAACCTAGAACCGTCGTGATGACAGTCGGCAGTCCTACCCCTTGACTACGGGATCGGTGGCCGAAATTAACCTGTCCGAACGATTATTTAAATAAACATTCGTCCGCTACTCGTAGAGGGCTCAAACGTTTGTTTGTAAACAAATCGCGAGCTTCGCATTAAAAAAATGATACCACGAGAGTGACCCCCCTGCATCGGGTAATATAATACGTATTCAAACACCAAGCAAAAAAAAAAAACAATATTAAAATAAACACGCATATATATATATATATATACAAATGAAAAATAAAACATACAATAAACACGAAAAAGAAAAAAGAAAAATGAAAAGATAGACCATAATAAAACTGAAAGAGAAGTTAAAAAGAAAAATAGAAAGAAGAGCCAAACGTGGTTCAATCTACCGTTCAGCCACCATATAAAAAATAAAACCCCAAGAGAATTTTACCAAATTATAGAAAATAATTTTCCGCAAGATAGTAAACTAAGTAAGATAATTAATAAAAAAAACACTGTTAAGCTATGCTTCTCAACGTCTGCTAACTTAACAAATACCATAATTGGCTCAAATAACACAAAATTAAACAAATTTTTGAAAAACAGAGACAGGAAATAAAATGAAGCTAACAAGGAAAATAAACGTAATTGCCGGGATTCTAATGAATGTCCAATGAGGGGGGACTGTTAAACTTCAAACATAGTATACAAATGCGAAGTTATAACAAATAATGAAACTAAAGTATATCTGGGGAGCACCGGGACTTGCTTTAAGGACATATATCGTAATCACCTAGCATCTTTTCAAAATAAAACTGAGAAAGAAAAGAACACCACCAATAACGAAAACAATAAAAATAAAAACAACGGTAGAAAGGATCATAACAATAGTGAAAACCACAATAACTATAACGAAAATAGAAACAGAACCAATAGTAATAACGAAAACAACCGGAAAAAACAAAGAAAAACTCAACCACTTTAGCAGTTTGGATTAAGGAATTAAAGGAAAATAAATCTGAATATAAATTAAGATGATCAATAATTGATAAGGTGGAAAAATATTAACCTAATAAATCGAAAAGACGCAACCTATGTATATTAGAATCTTACCATATACTAATATCAAAAGAAAAATTATTTAACAAAAGACTAGATGTAATCCACGGATGTTTGCACAGAGACAGATATTTAATTTCACGTACAAGAGCAGATTAGGAAAAATACAAGGGAGGTAATCCTAGATATAAAAAAAATGATACCACGAGAGTGACCCCCCTGCATCGGGTAATATAATACGTATTCAAACACCAAGCAAAAAAAAAAAAACAATATTAAAATAAACACGCATAAATAGAGGAATAAAATAATATAAAATTATATGATAATTGGAAAAAAAAACAAATAGGAAAAAAAGGGAAAATTAAAACAAAAATAAATAATTAAAAAAAAAATTAATAAATAAAAATACGAAAGTACGGGTTAAAATGGAAAACTATATTTACTAACACCAAGAGATGGAGGAAGTGACGAAGCATGGCTGTGGAAATCCTTTTACCCGAATACGATGTCCAGCATGTTGAAAATATACCTTTTGTTGTAAAAATCTAACGGATAAACATCTGAAGAAGTTTGTGGAGACAGGATATTTTTATGGAAACATAAATCGTAAAATAAAATTGCCAACTCATCAATGAAAAGGTGTAATGGAAAAAATCTAGGAAATAAACGAAGATTATTAAATGAAAACGTGAGTCTTGGAATTTTCAACAAAATTTTGCACTATATATATATATATAGTCATCCACATACAGTACTGTTTCGCTGTTTCACAGCTCATCAGTGCGGCTAGACAGGCAACTACCTCAAGCCAGGATTAAAACCCGCCGACCGTCTGTACGGCAGTCAAGGCTCCTAACCATTACGCTATTGGCGGCTGCTGAACGAGTAGTGAATTTAACGATGTTTTGACATCGTCCGAAATACCGCCACTCGATTTGTTTACACAAAGAGCGTCGCTTATATGCTAATGGTAATTTGTGTATCACTTCCCAATGTGCTCAACTCAAGATGAGGAGCATTATAGTCATCCACATACGGTACTGTTTCGCTGTTTCACAGCTCATCAGTGCGGCTAGACAGGCAACTACCTCAAGCCAGGATTGAAACCCGACCATCTGTACGACAGTCAAGGCTCCTAATCCTTTCTGGTTGGTTGGACCTGGGAGCAATAGCAATTAAAAAGTGGATCCACACTACTCAAAGCCCGCAAGCTGGGACCTCACCGCTGGATATAGTTTAGGGTCATATGCAGGACCTATATATATCTATAACATAAAGCAGAACGTCTGTGTGTGTGTTTCAGGTCACGAATAGTCTCCTATATGGTTGACTCCCATAGAAAACTGATCACATATAATGAGAGAATATGTATCGAGACACAGGAATGGCTATGTTTGTATCTGGCATAATGATGATTCATTAAAATTGTGGGGTATGCGTACGAGCTTGGTCCACAAAGTATGGAAATAAAAAATAAAAAAATAAAAAAGTTTACAAGTGTTTTTGATATAGATGTACATAAGAATACTTTGATAATTATGCTTCAACTTAAATAGGGATGGTATAATAAAACAGTGGGGTCTGCATTCGCGCCTGACCTCCATAGAATGGAAATAGGCCCAAACTATTCATATCTATCTGCATAAGTATAGACTTTTCATATCTATCTGCATAAGTATACTTTGATAATTATGTTTTAGTTTTAAGAAATATGGTATAATAAAATTATGGGGTGTTCGTTCGGGCGTGACTTCTATAGAATGGAAATATGTCACAAAGTTTAACAAGGTTTTTTTTTAATATAGATCCACAGAATACTGTGATAAGTGTTTCAGTGTGAACAGGT
>NC_136523.1:19499661-19509661 GCF_053919585.1 Euprymna scolopes
ATGAACCAGTTTGATAGAAAAATGACGTGTCTTGCCTTTGATTACATTTATTTGTTATATATTTTTGACAACGTTTTCGAATCTATGTGTATAGTAAAACAAACCCGATATGTTATATGCTTCCCCACAGAAGATAAACAGCGAATTTTACTCACTACTTTCAATCCTCTCATAATATTCATTATCATTCAACTATCAATCTATCCATCTTATAAACTTTTATTTTTTAGAAGAAGAAGTAGGAGTAGCCCCGTATTTTGACAAACTTCTTTGTTTGTCCTTTACTCCTGATCTTAAATGGAACAGGTACATTAAGTCTGTTGCCAAGGTCGCTGGAAAGATGGTGGGATCCTTCTACCGCTCCAGTCGATATCTCACTACTGATGCAATTCTCTATCTATATAAAAGCCAAGTAGGTCCAAGGATGGAATACTGCTGCCATATCTGGGTAGGAGCTGCTAAAAACAGCCTATCCTGCCTGGAGAGAGTACAAAATAGACTTCGTGGCTTAGTGAGTGATGCCCTTTTCTCTACCCTGCAATCTCTCTCCCACAGAAGAGACGTTGCGAGCCTATTCTTGTTTTATCGTTATTTCCATGGTAGGCGCTCGTCTGAACTCTAATCTCTGGACCCCCCCCCCTCGCCAATCTTTCACGAAAAACACCCGTCTAGCTGAATCCACTGTGAAAAATTTCCCCCACTCTTCATCTGTGCCTAAATTAAAACGTGGATTCCATGAACAAAGCTTCTTTCTTAGAACTGCACGCCTGTGGAACTCTGTTCCGTCTGCCTGCTTTCCACCTGACTACAACTTGGATGTCTTTGAGTCCAACGTTAACAAATTCCTAATGAACCGCCCTCTTAAATAAACACTTCATCAAATCTCCACACCAGCGTACTGTACTTGCAATAACCCTTATCAGTGAATGGTTTCCGGGCCTTGATAAGTGGTGACCACCGTATAAAAAATTTTTTTTTTTAACTTCTTTTTTGATTCACGAATGTAAGATTAAGCTTTAAGCGTCTTAATGTAACGTTATGCACGCATGTATACAGTGCCTCGCGCGTTGTAAGCAGTATACGTCTCAAAGAAGACCAAAATACAGAATAACTCAAACTCACTTTATTTTGTTATATTAGCTATGGAATTAATATCTGAACGTGACACTTGTGACGTTAGTTTTTCGATTTTCTTATGAGATGATCATCTTTACTTAACTATTACGTATAATTATATTCATGCAGATATTCCCCATGATTTATACTTGCATAAAAAGTTATAGTAAACACAAACCTGTTTATATATATATATATATATATATATATATATATATATATATATATATATATATGTATACGCATATATATTTGTTTAAAGAATTTAGCCTACCAATATACAATGTCAGCTTTTGGTCTACAGACATGAAACTACACTTTGATCTTGAACCAAAGGCAAAGAGAGAGAGAGAGAGAGAGAGAGAGAGAGAGAGAGAGAGAGAGAGAGCAAACTTTTTTTTATTTATTTAAAAAAGAAACTCAACTTTATTATATAAGAAATATAGATCTAGACTACCTGTGACCCGTTGAGTCAGTATGTATTATTAGCTACGGAATTAATGTATGAGCGTGACATTTCTGACGTAACAAAAATATTTTTTTAAGGCATAACAGAAACATTTCTATGAAAGAATATTAAAATGAAAAAGGAATATAGATAGATTTCTAAGAGTTGTTCTGTTTATAACTGTTTATTTTTGAAAAAAACTTGCAGCCATTGAATTATAAGTGGTTGGCCGTACTTATAGGTAAATGTGCACTGAACAGATACCATAATACTTAAAGTTAAATTTAAATTTTGATATATCTTTAAATTTAAACGCAAAAGAAAAAATAATCCTGACGCTGAAAACGTACACAATAAAACAATAAGTTTTATTGCCGCGTTGATTATTTATTTGTAACGCAAATTAAAAAAAAAACATATTTCCGAGGTTATTTATTTATGTTGGTAGTGTAGAAGAAAATGCATGAATGTGTTTTACGAAGGTGTATTAAAAATGGAGCATAATAAAAACAGTGTAAGGCGGTGGGTGAATTGCGGTTGTAAAATTCTCTTATGCTTGTCAACGGGTTAATGATATTTATTTGTAAGAAAATTGCGTTAAAATAAGTTAAACGTAATACGGGAATGAACGATGGAAATGCAGAAAGTATTAACAATTGTTTATTTGGACAATTTAAACACACACACAAAAAAACAATTGGGACGCTGAAAACGTACACAGTAAAACAATATGTTTTATTGTCACACTGATTATTTATTTGTAAATATGTTTTTTTTTAATTTACGTTACAAATAAATAATTAACGCGACAATAAAACGTACTATTTTACTGTTTACGTTTTCAGCGTGCCAATTTTTTTTCGCGTTTAAATTATCCAAATAAACAATGGTTAATACTTTCTGCTTTTTTTACATCGTTCATTTCCGTATTACGTTATGGGTTTATGTTTATGTACGCGTGCGAAACCGGAAGTCGTAAACCGGATGTTGGGTTAAAACACTCGTTACAATGTCATTTGAGTTTTTTTTTTAATTATATAAATTTTTATATAAACGCTTGGGTAACAGTTTAAAATGCAAAAGTCAAATATCATTTTACAATTTTTCTCTAAACAGAAAACTTCATTTTGATTTCGTCCGCCTCATATCAAAGAAAGTACTATTGGTCTTATTTACGGAACCTTTCTTCTTGTGCGGCGATTAAACTTCTTAAATTAATGTGCGATGTTAGGATATGCATAGCTGTAGCTTTTAATCAATTATTCTTCTTATGAAATGTATTTTTATCGATTATCAAATGTGTATACTTGTCGGAAGCATTACGATAGAATATCTAGTTATCTACACTACAGACCCAATATGTATTTGCCTGTAATTAAAAATAAATGTGTCTAACCGCAGTGACGTCGTCCACAGTGTATTATGGTCTAGATTGCACTGTAAATAACGTACTGTTAGTTTTATGTAATAGCCTAAATTACAGTTAAAAAAGCGAAAGTCAAGTATCATGGTTCACTCGTGTTAATACATAATTATTCACTGCGAACAGGCCACTGTCATCTCAAAGAACATACTGTTTATTCTATACACCAAACCTTCTACTTGTGCGGTTATAAATTTCTAAAATTAACTTAAGCTGTTAGGCTTTATATAGGTGTAAAATTTAGTTAAAAACGGGCTGTTCTTTCTTTAATGGAATTTTTTCGATTATTTAGTTTGGTACTTTTCGGAAGCATCCCGATACAATACATAGATAAGAACACCCTAGTAACATACTGAATATTATCAAATATTAAAAATAAAAAAAAGTCAGCCTAGCCGTTTCGGAAACGAACTCACAGAGTTATAAATACTTCAAGAGAATATACACAGATAAAATGTCTTTTTATATGAGTTGATATGTTTTTTTCTTACTTCTCTTTATTGTTCCTTAGAATTTTCACAATTTTATATTCTTAAGATTAGTACACACACACACACACACACATATATATATAAATATAAATATATATATATATATATTATCTGTCTTGTTATATCATCCAAACACGGTAGTGTTTGAATATATGGTTAAGTGACAGGTTGAGTCATTTAGAACCGCTTTAAAGCTTAACCGCTTACTCATTTTCTGACCTGATTTCAAACACTTATTGCAATTAATACATCACCTCAGCTATATTGTGAAAAAATGTTCAATTTTTGTTCAGTAAAACAAAAGTTATGATGAATTTTTTGCGTGTTCAAAGTCATAAAAATATGTAAAGTGGTGAGCGACGCTTTTTATGACTGGGTCCCTTAGCAACAACGTGAAAAGAGAAGAAATTCGTGAAGCAGACAGAATGAAAGCATGAAACGGAGATTATTTGGGTATTTTATTGAAAGAAGACGAGTGTCGTACATTGTTATTACTTATTATTTATGGGGGCGAAAAATAAGACTGAGTATAAACAAAGAACAGGGGAATTTATTGGAAACTCGGGAAAATGGATTACAATAGAAAAATGCGAGCATGAAAAATAATATAGATAAGCTTAAACATGGAAAATTAAAGGATTAGTTGTAAACATTGGAAAAGGATTAGTTGTAAACATTGGAAAAGGATTAGTTGTAAACATTGGAAAAGAAAATGACAAGATATTCTAATAAAAAATATTAATAAATTTATTACTAAAATATTGCAGCATTAAGATTTTTTAAATTGAATTTATAACTTTATGTACTCAATTCTTAATGTTGTAATATTTTAGGTTTTGAATTTATTACTATTTTAGTAGAATATTTTGTCCTTAGTTTTTCCAGTTTTAACAAATAGTCCTTTACTTTTCCATGTTTAATCTTACAATATTGCTTTTCATGCTCGCATTTTCTTTTGTAATATATATATATATATATATATATATATATATATATATATATATATATATATATATATATAAGTATGCTAGCATTTCAGCTCGGCATTGCCCGGTGTTTGGAGGTATACGTTGAGCAAAAAAATAACCCCAAAACGGTCAATTATTTAAACTTTTACTCCTATTATAAACCTGTAGCATTTATTGTTTGGGGCTCCAATAAAGTTACTAAGTTGGATCCCTGTCCAATGCAGCTATATCTGAAATTTCAATTGTTTATACCTAAAATTGGTGGCGGAGTTTGGTAGAGTTCTCTCTCTCTCTCTCTCTATATATATATATATATATATATATATATATATACATATATATATATATATATATATATATATATATATATATACAATCCTGGTCAAAATCATAAGACCACTTAAGAAAATAAGCGTTTACGTATGTTATCTAATTTTTAATAAAATAAATGGTTGAAACCATTGCCAAAAGGGAAATTATGATGGAAAAAATAAAATCGGCTTCATTCGAAACCTTAACCCTGATCTAATAATTAGTTTTAAAAAAAAACAAACATTTTCACCAAGTCAAAACGATAAGATCACTCTAATAAAATCGGCTAGTTTTGAAATAATTATACGAAAAGCTTTCTATGTTACTAAAAGCAACTTGTTACTGGATAAAAAAACAGCTTACTAAATTATGAATGGCAAAAGGGAAACCATTATCAGAGTTTGAGAGAGGAAGGATCTTTGAGCTTAATAGGAGTGGACTCTCCTATAGATCCATTGCAAACGAAGTGAATCGTAACAAAATGGTCACCACAAATTTTTAAGAAATCCAGATCAATATGGGCATAAAAAGATTCTAGGTCGACCAAAAAACAAAAATAACCCCATCACTGGATCGCCGTATCAAAAGAAGTTTTAAAAAACTCCAGTATGAGCTCAAGTCGATTGAAAAGGCAAACAGCAGCAGAATGTAGTCCTAAACCCATCAGAAAGCATCTGAAAATGAAGGGTTTCAATCATTTAAAGCGACTGCAGAAACCATGTCTTCTTGAACAGCACAAAACTAACCGACTTAAATATGCCGCCAAATACCAGACTTGGAATGAAAAGAAGTGGGAAAATGTAATTTTCTCCGATGAGAAAAAGTTTAATCTAGATGGTCCAGATGGATTTCAACACTATTGGCATGATAAAAATTTGCTCAAAGAGACTTTTTCAACTCGGCATAGTGGAGGAGGGTATTTAATGATCTGGGGTGCTTTCTCGTCAGCTGGGACCCTAAAGTTGCAAGTAGTGAAAGGCCGGAAAATATCATTGAAGTACATTTCAATGCTTGAAAATGCTTCTATAAAAACTGAAGGTCTACGTCTGTGTGGAAGAAATTGGATTTTCCATCAAGACAACACTGCGATACTCACTTCTCGACAATCACGATTTCTTGAAATAATATAGAATTGTTAGATCATCCAGCATGTTCTCCGGACCTCAATCAAATTGAAAATCTTTGGGATGGATAGTAAAAGAAGTGTTAAAGGATGGAACCCAGTATGATTCGATAAAGGAACTTTCTGATTCAGTTTTCAGTACATGGGATAAAATTCCTTCTCAACTGATAAAACTTAGTCGCAAGTATGCCGAAGAGAATTTTTGAAGTAATTCGTAATAATGGAGGCTATACTAAATACTGAAACCCTTTTTTAGTAATTTATAATTAACTTTTGTTAGATAAATTAATAGTGGTCTTATATTTTGACCAGGTGAAAATGTTTGTTTTTTAAAAAATAATCATTAGATCAAGGTTATGGTTTCGAATGAAGCAGATTTCATTGTTTTTCCATCATATTTTCCCTTTTGGCAATGGTTGAAACCATTTGTTTGATTAAAAATTAGATAATATGCGTAAACGCTTACTTTATTAAGTGGTCTTATGATTTTGACCAGGACTGTATGTATGTATGTATATATATATATATATATATATATATATATATATTCTTTATCTAACTTGTAAGGTAAAGACTATATCTATATATATATATATATATATTCTTTATCTAACTTGTAAGGTAAAGAATATATATATATATATATATATATATATATATATATAAGTAGCAACTTCTTCACAAATGCTTTTTTTTCAGAAGAGAAACTGATAAATTCTGTATAAGCTTATAAGGATTGAATACAGACTTCATCTCAAAGGCTGACATGGGGTCATCGAATCTTGAGGAGATTTGGTTTGTTGGAGAAATAGAATACGTTTTTTCAAAGACATGCTTGAAATGTGTTCACCGTATTTAATAAGAGCCAATGCACAATTTAGATAATAAGCTGACATGAGATCAAGAAAAGAAAAAGAGTTGCGGTCTTTGATGAATTCCGTGGACCAAAACATTTTCTGTAGGTGCGTCAATGAATGCCTTTAAGAAGGCGCTGTCGGTTGTTTTGCATTTCATGAAGAAACATTAAATGTCTTTTGCTGGTCTGTTAATGAGATGTTCTTAATGAGCACTTTCGTTAGTTTTTACATAGTGTGCCTGAAATATGAGCTTTTTTTAAAATGACATTTTTACCCCAAACAAGGCAGTTCATCTGAGCATCAACCATTAAAGTACTTATAAAACAAGCAGAAGGGTGTAATATTTCGTCGATGAGACAGGGGCTGAAGCTAAGATGACAGTTCGAGACCTATTAGGTTGGTGACTCTCTTTTGGGCCCTGTCCAGGAGCGAGAGACTAATAGTAGGTGTACTAGCCCAAATGTGACACCAGTACTCTATACATGGGCGGACGGTGGCTTTTTAGAGATGCAGGATACTTTCAGGCGCGAGGAACTTTCTAGCACGGTAGAGAGAGCCCACCTTCTTCGCAGCAGCCTTGGCAATGGTCTCGATGTATCTTTTCAATCTCATGTTGCTTGTGAATGTTAATCCAAGGAGATTGAAGTTCTTAGCGTTTTTCTTGGTCTGTCAACCTTGTGATTGAAATATAATTTCTGTCCTTAAAACGCTTAGTCGGCTGTTAGTTCTACGGTATTGATTCTCTGAATGATAGATTTTTAGTCCTTTTGGAACACTATCTTGCTCGTTCGAATACTGGGTGGCAAGGTGGATGTTGTTCAGGTAAATAAGCCGTTTGCCATCTTTCCAGCTGTCTACAATTTGATTGTCTTCAAGTCCAACGTAAACACGTTCTTGATGAACCGCCCCCTAAGTAATCCGATTTACAAAATTTCGACTACTTTTTTTACATGCATATCACCTCTTATCAAGGCCCGGAAGTCACTCGTGGATGAGGGTTATTGCGTGTATAGTAGTCAATGGGATACTATCGTAGTGATCGTTAGTAATGGAGATTTGATAAAGTGCCTTACTTAAGGGGACAATTCATCAGGAATTCGTTTATGTTGGACTTGAAGACATCCAAGTTGTAGTCAGGTGGGAAACATGCAAACAGAAGAAAGTTCCACAGGCGTGCACTTCTAAGAAAGAAGCTTTGTTCATGGAATCTACGTTTTGATTTAGGTACAGATAAAGAGTGGGGAAAATTACTGACGGTGGTTTCAACTAGACGGGTGTTTATCGTGAAAGATTGGCGAGGGATGGGGGGCCAGAGATTGGAGCTCGGGCGAGCACTTGCCATGGAAATGACGATAAAACAAAGACAAATTCACAACGTCTCTTCTGTGGGAGAGAGATTGCAGGGAAGGGAAACATACATCTCCCACTAAGCCACGAAGCCTATTTTGCAGCAGTACTCCATCCTTGGACGTACTTGGCTTTTATACAGATAGAGAACTGCATCTGGAGTGAGATATCTCCTGGAGCGATAGAAGAGTCCCATCATTTTCCCAGCGACCTTGGCAACAGACATGATGTGCGTGTTCCATTTCAGATCAGGAGTAAAGGTCGAACCCAGAAGTTTGTCAAAACATCGAGTCTCCCCGAGACGAGAGCCATACATTTCAATTGATGCTAGATGGAGATCAGAACGTTGATGATATAAAGATTGGAGCTTGGTTTTAGATGCATTAAAAGTAATCAGCCACCCCTTGTATCACGTGCTCAAGATCAGGAGAGAGAGAATCAGAGAGAACTTTGTCGTTTATGTCCTTTATCGTGTTGCCATAGATGGTCGTGTTATCGGCATAGATATCAACGGATGATTTAAATATGTGCTTTTGGAGATCATTGATATAGATCAGGAGGAGAGTTGGACTTAGGATCGACTCCTGAGGGACTCCAACATTACTACTCTGGACCTCTGATTTCTGCCCATCATCCACTACTCTTATGAGCTATCAGAGAGAAATGATTTAATGATTGAGATAACATTTCCAGTGATACCGTAGCTGGAAATCTTGTGAAGTAGGCCCTTATGCCATACCTTATCGAAAGCCTTTGATATGTCAAGAGCAATTGCCCTAGAAAGGAAGCCATTGTCAAGAGATTCACTAATCCTATTAGATATTACCGTTAGCACATCTGCTGTAGATCTAGCAGAATGGAAACCATACTGCATGTCACTGAGAAGTTATTTCTGCTGAGATGGTTGACTACTTCTCTATTTAATATGGATTCCAGCAGCTTACTCATGACACACCGGAGACTTATTGGTCTGAATTGAGAGGGAGATTACTTATCATCTGAGTTCTTAAATACAGGGCATACTCACGAGGTTTTCCAGGGTGTTGGAAAGCACTTCTCCTTAAGGCTACGCTTAAAAATTTTCGTAAGTATGGGGGCAAGTTCTGGTTAAAACTTTTTGAATACTATAATTGGAATGCCGTCTGGGCCAGTTGCTTTACTGGAATCAAGGTTCTTGATTAGCTTGGCGACCTCACGCACATACATTTGTATGTTGCATAGTGTGTTGTCTGTTATAGGAGGAATTACAGGGAGTGGATGGCCTTAGTCGCATAGGGTAGAATTAGCTGCAAAGTTATTTGCAAATAATTTGGCCTTGTCTGATGCAGACGAAATGACCTCTGTTCCATTGATGATGGTTGGGATAGAACGCACGCTTTTGTTCAGGATCCTGTTTGCTATTTGCCAAAACTGGTGGGAACCACGCCGCTGCTCACCTACTTTGGATATAACGGACTGAGCATATAGCTCTCTTGCATTTTTATTACTCTTTACTGACAGCAACACTTATATATACCCATTAACTCTTATCCTCTAGTGGCCACAAGGTTTTGATAAGTAGTGACTTCTTTGTAAAAAAAATCAAGCATAAAATTAAAATAAAAACATTGCTAGTTCGAATATCTAGTCGAATATCTAGTCATCAGTTTGTGTGGCCTAAGGAAAAGGGCCCTAAAGAAAGACTCGAGGAAGAGGTTTACTTTGAAAAGAATATGTTGTACAAAAAAAAAAAAAAAAAGATACAAAGAAACGGTTGTCGGTATTTTCCGACTGTTAGTTAGATAGTCAATAGTCTCGCGTTAGGTCGAGGTAAATTCTCACGAGACCCAATTAGAAAAGTCCATTACGAGAAACTGGCCGAGATCTTATCACACACAAATACACACGCACACACACGCACACACAAACGCACACA
>NC_136523.1:19514661-19664661 GCF_053919585.1 Euprymna scolopes
TCTTATTTATAATAATTGCTAGAAGAAAAACCTCTACTTATTTTCCTTATATCATTTTGTTTACTGTAAAATAGTTTGCTTTCATTGACAGTGCATTTATTTCATTTCTGTCCATTTCTTTTAACTCTTTTTATTATTAATAATATATATGTTGCAGTGAATGATTCTAGACACACAAAAACGTAACAATCCCTGTTAATCTATTTTAATCCCTAACTTTGCAGTGAATGTATGCGATATTACTTAGTTCACACCACCATATCATATCAACAATAATAATTTAAAAAAAAGATTTAAGCGATATCAGTTGAGTAGTTTCCGAAAAAAAAATCTCATACCGTAAATGTGACATTAAACCTATTAATATATGTTAATCTCTATTAGTTCATAAATTTGCATCAAATGGATACCATAATACCTTTTTCGCTGCACATTATCATAGCAAAGATCAATACAAAATTTCAGCCCGCTCAGAGCTGCATTTTAGGAGAAAAATGGGAACAAACAGACAGTCAGACCGAATAAATATAAAATATAATGCATATTTATAAAACAAGTACTTATAGATCTGTTCATCTGTTTACACCCCCTCCTGGGTCTTTATGCAACCCTTTTATTCCTAAATTAGTTCCGGGAAACCTAAGGAAATCATCGATCTCTTACTGTTACTTTTGTTTACTGATACTAATCGACTTTTTTATCGATTAGTAGTTCAGTTTCCGTGCTTTTCGACACTATATGATTTAACTATTATATTTTCATTAAACAGTATTATTCTTATGCTAGTTGCCGTTATCGTTGTGTAACACAGAAAATAACCAACACGCTATCGTATTTATATGTAGATTCTTCCGGTCTTTATCCTAAGTAGGAGAGTCCATAGTTATTATCTGTAGAGTGAACACTACACAACCTTCAGTGAAAGCAGTGTACCAATGATTATCTCTCTAGTGATATATTAAAAATTGTATCATTTTCAACTATAAATATGTCAAATAATAATAACTAAATATATGTAATAATTTAATATGCAGTACTTTTCCCCGGGTTATAGGGTTTAGTTTCTCGACTTATCGAGGTTATTCTTTCGTAATTCAACAGGACTATCCAGACTGATTAATTATAGCAACGATGAAATACGTGTCGATAGATAAATACATTTTAATATCTCAGAACTACACATTCTTTCCAGCTAATACACGCCAGACTTTTAATTGTACGGACGTTGTTTTTCTTTCATGTCCCTGTGTCAAACTTGAAAATCAAAAGTAATTAATTCTCATTTACTAACACGACAAAGAAACTTGTAACAATGAAAAAAAAGTATATTTTATTCGATGCAATTGTCAATTCTATGATTGAAACGAAATTAATGAAATAATTTTTAGATGGAAATATGCGAACAATGGAATATTATGACTTCGACTTTCATTGCAGTAAAAAAATCCAAAGACAAGAAAGGAAGCAGCAGTAGTTCGTCTATTCCGAAGATGCGTCCATCCAATGACTCAACAAATCATACTGTTGCCGTTTGTCGACCGTACGGATAACAATAGATTTTTTCGAACACTTTACGGACCTGGAAAATTTTGTTTTGACCTTGGTGTGGTACACTGGTGGCTTTTACGTTTTTACTTCCAGCCTAACTTTACAAGCTAAGAGAGATGACCTTGTGACTTTACCGTGACAAAGCGATAACGATTGCATTAAACCTTTAAGAAGGGGATAAAAATTAATACCAAAACAGTAGCAGAAACTCGTCATGAAGCAAGCGAACAACAAAAGACGTAATGTTTTAAAAGAAACAGTTTACCTTATAGGATTGTATATAATTGTGTTTATCAGCTGTTTTCAGTTGTGAAGTAATCCTTTTCGGTTAAAGTTGATGATAAAAGAGAAAACGCGCATTTCTAGAGCTTTCCGTCATCTTAGATTCATTAAAATCTAGGATAGTGTTTATCGTTTGGGGGGGGGGGTATTTCGTTGCATTTCTTAGGTTATTTTTGTGTTTTTTTCACTCGTAAACTTTATATAGTTATGTTTTGTTTTTTTGCGTATTTTACCTTACAGATGATATCGGATCATCAGGAGAGAATACCAACCAATGACAATTATATCGAAACTTTAAACGTGACAAATTGATGTCATTTAATTGTAACTTAAAGTATTACCCACCAATGCCAATTATGTTATAACTTTAAACGTGACAGAAAGATGTTAATTAAGTGCGACATATCAATGATATTTATATTGTAACTTTAAACGTGACAACCGATGTCACTTGTAACCTTAAGTATAACATACCAATAACAATTATATTGAAACTGTAAACACGGCAAACCGATGACAATAAAATGTAACTTAAAGTGTAACATACCAATGACAATTGTAACTTTAACCGATGAAGCGTACATTTTCAACTTGAAAAGTGACAAAACAATGGCTGTTATATTTTAAGTGTTCTTTTGACAAACTGATGAAAAGTTTCATTTTAATTTAATTCCAACTGAGCGTTTGATAATAGACGGAAAATAAATCAATTTGATATGTCGTGTATAACGCTAAGCAAGCGTTCAACAACCACCTGTTCTAGTCGGTGTCAATTTATAAATATGAGCTATCTGCTCATATTTGTAAATTATACTTAATTTGCATATCACTACATCTTCCTATAACGGAGGAGCTTTATGCCGCGAGTACTTCCTGTGCTTCTTGACGTGCCGTCCTGAACATCCTCCTTTATATCTCCTTTTTCTTGGAGATCTGGATTTATCATATATGTCCCTATAATCGCAGAGTTCCTCCTGCGCATTCTGATCTTCCTCTTCTGCTTTGTGCAATTCTACCTCTTCTAATTCGCCCCTCTCTACTTCTTCCTCCGCAGTCTCATTCTGCAGTAACTCTTCTGTTACGTCAACAAATGGGCAGTTCTGAAGGCATTTCCACATCCGATTGTTCTCCTTCGGAGCTTATTTGGTCAACATTAACTAGAACACTGTCCCATTTTCTTTATTTAATACTGCAGTATTATGTCTTTTCTGCATAATAAATCCTGCTGCTAGGAAAGCATCGATATTCTCCTTCTGTTGCATGCATGACTATATGCACTTCTTTACCGTCTGGACCATCTTTTCCGCTATCCAGTCACTTTCAGGGTGGTAGAGAGGGGTCTTGTAAGGTCTGCATCCCATGTTTCTTAACCATTCATCCAAATCAGCATCCGCATATTCTGGCGCGTTATCCGCCCCGAATGTTCTCGGTATCCCGTTTCTCAAAAATATTACTCTTAATATTTGTTTAACGGCAGTACTTTCTTATCAGGTGCTCTCACCACTTCAGGTCAACCTGAATATGCGTCTACTAATATTTATAATAGTATTATCTCATTGACATAGGCATGATTCATGGGTACTCTGCTCCACTGGTCTACTTGCCCGGCCCGCACCTGTGTTTTCTTTTGCTTGAAATTCCTGAGTTCTTTTTACGTAGTCTTCTACATCTATGTAGTACCCCGGCCACCATGCCTCCAATTTTAATATTCTTTGCATAGCTTTGCACTCTACAATGTATGTCATAATGTACACTTGTTGTAACCTGTCTCCTCTGTGTTTCTATGGGGAACTACAAAGCCTCCATTACATATTACGCTATTTTCTTTAGTCAGTATATGTATTATTTCTTTGAATGGTTTTTCAGCCATTGAACAATTTCCCCAGCGATTCTCTTTTATCCTCAATACTCGGCAAATTTTAGTTTCAGTAGCCATTTTTAGTTTCAGTATCCATTTTTAGTTTCAGTAGGTATTTATAGTTTCAGTAGCCATTTTTAGTTTCAGTAGTCATTTTTAGTTTCAGTAGCCATTTTTAGTTTCAGTAGCAATTTTTAGTTTCAGTAGTCTTTTTTAGTTTCAGTAGCCATTTTTAGTTTCAGTAGCAATTTATAGTTTCAGTAGTCTTTTTTAGTTTCAGTAGCCATTTTTAGTTTCAGTAGCAATTTATAGTTTCAGTAGCTATTTTTAGTTTCAGTAGCCAATTTTAGTTTCAGTAGCCATTTTTAGTTTCAGTAGCCATTTTTAGTTTCAGTAGCTATTTATTGTTTCAGTAGCCATTTTTAGTTTCCGTAGCCATTTATAGTTTCAGTAGCCATTTTTAGTTTCACTAGCTATTTATAGTTTCAGTAGCCATTTTTAGTTTCAGTAGCCATTTTCAGTTTCAGTAGCCATTTTTAGTTTCAGTAGCCATTTTTAGTTTCAGTAGCCATTTATAGTTTCAGTAGCCATTTTTAGTTTCAGTAGCAATTTTTAGTTTCAGTAGTCATTTTTCGTATCAGTAGTCTTTTTTAGTTTCAGTGGCCATTTTTAGTTTCAGTAGCCATTTATAGTTTCAGTAGCCATTTATAGTTTCAGTAGCTATTTATAGTTTCAGTAGCTATTTGTAGTTTCAGTAGCCATTTTTAGTTTCAGTAGTCATTTTTAGTTTCAGTAGCCATTTATAGTTTCAGTAGCCATTTTTAGTTTCAGTAGCTATTTATAGTTTCAGTAGCCATTTTTAGTTTCAGTAGCCATTTTTAGTTTCAGTAGCCATTTTTAGTTTCAGTAGCAATTTTTAGTTTCAGTAGCTATTTATAGTTTCAGTAGCCATTTTTAGTTTCAGTAGACATTTTTAGTTTCAGTAGCCATTTTTAGTTTCAGTAGCCATTTTTAGTTTCAGTAGCCATTTATAGTTTCAGTAGCTATTTATAGTTTCAATAGCTATTTGTAGTTTCAGTAGCAAATTTTAGTTTCAGTAGCCATTTTTAGTTTCAGTAGCCATTTTTAGTTTCAGTAGCTATTTTTAGTTTCAGTAGCTATTTTTAGTTTCAGTAGTCATTTATAGTTTCAGAAGCTATTTATAGTTTCAGTAGCTATTTGTAGTTTCAGTAGCCATTTTTAGTTTCAGTAGCCATTTTTAGTTTCAGTAGCCATTTTCAGTTTAAGTAGCCATTTTTAGTTTCAGTAGCCATTTATAGTTTCAGTAGCCATTTTTAGTTTCAGTAGCCATTTATAGTTTCAGTTCCAATTTTTAGTTTCAGTAGCCATTTTTAGTTTCAGTAGCGATTTTTAGTTTCAGTAGCTATTTTTAGTGTCAGTAGCCATTTATATATTCAGTAGCAATTTTTAGTTTAAGTAGCCATTTTTAGTTTCAGTAGCCATGTATAGTTTCAGTAGCAATTTTTAGTTTCAGTAGCAATTTTTAGTTTCAGTAGCCATTTATAGTTTCAGTAGCAATTTTTAGTTTCGGTAGCCATTTTCAGTTTCAGTAGCCATTTATAGTTTCAGTAGCCATTTATAGTTTCAGTAGTAATTTTTAGTTTCAGTAGCCATTTATAGTTTCAGTAGACATTTTTAGTTTCAGTAGCCATTTTTAGTTTCAGTAGCCATTTATAGTTTCAGTAGCAATTTTTAGTTTCAGTAGCCATTTTAAGTTTCAGTAGCCATTTATAGTTTCAGTAGTCATTTTTAGTTTCAGTAGCCATTTTTAGTTTCAGTTGCCATTTTTAGTTTCAGTAGCAATTTTTAGTTTCAGTAGTCATTTTTCGTATCAGAAGTCTTTTTTAGTTTCAGTGGCCATTTTTAGTTTCAGTAGCCATTTATAGTTTCAGTAGCTATTTTTAGTTTCAGTAGCAAATTTTAGTTTCAGTAGCCATTTATAGTTTCAGTAGCCATTTTTAGTTTCAGTAGTCATTTTTAGTTTCAGTAGCCATTTTTAGTTTCAGTAGCCATTCATAGTTTCAGTAGCCATTTTTAGTTTCAGTAGCTATTTATAGTTTCAGTAGCCATTTTTAGCTTCAGTAGCCATTTTTAGTTTCAGTAGCCATTTTTAGTTTCAGTAGCAATTTTTAGTTTCAGTAGCTATTTATAGTTTCAGTAGCCATTTTTAGTTTCAGTAGACATTTTTAGTTTCAGTAGCCATTTTTAGTTTCAGTAGCCATTTTTAGTTTCAGTAGCCATTTATAGTTTCAGTAGCTATTTATAGTTTCAGTAGCTATTTGTAGTTTCAGTAGCAAATTTTAGTTTCAGTAGCCATTTTTAGTTTCAGTAGCCATTTTTAGTTTCAGTAGCTATTTTTAGTTTCAGTAGCTAGTTTTAGTTTCAGTAGTCATTTATAGTTTCAGTAGCTATTTATAGTTTCAGTAGCTATTTGTAGTTTCAGTAGCCATTTTTAGTTTCAGTAGCCATTTTTAGTTTCAGTAGCCATTTTCAGTTTCAGTAGCCATTTTTAGTTTCAGTAGCCATTTATAGTTTCAGTACCAACTTTTAGTTTCAGTAGCCATTTATAGTTTCAGTAGCCATTTTTAGTTTCAGTAGCTATTTATAGTTTCAGTAGCCATTTTTAGTTTCAGTAGCCATTTTTAGTTTCAGTAGCAATTTTTAGTTTTAGTAGCTATTTATAGTTTCAGTAGCCATTTTTAGTTTCAGTAGACATTTTTAGTTTCAGTAGCCATTTTTAGTTTCAGTAGCCATTTTTAGTTTCAGTAGCCATTTATAGTTTCAGTAGCTATTTATAGTTTCAGTAGCTATTTGTAGTTTCAGTAGCAAATTTTAGTTTCAGTAGCCATTTTTAGTTTCAGTAGCCATTTTTAGTTTCAGTAGCTATTTTTAGTTTCAGTAGCTATTTTTAGTTTCAGTAGTCATTTATAGTTTCAATAGCTATTTATAGTTTCAGTAGCTATTTGTAGTTTCAGTAGCCATTTTTAGTTTCAGTAGCCATTTTTAGTTTCAGTAGCCATTTTCAGTTTAAGTAGCCATTTTTAGTTTCAGTAGCCATTTATAGTTTCAGTAGCCATTTCTGGTTTCAGTAGCCATTTATAGTTTCAGTTCCAATTTTTAGTTTCAGTAGCCATTTTTAGTTTCAGTAGCGATTTTTAGTTTCAGTAGCCATTTTTAGTGTCAGTAGCCATTTATATATTCAGTAGCAATTTTTAGTTTTAGTAGCCATTTTTAGTTTCAGTAGCCATGTATAGTTTCAGTAGCAATTTTTAGTTTCAGTAGCAATTTTTAGTTTCAGTAGCCATTTATAGTTTCAGTAGCAATTTTTAGTTTCGGTAGCCATTTTCAGTTTCAGTAGCCATTTTTAGTTTCAGTAGCCATTTATAGTTTCAGTAGTAATTTTTAGTTTCAGTAGCCATTTATAGTTTCAGTAGCCATTTTTAGTTTCAGTAGCCATTTTTAGTTTCAGTAGCCATTTATAGTTTCAGTAGCAATTTTTAGTTTCAGTAGCCATTTTAAGTTTCAGTAGCCATTTATAGTTTCAGTAGTCATTTTTAGTTTCAGTAGCCATTTTTAGTTTCAGTAGCCATTTTTAGTTTCAGTAGCAATTTTTAGTTTCAGTAGTCATTTTTCGTATCAGTAGTCTTTTTTAGTTTCAGTGGCCATTTTTAGTTTCAGTAGCCATTTATAGTTTCAGTAGCTATTTTTAGTTTCAGTAGCAAATTTTAGTTTCAGTAGCCATTTATAGTTTCAGTAGCAAATTTTAGTTTCAGTAGTCATTTTTAGTTTCAGTAGCCATTTTTAGTTTCAGTAGCCATTCATAGTTTCAGTAGCCATTTTTAGTTTCAGTAGCTATTTATAGTTTCAGTAGCCATTTTTAGTTTCAGTAGCCATTTTTAGTTTCAGTAGCCATTTTTAGTTTCAGTAGCAATTTTTAGTTTCAGTAGCTATTTATAGTTTCAGTAGCCATTTTTAGTTTCAGTAGCCATTTTTAGTTTCAGTAGCCATTTTTAGTTTCAGTAGCCATTTTTAGTTTCAGTAGCCATTTATAGTTTCAGTAGCTATTTATAGTTTCAGTAGCTATTTGTAGTTTCAGTAGCAAATTTTAGTTTCAGTAGCCATTTTTAGTTTCAGTAGCCATTTTTAGTTTCAGTAGCTATTTTTAGTTTCAGTAGCTATTTTTAGTTTCAGTAGTCATTTATAGTTTCAGTAGCTATTTATAGTTTCAGTAGCTATTTGTAGTTTCAGTAGCCATTTTTAGTTTCAGTAGCCATTTTTAGTTTCAGTAGCCATTTTCAGTTTCAGTAGCCATTTTTAGTTTCAGTAGCCATTTATAGTTTCAGTACCAACTTTTAGTTTCAGTAGCCATTTTTAGTTTCAGTAGCCATTCTAGCCTATTCTAAAAATAGTTTCAGTAGCCATTTTTAGTTTCAGTAGCCATTTATAGTTTCAGTAGCCATTCTTAGTTTCAGTAGCCATTTTTAGTTTCAGTAGCCATTTTTAGTTTCAGTAGCCATTTCTAGTTTCAGTAGCCATTTATAGTTTCACTAGCTATTTATAGTTTCAGTAGCTATTTTTAGTTTCAGTAGCAAATTTTAGTTTCAGTAGCCATTTATAGTTTCAGTAGCCATTTTTAGTTTCAGTAGCTATTTTTAGTTTCAGTAGCTATTTTTAGTTTCAGTAGCCATTTATAGTTTCAGTAGTCATTTTTAGTTTCAGTAGCCATTTTTAGTTTCAGTAGCCATTTTTAGTTTCAGTAGCCATTTTTAGTTTCAGTAGCCATTTATAGTTTCAGTAGCTATTTATAGTTTCAGTAGCTATTTGTAGTTTCAGTAGCAAATTTTAGTTTCAGTAGCCATTTTTAGTTTCAGTAGCCATTTTTAGTTTCAGTAGCTATTTTTAGTTTCAGTAGCTATTTTTAGTTTCAGTAGTCATTTATAGTTTCAGTAGCTATTTATAGTTTCAGTAGCTATTTGTAGTTTCAGTAGCCATTTTTAGTTTCAGTAGCCATTTATAGTTTCAGTAGCCATTTATAGTTTCAGTAGCTATTTATAGTTTCAGTAGCTATTTGTAGTTTCAGTAGCCATTTTTAGTTTCAGTAGTCATTTTTAGTTTCAGTAGCCATTTATAGTTTCAGTACCAACTTTTAGTTTCAGTAGCCATTCTAGCCTATTCTAAAAATAGTTTCAGTAGCCATTTTTAGTTTCAGTAGCCATTTATAGTTTCAGTAGCCATTCTTAGTTTCAGTAGCCATTTTTAGTTTCAGTAGCCATTTTTAGTTTCAGTAGCCATTTCTAGTTTCAGTAGCCATTTATAGTTTCACTAGCTATTTATAGTTTCAGTAGCTATTTTTAGTTTCAGTAGCAAATTTTAGTTTCAGTAGCCATTTATAGTTTCAGTAGCCATTTTTAGTTTCAGTAGCTATTTTTAGTTTCAGTAGCTATTTTTAGTTTCAGTAGCCATTTATAGTTTCAGTAGTCATTTTTAGTTTCAGTAGCCATTTTTAGTTTCAGTAGCCATTTTTAGTTTCAGTAGCAATTTTTAGTTTCAGTAGTCATTTTTCGTATCAGTAGTCTTTTTTAGTTTCAGTGGCCATTTTTAGTTTCAGTAGCCATTTATAGTTTCAGTAGCTATTTTTAGTTTCAGTAGCAAATTTTAGTTTCAGTAGCCATTTATAGTTTCAGTAGCCATTTTTAGTTTCAGTAGTCATTTTTAGTTTCAGTAGCCATTTTTAGTTTCAGTAGCCATTCATAGTTTCAGTAGCCATTTTTAGTTTCAGTAGCTATTTATAGTTTCAGTAGCCATTTTTAGTTTCAGTAGCCATTTTTAGTTTCAGTAGCCATTTTTAGTTTCAGTAGCAATTTTTAGTTTCAGTAGCTATTTATAGTTTCAGTAGCCATTTTTAGTTTCAGTAGACATTTTTAGTTTCAGTAGCCATTTTTAGTTTCAGTAGCCATTTTTAGTTTCAGTAGCCATTTATAGTTTCAGTAGCTATTTATAGTTTCAGTAGCTATTTGTAGTTTCAGTAGCAAATTTTAGTTTCAGTAGCCATTTTTAGTTTCAGTAGCCATTTTTAGTTTCAGTAGCTATTTTTAGTTTCAGTAGCTATTTTTAGTTTCAGTAGTCATTTATAGTTTCAGTAGCTATTTATAGTTTCAGTAGCTATTTGTAGTTTCAGTAGCCATTTTTAGTTTCAGTAGCCATTTTTAGTTTCAGTAGCCATTTTCAGTTTCAGTAGCCATTTTTAGTTTCAGTAGCCATTTATAGTTTCAGTACCAACTTTTAGTTTCAGTAGCCATTTTTAGTTTTAGTAGCCATTCTAGCCTATTCTAAAAATAGTTTCAGTAGCCATTTTTAGTTTCAGTAGCCATTTATAGTTTCAGTAGCCATTCTTAGTTTCAGTAGCCATTTTTAGTTTCAGTAGCCATTTTTAGTTTCAGTAGCCATTTCTAGTTTCAGTAGCCATTTATAGTTTCACTAGCTATTTATAGTTTCAGTAGCTATTTTTAGTTTCAGTAGCAAATTTTAGTTTCAGTAGCCATTTATAGTTTCAGTAGCCATTTTTAGTTTCAGTAGCTATTTTTAGTTTCAGTAGCTATTTTTAGTTTCAGTAGCCATTTATAGTTTCAGTAGCCATTTTTAGTTTCAGTAGCCATTTTTAGTTTCAGTAGCCATTTTTAGTTTCAGTAGCCATTTTCAGTTTCAGTAGCTATTTTTAGTTTCAGTAGCCATTTATAGTTTCACTAGCTATTTATAGTTTCAGTAGCTATTTTTAGTTTCAGTAGCCATTTTTAGTTTCAGTAGCTATTTATAGTTTCAGTAGCAATTTTTAGTTTCAGTAGCCATTTATAGTTTCAGTACCAATTTTTAGTTTCAGTCGCCATTTTTAGTTTCAGTAGCCATTTTTAGTATTAGTAGCAATTTTTAGTTTCAGTAGCCATTTTTAGTTTCAGTAGCCATTTATAGTTTCAGTACCAATTTTTAGTTTCAGTAGCCATTTTTAGTTTCAGTAGCCATTTATAGTTTCAGTAGCAATTTTTAGTTTCAGTAGCCATTTTTAGTGCCAGTGAGCATTTTATCTACAGATATGACATCGGTTTCTACAACTTGCAGGAATGTGTCTTCAAATTACTCGTCGTTTTTGTTCCTGATCCTCTCTATAAAACCTCCATCTAGATAAGGCATCAACATGTGGTATCTTATTCCCTTTAACATAATCAAGGTCAAAGTCGAATGCTATCATTCTGATCGCCCAACCTAATATTCCGGACGTTGTAATTTCGGTAGTTCTTTTTTGAGGTTGAAAATAAATTCCAGTGGTCTGTGATCACTTTTCAACAATAAGTGTCTTGCTCTGTCCGTTGTCCACACTATGGCTAGTGCCTCCCTTTCTAGATTATAATAACTGAGTTCAGTCGTTGTTAATCTCCTCGATAAGTACATTACAGTATGACCATCTTGCGACAAAATATCGGATACGGAATGCTCACTAGCGTCAGTAGTTGGAGTCATGTTCTTCTTAGGCTCAAAAATTTGTACTATTAGTCTTTTCGCCAGGATCTCTTTTAAGTTCTCAAAGACTTTCTCTTGGTGTTCTAACCAAATAAAGTCCGCAATTTTTCTTAACTTCGCAAATGTTTCTGTTAATTCATTATATTTTGGTATATATTTTCTATAAAGATTTACCAAACCCAAGTAAGACTCCAACTCTTTTTTTATTTTTTGGAGGGTAGCCACTTTTAGAATCTTCTCTAATAGTACTTCATCTTTAGACGTCCTTCCTTTTATATTCAGTAACCCAAAAATGATATTTCATTTCTGTTGGTTTCACACTTGTTTGTATTTACCGTCATGCCAGCCTCTCTTAGCCGGTTCAGCATATTTTCAGTTTTTTTTTCTTTAAATCATCTTCATTTAAATCTCCAACACAAATATCGTCTTGATAACAGATGGTATTTTCAACATTTACTACTACCTTTTCAATAGCTTTTAGAAAAATAGCACTTGCCATTTTTATGCCATACGGCATCCTTTTCCACCTTAACAGGCCTATAGGTGCGTTTATGATCACCACTTCTTTAAAATTTTCATGTATGTGTATTGGATGGTAAGCTGATTTTAGATCTATCTTCGAAAATACTTTCATTCCGACAAGTTTATGAAAAGCAACTTCCACATTCGGAATAGGGTACGAGTCGGCACAAAGTTTATGGTTTCCCCTATTTTATAATCTCCACAAATTCTCAAGTCACCGTCTTTTTCTTTACTACCACAATGGGTGGTGCCCATTTAATTTTTCCTTAAGGGGTAGGTTCTAATAAAGCTTCCTTTATTAACTTTCCCAACTTAGCTATTACTAACGGTAATAAATGCACTGTAATTTTCTCGCTTCGTAGGAGGGGGGAACATTTTCTTTTAATTTCAGGCTAGCTTCATAATTTTTTTACATTTTCCCGCGTTTTCGATTTCTATCTCATTAATCAACTTCGTTGAATTTATTTTTGATACATCATTCCCCAATAGTCCATGCATTTTTCGGCAATTTGTGAGTATAATGGGCACTACTTCATATTTTTTTTAGTTCTATAGAACATTCAAAGTGACCCATAATTGCTATAATCGAGCAATCAAACAGATGTAATTGTACATTTCTTTAAAAAAAACGGTTTCCCCATTTTCCCACAATTTTGTGGGTATTATAGTCACTTCACTGCCAGTATCTATTTGCATTTCAACAAAAAAGTTGTTGATTTTCATTTCATATCTCCATTCCCTAATCCAGTATTTTGTATATTATCCTTCTGTACATTAAAAATTTGTCTGTTTTCATCCTCTATTCTTTCCAAATTTTTCGTTTTACATACTTCTTTGAAGAAATTTTTTTAAACATTTTGAACATGTTTTTCAAACGCTGGACATTTTCTTTTTTTTTTCCTTTCATGAATTTTTCCACAGTACGTACAATTTGTTATTTTCTTTTTTATCGTACCATATATATGTATTAGTAGACGCATATTCAGGTTGGCCTGGAGTGGTGAGGGTACCTGATGAAAAAAAGTACCATCGTAAAACAAATATTAAGGGTAATATTTTCGAGAAACGGAATACCGAGAACATTGGTGACAGATAATTTGCATGAATGGTTAAGCAACATGAGATGCAGATCTTACAATATCCCTCTCTACCACGCTAAAAGTAACGGGTTCGCGGAAAGGATGGTCCAGGCGGTAAAGAAAGGCATATAGTCATGCGTGCAATAGAAGGAGAAAATCAATGCTTTCCTACCAAGATTATTACTAAATTATAGAACAATTCCGCATGCAGTCAGGCCAGAAAGTCCATCTGGCTGTATGCGCATACAATAAGGAGTAATATTTTCGAGAAACGGGATACCGAGAGCATTGGTACAGATAGGTCTCAGCCATTACTTTTTCGTAGGAGTTCTTTTTTTATTTTGGCTGTAGGTATGTATTAATTCCTGCTGCAGTATAAATTCTAGACACATACTCAAGGGTATGTTTGTAAGTTGTAACTGTTCCATTAGCGTATATCTATGTGTCGATTTATGCATACCTTCAATTGATTTTTGTTGGATTACCTCCCCTTCTGTTGTCTGTTCTTCTGTTCCTAGTTTTTCAAATTCACAGTATTAACTCGCACTTCTTAACCGGTGTAAATATTTTACTTATCGGTTCATCCACTTCCTGCTTCATTGCCATAAACTTGCTCCTTTATGCAATCACCAGTCTTTTCTTTGTCCTCATGTTTCCCTTGATAACCTGACTTATTTCTTAGAAACTCATTTCTGCTAGTTCTCGAGAGTAAAGCATTGTAGGAACCTTCATAATTGCTTCACAACCAGCGTTAACCATAAACAAGTCGGTGATTTCTTTCTCCCCTCCTTGTTTTCTGCTGTCTTTCAACCTGTTGCTTCTCGCATTACCAGCAAAGCAACGAATCTAAGTATCTACGTATTCCGGGTCTTCAAAGACCAGAGAGTATTCTATCGTCGACACCGTTGATATGTCGTGTATAAAGCTAAACAAGGGTTCAGCGACCACCTATTCCAGTTGGTGTCAGGTTATAAATATGAGCTATCTACTCATATGTAAATTATACTTAATTCGCATATCACTACATAACCAAATGGAATAAGAGTCAGATTAGTAAAACCCAGTCTCTAAAAATATTATTCTTTTGTTACTTAAGAATTAAAGGCAAATATATTTCTAAGGGGTAGGGGGGTTAAGTAGGATTCAATAATTGGTAGATGGATTGAATTTGTTAGCAGAGTTATCTGTCTAAGATAAATATTATTCATATATAATGGATATCCCGAAGAAGCTCTGTTGTTATTTTCACGATGAATGCTCGACTGAACTCGAATCTAGTTCTTCCTTTGCCAAACTTTCAAAAAACATTCGACTAGCTACGATCGTTTCATACGATTTTCTCTAAATGTGATTAAATCTAAACGCAGATTCCATAAACACTGCTTTTTCCACCAGTATTGCTCGCCTGTGGAACACTGCCCCACCGGCCTACTTCCTTGTTGATTACAACATTATAGTCTTCGTAAATAATCAGGTGCTATCCAATTTACACCATTAACGATTAATAGAGTACCGCATTACATTCATTTAGTTTTGTGTTCGAGTGGTCTTCGGGCCTTGATAAGATGTAACTCCCAAGTAAAAAAAAATGGTCTATTATCTTGCTATATTTAGGCAATGGAAACGTAGAATAACATCTCTAAATAAATATGTAGTTTTCCGCATTATATACACCACGGAAAAACAAGATAATAAAAATAGAATTAAATGTGAGCTTAAAACTGGATATTTTAAGACTTTATTTTCGTTTCATTACAGAAAAAAAAAAAAAAACAAATCTGCTTTTCTCCGAGATTACGTATGTTATATATAAATGTATTTATAATATCGAATTAAAGACGGAAAAGACGTTGGGATTTACCTTCGAAGTCGGTAAAAGAATGGCAACTACTTTGGAAGTTAAAAACACGAGAATTTATATTTAGACGTAATCGACTTCGCATCTATATTTAAAAAAAATTTATCCCATAATCGTATAAACTCGCGGTGTTTTATTATTTT
Source organism: Euprymna scolopes (assembly GCF_053919585.1). Classification (NCBI taxonomy): domain Eukaryota; kingdom Metazoa; phylum Mollusca; class Cephalopoda; order Sepiida; family Sepiolidae; genus Euprymna; species Euprymna scolopes. The sequence continues at coordinate 19,529,524 of NC_136523.1, forward strand.
TTAAAACCTTTATTATGCTTAGATTTTCACTACTTTTATTCGCCAATAGATGTACGAGAAATACTTTAAGGTAAACGCATCCGGTATGCAGAGAAATCTCCAAATTGAAAAGCGCACTGAACCAATTTTTGGCAAATCTTAGAGTTAAGTAGTGAATGCGCCTTTGGAGCCCATTTTCTGTTTAATTGCCTTACATTAGTGAAAAAATATTTCTCTTGAGGATTCTTCACGGGTTTCCGATGGGATTCAAGTGACAGCTATTTGAAGGCCAGTTCATGAGATGATCTCCAACAACCCCTCTTTGTCTTAAATTAAGTTATAGTAAACTGTAATGCTTGACTTTGTTCCTTGTTTAGCATACATACATACATATATATATATATGTATATATATATATATATATATATATATATATATATATAAAGTTATGAAAATATTTATGGCGATTAAGCTACACAGGATATTCCACGTTTCATTCTTGTGGGAATTCGTCAGGTTTATGCCTCACGAGAATAAAACGCGGAATATTCTCTGTAGCTTAATTGACACATATATTTTATAGCATATTATTTTCATTACTAAATACCTAGCTCTACCTATTTATTGAGCACTATTGAAGTAAATACTGAGAATTTACGCATAAACTTATATCTTGTAACGGGTGTTGTAACCTGACATCGACTTTCGGTCGCGCATGCGTACATAAACAAATAATCAACGCGAAAATAAAACGCATTGTTTTACTGTCTACGTTTTAAGCGTCCGAAATTATTTTTAATTATCTGAATAAACAAATGTTAATACTTTCTGCATTTTTTACACCGTTCGTTTCCGTATTACGTTTAAGTTATTGTAACGCGATTATCCTACAAATAAATCTACTTTAACCCGCTGACAACCATAAGAGTATTTTACAACAGCAATTTACCCACAGCCTTCATTTGTTTTGAAATCTATTCTCCATTTTTTAATACACCTTTCTTAAAAAAAAACATTCATACATTTTCTTCTACATTACCAACTTAAATAAATAACCTCGAAAATACGTTTTTTTAAAATTGCGTTACAAATAAATAATCAACGCGACAATTAAACGTATTGCGTCTCAATTGTTTTTTTTTTTCGCGTTTAAATTAAAAAATATATCAAAATTTCAATTTAACTGTAAGTATTATGGTATCTGTTCAGTGCAGATTTGCCTATAATTATGGCAAACCACTTATAATTCAATGGCTGTAAGGGTTCTTTTTTTCAAAAATAAACAATTATAAACAGAACAACTCCTAGAAATCTATCAATATTCTTTTTTCAGTTTAATGTACTTTCATAGAAATGTTTCTGTTATGTCAAAAAAGCTATTTTCTTTAAGTCACAAGTGTCACGCTCTTACACGAATTCCATAGATAATATAACATTTACTTTGGCGGGGTATAAAATGCGCTTTAATATGATATTTAATTTATCCATATTTCGTATATCTATATAATTATAAAACTCAAATGACCTTGTAACGAGTGTTGTAACGAGTGTTGTAACGAGTGTTGTAATCTAACATCCGGTTTACGATTCCGGTGGCGCATGCGTACATAAACAAATAATCAACGCGACAATAAAACATATTGTTTTACAGTGTACGTTTGCAGCGTCCAATTTTTTTTTGAGTTTAAATTAAGATATATCAAAATTTCAATTTAATTTTAAGTAGTATGGTATCTGTTCAGCGCATATCTACCTATAAGTATGGCAAACCACTTATAATTCAATGGCTGTAAGTTTTTTTTTTCAAAAATAAGCAGTTATAAACATAACAACTCCTAGAAATCTATCGATATTCTTTTTTCATTTTAATATACTTTCAAAGAAATGTTTCTGTTATGCCACAAAAAACTATTTTCTTTACGTCACAAGTGTCACGCTCATAAATTAATTCCATAGCTTATATAACATACAGACTCAACAGGTCACGGGTCGTCTAGTATAATGTAAAATTAAAATGATACAGGTTCTAGTGAATTCTTTAGTTAATGTCTCTGGAAAATGAAGACTATAGCAATTGTTTACAAATTCAACAAGCTACATATTCATAGATCTACGCTTGGCTAAAGGCTTTTTCGAAGTTATTCAAAGAAATATTGCTTTATGAAATGATTAACTTTTGAAATTTATTTTCACAGTGTTCTTTTTTTTAATCTTTAAATGAACCGTAACACAGTAATGCTATTATGTAAGAGCCGGGCAATGCCGGGTAGAAGCATTTAATTGTATGTTATCTATCTATCTATCTATCTATCTATCTATCTATCTATCTATCGATCTATCTCTCTATCAATCAATCTATCTATATATCTATTTGTCTATCTATCTTTCTATGTCTCTATCTATCTATCTAGCTAGCTAGCTAGCTAGCCAGCTATTTTGTCTATCAAATTATCTATTTATCTGGCGAATTAAACAATAGGTTGAATCATGGACAATAAGTTGAGCGAGCATTGTAGATGCAGACAGGGTCAAGAGTAATGTTGCGACATCTATCAAACTGTCTGCCCGATTAAGGGACCGGAAGTGACGTGTCAGCTGTTCCGGTTTGAGTGAGTTTACTTGAGTTGGGTCCGAGAAATCGAGGAAATCAGATGGGTTAAACAGGCCTCCCCTATAAGAGACGGTCTCGAAATGGATGCAGAGAAACGCCACAAGTCTGAGATCGTCAGGTGTTCCAGTTTGAGTAACTTGTTGAGTTAAATCCTGGACGCCGAACAGGTAAATGTGGTTTCAGTAGGTCTCCCTATGAGGGAGGTGACGGTCTTAAAAAGAGAACCCACACGCCAAAAAATTTTCGGTCACTCCATTTTTGTTGACCGGATGCCTGGAAGGGAATAAATTATATAATAAAATGTCACATCGATTTGGGTCCATGTCTTTAAGCGTCTTTGTTACAACAGGTTCCGCCGCCCCCCAAGGACGTTTGGCGAATTCCCCAGAAGCAGCAAGCAGCAGACAAGTACGTCATCATATTATATGGTTTATACACAAACGCACCCACGATAAGTAGACGAGCCACAATTATTAAGCAGACAGACAATAAGGAATCTTAGGGCAATACACCGTTAAATAAGCAGTTAAATAACACACAGATAGAAACGAGGACAATACACAACAATACAATGTGTCCATGGAAATTGTTATTAATTTTATTGTTTTGACATTGTTGCGATCTGTCAATTGATTTTAAACAACGTCATTTTTAGTATTAATTCTAAGTAGGACCATGAATAGAGAACACTCTTTCCATTATTTTGACTCTTGATTATATATCAGTTAATTTCGTATATGATTTTAGATAGAATGATGTGGTTCCCGATTGATCAACTGTGTCTAACTATGTCGGATATATAATCGAGAGTCAAAATAATGAAAAATATATTTTCTTGTTATATCCGTAATTATAAGATATCCACAGAATCGATACGAAAAAAAAAAAGATAGTTGCTAACGAATGCCATTTTATATTGCGTATTTTTATAAGTTTCCAAAGTCCTATTTGACCCAACAACAAAACTAAAAACGTAACATGCGATCGAGTTTGTATGAGAATGTCAATTACCCTCATTACACCCCTTTTATCTTCTTGATTGTCTCATAAAGACGGCCATAAAGTTTTTCTTTGTGCATAGGGGATAACCAAAATATCCCGGTTTTTATTTCAGAAGAGATGCGTATTTCATTAATGTTGTGAAATATTTTTTTACTCCTTCCCAAATGGTCACCCATCTGGTACTGGCCAGACTCGATGTTGCTTAACTTCGATGATCTGGCGTGAACCGATGTATCAACGTGATTATGCCGTAACAAATCTCGGCAAACTTCCATTTGCCTTATTTATTGTCTAAGAAAGGCATGTTTGGTTTATAGACCATTGTTCAAGAGCAGTAAAAACATTACTTCCTTAATGCTGTGGAAATCCTGCCACCCAATACAGGAACAGATTGTTCACATACCAAAATTCCATTGCAAGGGATGTCAATGTTGAGATGCGGAAGCTGGAAGTATTAATCCGAGACCCGGACATCTGGCGTGAGCGTGTGAACTAAAAACATCTGCATGAATTAAAATATAATATTTATGCGTATTTTACGACCGGACATCACCAGGTGGCTTGCTAACCTTTTATGTATTATAATAATGAGCATAACAAAGACATAAAGTTTACGTAACGAGAAAACGTCAGAGCTATGCTTTTTTGTGTTGTTTTGTTTTGTTTTATTTTTATTTTTTATTTTTTTAGCGAGAATCTCTCAAGCACTATCGCTTATCAAGTCGGGGATTGACACTATAAAGGTCTCGTGGAAGATATAATAAAAACATGCCAGGAAAAGGAAAACAAGTACACTTGAATATAATTTTAAACCCGAATGCTTTTTTTATATAATATTTTCACCCCAAACAAGGTACATTGCTACTTTGATGTAGGGGGCTACTATCAATGACATAATCTACAGGGATACTATGTGGGGAGTTGGGCAGCAAGATGTCGGTTCACGTAACACTTGAACTTCTGCATGTCAGTAAAGTGGGGTAAACAGGGACCTGGAAGGGAATTCCAAATCTAGCGGTTCTGGGGAAGAAACTACTGGTGTAGAAGGCTCTTTTACATCTAGGGATCTCTACTGTGAAGGGGTGGGATTTAGCTGCTTGTCGGATTTGACGTGGGTATTTACGTCGAGGGCGTACCAGTACTTGCAGTTTGTCGGAGCATTCACCCTTAAAGTACATGTAGAACAGGCAGAGGGATGGTACATTTCGTCGATAGGACAGAGGATTAAGCTCACGACCTATCAGGTTTTGCGACTCTCTTTTGAACTGTGAATCATTACATTAGGGGTCTTGCCATAGATATTGACCTGCTCCCCACGAAAAACGACTCGACTACAATCCAAAGATCAGAACGACGGTGACGATGATGGTGATTAGGGCTATGACAACAGCATCTTTCTTTCGTTGTTTTGACTTTCGAGTATATATCCGACACAGTTAGACACAGTTGATCACCGGAGAACCACACCACTCTATATAAAAGCATACAAGATATCAACGAATACACACTCGAGAGTCAAAACAACGAAAAGAATATACTGTTGCCCTAGCCCTAATGATAATGATGGTAGTGATGATTATATTGGTGATGATGATGGTAGTGGTTATGATGATAGCGATGGTGATGATGATGATGTCTCTGGAGTTAATGGAGTTATTTGCCCCAGTTTTTAACTTCATTGCAGTGTTTTCTCGGTCTGGATTGCTGGGATTTCTTGCGGTTGCCACATATGTAGTTCAAAAAAGCACGGTTGCAGCTTTTTTTTGCATTTATTTGCTTCCCCACCAAAGCAAATTAGGCACAAGGCCGTTTTAATGTGGGATAAAAACCAGCTCCCCTAAAAGTAGGCAACAAGGCGCACTCTGGTTACCAAAACTAATAATTATCCCAGTATAGAGGGTTTCCCCTCCATTGGCTGGTACAAATTATCTTAAGTGCAGCATCTGCAGAACAGATACTACACTTTGAGATATTAAATCTTTTATTCATGTTAAAAAAATACAGAAAAAAAATCAACGATGAACAAAAAACTTAGGCACATGGCCAACTCAAAAGGGGGGATTTTGGGGGTCGTTGGTCATCCTTGTCACACCAGAACTAAACAAAGTCAAAAGTTTCTCCCAGCTAGTATCTTCTTTCACCATAATACCGCATTCACCCTTTCATATTGGGGGACATCCTAGTAACTCCCAATTTTTTAAAACATTTTTTATTGACGTGTAAAAACAAAAAAGATAACAATAAAATGGTAACAATAATTCATTTGTGTCGAGGGAAGGGGAAGAAAAAACAAAAGGTGATTAGTAGGACCCTCCCAACCCCGTCTAGTTGATAGACTGCCCGTTCCACTAGGTTTGTAAAAGGAACCTCGCTTCTGCGGGTCAGTCTCTAGGTGGGGATGCCCTCTAGATGGGGGTGAATGGAGAAAAGAAAATTTTGTGGGTAAGGGATGGAGGTTAGTTTGTATTTCTGTTTCTCCAAGATGGGTAAAATTTAGAGGAAGGGGTGAAAACAAAAATTGCAGGTAAGAGGGGATGGGGATCTTGGAGGCTTCCTAATCGGGGAGGGATGGAACACACACTCAGCTAGCTGAGAGACTACTTGTTTAATTTAACTTTACAGAACTGCGCGTTCCACACCTAGGCGGGGAACACGTATTCAAATTTGGCTCCTCTTCGTACACACAGACTTGCCACATGTATCCATCTTCTGTCAAATGCCGCGCGATGCAGCCTTCTTCTATCACATCTGATCTTCACCCTTAGTTGGTGTTTAAAGAACGCGATCAGATCTTGATCAGAAAAAGACAACACCCCCCGGCAACCTTGCAGACGCGACGTCCAAATCACCATTCTCGCCACGGCCAGAATCGTAACGTAGACCATTTGTCTTTCCCGGTCCCACGGCGGCCTCACGTTGTCCACAACATTGGATACAGTAATTGGGCGAGGATGCTCAGGATCGATACGAGCCGTCACCCCACTGACATACGACCAGTACTGGCGGAGTTCGCGGCAATCGAAGAAAGCGTGATCCGTAGTTTCCACAGCCGTTGTCCCACAACGGGGACAATCAGGCGACTCCAGAAACCCAGAACTGCATTGTATGTTGTTGAGTGGAAGTGCATTTCGGGCCAATCGCCAGGTCAGAGAGAACTCCGAATTGTTCAGATGACTCGAACCTGGCGCCCAGCTCCACGCGGAGCGGATCTCACTCTGCTGCCACCCCAAACGCGCGCATAGCGGGTCGTCAGCGGCCCCCTTCACTAGATCCCTGTGGAGTTCCCTACGGGTAGCAGTCACAAGGTCACTGAACCTTGGTAGTCGTTTTAGCGCGGCTCGGCACTCTTTCATGTAGGCAGATTCTCCCCGCGGCCTGCGACGGCTCTCGATGGAAGGGTCGAGAACGAGGTCGGGGAAGGCGGCAGTAACCACGGGGTGCCACGGTTGGTCCTCCTGCATATAGTGGCTCAGGAAGGCCAGCCTCTCAGCATCTCGATGACACTTCAAGTCCGGCATTCCCAAGCCTCCCTCACACGAACGTTGAATACAGACCTGTCTGCTCACCCAGTGTCTTCCTCTGTCCCAAAAGAGCGAGGACAAGAGTTCGACAAGAGCTTTTAGGTGTTGTGCAGGCAGGGGAAGTACGGCCAGTCGGTAAAGGATGAGAGGAAAGACGTAAGTGGCGCACGCCTCAGCTCTACCCTTTAAGGAAAGTTTCCTAGGAAGCCACGAATTGACTGCATCCTCCACCTTTGACCGTACCTCCAACCAATTCTTGTCAAGCTGGAGACCCGGTCCGAACCACACGCCGAGGATCCGGACCGGGCCATCTGTCCAGCTGAAGGGCGCAGGGAGGTTTGCGTTGCCACTCCATGCGCCCAACCGCAGTCCTACCGACTTGTTGCGGTTTATCTTGGCCCCTGTAATTCTTTCGTACCGTGTGAGTGCCTGCGACACGACCTCAATGTCTCTGAAGCCCGACACGAAGATCGTGACATCATCGGCGAACGCGGATACCTTGGCAGCTGAGCCGCCAGGCAGAGCCATTCCGCGCAGGACCGAATTTGCCTCCCCATGTCTCAGCTTGCGGAGAAGAGGCTCCAAAGCCAGGACATAAAGCAGGGGCGACAGCGGACAACCCTGACGAACCGACCGAGAGATAACAAAGGGTTTCGAGCGCTTTCCGTTCACTTGCACGACAGCCATGGGCTGTCGATACATTATGGAGATCCACTTGCAAAAGTCCGGTTTAAAACCGGCGGCCTCTAAGACAGATGCCAGGAAACGATGGTCGACCCTATCGAAAGCTTTGGCCTGATCTAAGTTTATCAGCGCGGCTTCCTATCGTCATCTATTCCCCCCTCTAGGATCATGCGGATCAGGTGCAAGTTGTTCTGAATCGATCTCCCCTTCACAGCGTAGTTCTGTTCCGGTTCAACCAACTCATCGATAACAACCTGCAGCCGATTCGACAGGACCTTGGCCAAAATCTTCAACTCTGTGTTTAGCAGAGTTATGGGCCTGTAGTCGTCTAACTCTTCCCCTCCATGCCCGTCACCTTTCTTCAGCAATGTGATCATCCTTTGGTCACCTGCCCTGGGATGGATCCCTGAGCAAACCAATGGTTGAACATATCCGTCAGAAGAGGCAGAAACATGGGCGACAGCCTCAAGTACAGTTCGTATGGCAGACCATCAAGTCCTGGAGATCTGTCACAGCTGACCTGCTTCAGCGCAGTAAAGACCTCCTGCTCCGTCACCCGGCCCTCGCAACCAGCCGCTCTAGCCGCCTCGAGGCGGGGAGAGTCGGCCAAATAGTCGCTAAACTCAAGGACCGGAAGATCGGGCTGCTGCGTAAAACGCTCCTCGAAATGTTCTCGAAACCCCTCGCAGATCTCCCGAGTCGATTCCAGGGTGCGTCCATTCGGATGTTTGATTTTTGCAATGTATTTGTCCGAGCCACGCCTAGAAACCTCACGGCGCACGTCTGCATCAGAATTGACTGCTTCGTTGCCTATCTTTCTAAGCCTAGCTCTAACTACTTGGCCTTCGTAACGCTCGCTAGTCTCGCGTAGAAGGTCCTGCTTAGCTAGTTCCTGACTAACCCTATCACCCTCCCCCGTAGCCTGGGCTAGTTTCTGCTCTAGCTTCTTCTTCGTCTTGGCCTTATCTAGTGCGAGGCGCTGGGCATACTTGACGGAGAAGCTTCTGATCTTGGCTTTGAGACCTAACCACCACTTACTCCCGGTAACCGCCCCCACTAGATCCTTTTTAATCAATTCTCTTAACTGATCTTGGAAGTCTTGTATCTCCAGAAGGGAGGTGTTTAACTTCCAGTACCCCGCTAAATTAGGCCTATTTCCTAGCTTCAGCCGGGCCATAACTAATTTATGGTCCGTCTGGCCTAGCCAAGTGAACGTGGGACAAGATAAGAAGTCTACTTCGCCTCTCCTAACTAACATCCTGTCCAAATAGGTATTTGGATAGGAGGAAACACTATTGGTCCACGTCCACATCTCCCGCCCTGGATGCTCGAACCGAAACCTGTCGACCAGACCGCATCTAGCCATCAGATCAGCCAGGCTGGACTCGCACCTCTCCGATCCTCTAGCTCCGCCTCCTACCTTATCTATGTCGGGGTCTAAGATGGAATTCCAATCCCCCATTAGCACTACCCGCTTCCGACAATCTACAAACGCGTCAAGCTGACTGAAGAATGAGACCCTCTCACGAGCGTTGCTGGGCGCATGAACCGCAATCACCCGAAACACAGAATCTTTTACGGCAACATCGGCCACAACCAGCCTACCCACCGCATCTCTATGGACAACGTCGACCGTCGCCGACAGGGTACGTTTAACCAACACGGAAACTCCCTTCCCCCGCGGGCTGCCATATGCTGAGAAAACCTCAAAGTCTCGGTCCAGCACCTGACAGTCCACAGAGGAAACGAAATGCGTCTCCTGAATCGCAGCAACATCCACTCCCAGGGACAAGAGGTCGTGCCGGAGGCGAGCCGCCCGGCCCGATGATCTCAAGCCCCTCGCATTCAGACTAGCCAAATTCAAAGCCATGGTACCTACCTTAAGGTGTGTTACACTCAGCTCCGAAGTCAGCCGGGGAAAGGACACCGACGTTGTGTGCAATGCTCAAGGTGGTCAGGTTTTTCATGTCCTGACCTTCTCTCACAATGCCGCCGACATCCAAAGGGTAAGTCAATTTAAGGGCCCTATAGAGTGACGGATCGACCAACACTGGGACCCTTCCCTTGCATTGTTTTGCGAGTTCCTCAAGGGAAGGGTCATTTTTCCTAATCAGTTCAATTCCCGGACCAGCCCCTTCAGCGGCTTCCAGCATTGTCCACACGTTGGTTTTGCAGGCCTCAGGAAGCCTGACGAAAGTTGTTAGCCGTGGGGCGTCCGGGAAATTAGAGGGGACATTAACGTCTTTTCCCCCTATCTGTTGGAAGTCCAGCAGAGGTTTTAAATTTTTTCTCTGCCGGTGTGGTAAGCCCATTGCCACAGACAGGGGGTCTACAAAACAAAGTTCCTCTCTCGTTTCGAGGGCGAGAGTCCCTGTTGGAGTGAGTCCGTAAGTGGGAGAATCTGAAGGGTCTCTCCCCCTCCCGGGTTCATTCTTTTCTTTCTGGGATGGCGGCTCAATTTGCATTGGTGTGGGGACGAGTGTCTGTGTGGTGTCTGGTGTTGGTGTTGGTGCGGTGTCTGGTGTTGGTGTGGTGTCTGGTGTTAGTGTTGGTGTTGGTGCGGTGTCTGGTGTTGGTGTGGTGTCTGGTGTTGGTGTTGGTGTGGTGTCTGGTGTTGGTGTTGGTGCGGTGTCTGGTGTTGGTGTTGGTGCAGTTTCTGGTGTTGGTGCAGTGTCTGGTGTTGGTGCGGTGTCTGATGTTGGTGTTGGTGTTAGTGCGGTGTCTAGTGTTGGTGCAGTATGTGGTATGGGGGTGGAAGTGGGTTGTGTTGTTGTTAGAGGTGGTGTATGCTCACAGGGAGTGGGGGCTGCCTTTTCTTCCCCTTTCCTTTTCTTTTTTATTCTTTTGAATGAACCGGGGAGTGGTGAGGTTGAGTTCCTCTCCCTCTCACTAGCAGATTCATCCTCAGAGGAGCAGTGTTTTCTTCGCTTGATCCCCGTCTCAATTGGTGTGGGGACCGTTGGTTGTTGCTGCTCCTCTAGTTGTTGTTTCTCCGGTTGGTGCTGTTGCTTTTCTGGTTGCTGCAGCCGTTTTTGTTGCTGCTGCTGCTGTTCTGGCTGTTGCTGCTGCTGCTGTTTTTGTTGTTGCCGCTGTTTTCGTGGCATTGGTTGTAGCATTGGCCGCGGCAGCTGATGTTGTTGCTGCGGCTGGTTCAATGGCTGGTTTGGCTGCTGCTGCTGTGTCTGCTGCCATGGCTGTTGTTGCGGCTGTTGTGGAGGCTGCTGTTGTTGTTGCTGCCTCAGTTGTTGGGTTGGTTGTGGGACGGTGGCAGATGGGATTGTGGGCTTCCATTTCCGCCTCATTACCGTGATCCATTCCTCCCCTTTGGCCTCCTGCACAGTTTTGGGTTTCCTCGGTGCTGGGGTTGGTGCTCCGGTTGCAGAAGTTGTGACAGCCTGTTTGGACACTGGTGCTGTCTCAGAGGTTGGGACCGCCTTTAATGTCACTTGAGTAGGAGTTGACCTTTGAGGGCAGCTCTTGGCCATGTGACCCTGTTTTTGGCAGAACCAGCAGTGCGGACGACGCCCCTCCACTACTACTGTCATAGTTGCCTCCTTAAATGTCAGCTGTGCTGGTATCGCCTGGAAGCCTTCTTTCTTTAGCCTCATGACCACAGTGTAGCTGCCCAAGTGCATGCCGGTTTTCGACCGCACTGGGGTTATTTTTTCCACCTCGCCGAACTGTGTGAAGAAGGATCCCAGGATTTCTGCTGATATTTGCATAGGTACATTGCATACCTGCACCCGGGTCCTTGTCCTGCCCTGGTATTCGGGCTTTAGTTTTATTCTCCCATACTTAATTTCCTGTAGGGAGAGTCTCTCCGCATCTTCCTTGGTGGGTAGGAGGATGTCCCACATGGCGTAGCTCCTCTGGTACAGGTATAATACCGGGATGTTTAGCTTGTGTAGGAGCCCTGCCATGTCTTCCTTTTTCATCCCTAGGAGGCGGTTTTCCGGCATATCCGAGATGATGAGGGAGAGCACTCTGTCTTCGATTGCCTCCCAAGCGCCTGGCACTGGTTTAATTTCTGCCCCCTCTATGTATTGTCTGTACTTGGTCAAGTACAAGTCTCTATACTCTTGAGGGGACAGTTGCTTCTCTACAGTCTTCCCCCATGCTGACCCTCTTGTTGGTGTTGGATCTTCGGTGAGGTTGGACTGTTTTTGCTGTTCCTTGGCGGAAGGGTTGCTATTTTGAGGGGCATTTCCCTTTCCGCTTTCCTTTGGGACCGACTCTCCCTGCTCTATACTTCTTCCAGGAAATACTTCCCTTTTTGGGGAGTCGGCCTCCTGGGGAGCATTGTCCTCTTTATTGTCCTTGGGAGCTTTTGCCCCTTTTGTTTTGGGGAGGTCTAGGCTGTATGCCCCCTCGTTTTCTTGATTTGCTCCCCTTTTGGGGCAGTAGCCCTCCTGGGGAGCACTGTCTCTCTTATCGTCCTTTGGGGCTACTGCCTCTTGATTTTTGTTGTCAGAGCGGGATGCCCTGTCCAACATTGTTTTTTCTCCCCTTTATGGGGAGTCGCCCTCTTGGGGAGCACTGTCTCCCTTATCGTCCTTTGGGGCTACTGCCTCTTGATTTTTGTTGTCGGAACGGGATGCTCCGTCCAACATTGTTTTTTCTCCCCTTTGTGGGGAGTCGCCCTCTTGGGGAGCTGCTGGTGAGTTTTCTCCCTTATGGGGGGCGTCCTTCGGTTTAGTGTCCGGGCGGTATGCCCCGTTGCTTTTTGCTTCCCCTGTTGGGGAGTCGTCCTCTTGGGGAGCAGTTTTTCTTGTGGTAGCCCCCTGGCTGGGGGTATCGGTATTGGTGGTCCCCGGGCTGGGGGTGCCCATTTTTGAAAAAAGCTCTCTCTTCCCTGTATAATTCACCAAAATGAGTGACGTGGAGTCGGCGTCCAAAGTGGGAGCCGACTTTGGCGCCAAAAAGAAGTGGCGCCAAAGGCGGCAAGAGGGGAGATAGAACTGAGAGAGGGAGTGGGAAGTTAGTGGAGGGAAGAGAGAAAGTGTTTCCGACCCTCCCTCGCGGGAAGGTCGTAAATTATCAGCTCGGATCCCCCCGTGAGGGGGGAGAGCAGAGAAAGACAGACCAAGTGGGGGTGCGGACGGAACGCTACCCAACAAGCTCGCCGGGCACGAGAATGTGTCGCCAGAACAACACTGCCTATCGCTGTGTATGTATCAGAGAACAGATACTACACTTTGATCCCGGCCCGAAAGCCAAGAACAACAGGGTATTTATTTGCTCCCCCACCGAGCAAATTAGGCACAAGTCTGATTTTTAATGTGAGGACTGAAGGGGAAATGGGGACCAGCTCCCCGGGGAGTAGGGGAGCTGGATAGTGACAATTGGTATGAAGGGTTGTCCCTACATTGACCAAGGTCTTATATGAGGGGTTTCCCCCACATATGGCCTTTGCTTGCAATATCTGCTGGAATAGATACTACACTTTTATCGTGGCCCGAAGGCCAAGAACAACAGAAAAAGGGTGCAGCCGTTTTTGCTTTCCATTTTTTTCTCTCCTTTCTGTTGATCTATGCCCCTCACGCAGGGCCTGTGATGTTCAGCCAAATAACACAGAAGCAAGGAGCCAGTTTATAAATATTCAAAATTCAACAGCACAAATCGACCAGCAAGAAAGAAACGGCTTTTAAATGTTTGATCACGTGCTTACAAATATGTGATTGTCATCAATAGAGTAGCTATATTTTTATAGATCGATCGAGGTTTTTTTTTTACCGTAGAGCAAAATTAAAACCATCTTTTATTCATGTGTAGAAGTATATCACTTTCTTGAAAAATATGGCGAGAAGCTGGATCAGACGTGTTAATAATTGTCGTGTCGTTACACAATAGTAAAAGAAGAAAATCAAGTCGAGGTTGGTTTAACAAACGAAGTGTATTAAGATCACAGGTACAAAGGTAGGAATACGAGTATAACTGACTGCCGCTCAGCAAGGCAGTGGAGTTTATTTAGGGCTTGACCCCGGCTCAGAGCCTCATTTAGGGTCCAAGTCACTTAGGCATAAGACCAGTACGGGGAAGTGGGGGTTGATGGTTATGCAAACTAGAGCTAGGTGTTTGAAAGACGTTATTTGGTTTCCTACACAAAGACTATCACCAAAATACCTCATTCTTACCATGGCGTTTATCTACTTAAAATATCCCTAGCGTATGTGAAGGCTTTATATACAGAATCTGGGGGTGGGGACAATTATTTACAATTTTAACAAAAGAAAAATATATACAAACAAAAGATGATGCGGAAGGGAGGCAAGCTAAAATACTCCCAAAAAGAAAGAAAAGGAAAACAACGAGACAAAATGCCTATGGAGGCAGATTAGTAAGGGGTCCTCCCAAATAATTCTATATAAGGAGCGCCCACTGTCTTCCGGTCCCAAAGATCGAAAGCAAGCAGGTCGTTCCCTAGTGGGGAGTGGAATTTAGATGGGCGTGGTTAACATAGGGGATGGATGGCCTCTTCCAAGATTAGTTAGCTAGGCAGTGGAGTACTGTCGCTCCTTCTCGCCGATGTAGACATTATTGTCACTATATATATATATATATATATATATATATATATATATATATATATATATATATATATATATATATATATATATTAAATTGTAATTCAATGAATTTCAAAAAAACTATCATTGAAATGAAATGAAGTAGTTTAGTTTCATATCAAAGAATTTTTATTATTCTAAGCAAGACAAAGAATGTTTTAGAAAATTAATCTCCTTAACCTATAGGGTTTCGATGTCTACCATCTCATCAGAGGAGAGAAAATATTAGCAAATAGTTATAAAGGTATGCACCCTATTTGCTAAAGTCAGTGAGACATGGAAAGTCAAAGTGAAATAATACATTTATCAGAAGTCCTGTAGCAGGAGGATTTGTAGAAAAAGGATATGAATGTTTTTGTTGATCCAACTTGCTTGGTAAAATCCATATTATACGTTCTTTACAGCCGTTTGGTAATAATTTCCAAGCTATATACTGGGTAATCCGCATAGCTGTGTATATATCCGAATCGGGCAAGTGCTTGTTTTAATGCCAGTAATATTTTGTAAACCTACAATCTCACGGTTACATAACCACTGATTGTTAAATAAAAACTATTCCGAAGTATATATATATATATATATATATATATATATATATATATATATATATATATATATATATATATATATATATATATATATATTGAGATCTGGTGTAATTTCCCTTATACATAGAAAGACCGGTATAACAATACTGTATATAACTAAAACAGCATTTGTACGTATGTTTATGTTTATGCGCGAAAAAGATTTAACCGATAAACACATAAACTGCTGATCACAAAACACTGAAATAATAATCATAAACTAAGGATTGTTTTTGACGAGTTTCTTTGCTTGGATGAATATCGTTATAAACATATGTTGGTAAGCTCAAATGCAAAATGTTCATTTCAACTTGAAGACATATTTTAATTACTTTTACGCATGCGCAAATTCAATCTTAGCTTGAAGTGGCCGAATTAAAAATGTTGCTTATTTATTTGCCGATAGTTTAAACAATATGAACTTGTAGAAATTCCACAGGGGATTTATCCATATGGAATTAGTCAGTTGCTTAGTGCAGCGTTTGCTCTGAGTGGATCGGCAGGATTTATTGCAGTTGCTACAGATGCATGTGTTGTCTGGTGCTGAAGGCTCTGCTGCAGCTGTTTAGCATCAGTGCTTTCTCTTTTTCTTCCTCTGCTAACCTCTCCTCTCCTTACTCCCACGGCACTACTTCAACGACTGTGGTCTTTAACCTCATAAGTTGACATTGAGGAGAATTAAATTTAAAATATATTCAAAATTCAACATTAAATGCTATCAGCAAGACATAACATAGTTTGGAATGCGCGATAACATGCAAAAAATCGATTACTATCGATAATAGTGTAGAAATATTTTAAAATATCGATCACAGATTTTTCGCTGTTATTATAGCGGAGTAGAAGCAAACATTTTTAGTTATATGTAGAAAAAATTTTCAGTTTCTTTTTTTACAGTGACAAGACAGATAACGCCTCGTAGTAATTGCCCTATATCTGTTTTTATAACGAGATAAAATCATTTTTCCTGTCGAAGGGTGAGATCTCGTGTAACATGGGCACCGGTGGCTGGTGGTGACTTGTAATTGCTAAAAGAAAAAGTTCTTTTTGGCAACAAATGTTACACTAATTTGACCAAAAATGCGTGATTACGTGCGCTCTAGCTTATTACTAGACTACCCGTGACCCGTTGGGTCAGTATGTTATAACATCTATGGAATTAATGTATGAGTGTGACACTTGTGACGTAAAGAAAATAGTTTTTTTTTGTGACATAACAAAAACATTTGTTTTTGTAACACGAAATAAACACATTTTTCCTGTCAATTATATAAGAATGGATTATTTATACACCATTTTAAATAGCTGAGAAAGAGAAATCATTTTTTTTTGCAATGAAAAACTAGCAGGACTCATTTTGTTTTTTGTAACGAAAACTTTTATGCACTTCTTTTTGTTGGGTTGAGGGGGGCGGGGGTAAACATGATGGGGTCCACGTGGAAGATATAATAGAAAATTGTTAAGAAAGTATCCCAAGTTTTCCTTTGAGATTGCAACCCTTACGCTTAAGCTGTTAACCATTACTACGGCAAGGACAACGGCATAATCTTTTCATTGGTTTGGCTCTCGAGTGTGTATACATTGATATCGTATATGCCTTTATATAGAGTGAAGTGGTTCTCAGTTTATTAACTGTGTCTATATATGTCGGATATATACTCGAGAGTCAAAATAAGGAAAAGAATATTCTGTTATCATAACCCTAATCATCATCATCATTATCATCCTCCTCATCATCATCATTATCTTTCGATTGTAGTCCAATCGATTAAAAATATGCTGTTGTCATAGCCCTAATCATTACACTAGTAGTGTCGCCTTAACATATATATATATATATATATATATATATATATATATATATATATATATATATATATATATATATATATACCGAGAAATATGTGATCGCCTGCGTGTGTATCTGTTATTATCGTAAATATAGCGGCATAGATCTATCACGGTGATTAGGGTGACCTACCACCAGTATCACTGAAAGTATAGCATGGAAAAATAAGAGTAGCCGGTCAGTCCGCACCTTTCTCAATAACTACACCTGATAGTGCGGGATCTATAAGATTGAACACTACATGTGGACATTGGGTAAGTTGGAGAGACTAAGACTAGATGCATCAATCCAGATGTGGCAACCATATTTATGCATGACGAATGGTGGTTTGTACAAGTACAGAAATATTTTGCTAGGACAGTAGAGGAAGCTCATATGTCTGCAGTATTGACAACATTGTCAATGTATTTGTTGCAATTCGTGTTGCCTTTCATATTAATCCGAGAAGTTTGAAGGGTGAGATCTCGTGTAACACGGCCACCGGTGGCTGATGGTGACTTATAATTGCTAAACGAAAGAAACAGCTCTTATTGGAAACATATGTTACACTAATTTGACCTAAAATGCGAGATTATGCGCGCTATAGTTTATTACTAGACTACCTGTGACCCGTTGGGTCAGAATGTTGTAACATCTATGGAATTAATGTATGAGTGTGACACTTGTGACGTAAAGAAACTATTTTTTTTTTACATAACAGAAACATTTCTATGAAAGTATATTAAAATGAAAAAAGAATATAGATAGATTTCTATGAGTCGTTCTTTTAATAATTGTTTTTTTTTTTTTGAAAAATAAAAACTTACAGCCATTGAATTATAAGTGGTTTCGCACATATAGGTAAATGTGCACTGAACAGATACCATACAACTTAAAATTAACTTCGAATTTTAATATATCTTTTAATTTAAACGCGAAAAAAAAAACAATTGAGACGCTGAAAACGTACACAGTAAAACAATACGTTTTATTGTTGTGTTGATTATTTATTTGTAACGCAAATTTAAAAAAAACCCATATATTTGGGGTTATTTATTTCAGTAATAATGTCAAAATAGTAAATATTTATTTATTTTAAATCACCAGTAAAACTTAAATCTTCCCACATAAGTATATCTTTAAGTTCGTAAACATATCTGTGCATTTAAAAGGTGCTTCTGCACTAATCGGGAAAAATAACACTTTTATGGTTAATATTTAGACATTTATAAAGAATCGTAATAGGAATCGGAATCGGTAATCGTATCGTAATTGGGAATTTAATATGGAATCGATTATTGTATAGGAATCTGGAAAATATTAGAATCTTCCAATCACTAGTAAATATAGCAAGAATAGTGTCATAGATCGACACAGTTTTTTTTATCCCATCAAAAAAGAAGGCATAAATAAATTTGCTATATACATGTCGAAAATATTCAATTCTTTGTAGAAATAGCGAAATGCAGTAATAAGCCCGAATTACACGTGATAATAATTATCCTGTATTTATTCTAGTAACACAGAAAAAAATCAATTTTCTCTGCCGTTTATATAAGAATATGACCAGCCGGGAAACCGAAAAGAAAAAAAAATACAACTTTTACCAAAGGAAACATTATTTCATTTTGTAATGACCTGCATATATTGTTAACTACTTGTATTGTTTCAGTCTCGAATTTGTCGCGTTGGAAAATTTGCATCACGTGTAATTTTATGAAATCTCAAAAGACGTTATCTCGGTTGAAATTATCGGGCGTTATTTTTAATCAATATTTTTTTTTTTTTGCATTTTTACACCAAACAAGACATAGTGCACCTTTGATGTGTGAGTGTAGGGGAGGGGAATACTATCTGAGACATAATTTGTAGAATACTATGTCGGGAGTTGAGAAGCAAGATTTCTGTTTACTTTCCACTTGAACATCTGCATGTCAGTCCGGTTCGAAGCAAGGACCCGGAAGAGAATGCATAAGACTAGCAGTCCTAGGGAGAAAACTATTAGAGTAGAATGCCTTTTTTTAACTGTGGAGATCTCTACTGCGAAGGGGTGTGATTTTACTGCTTGCCGGGTTTGCCGCTGGTATTTTTGTCGAGTGAACACACGGGCTTGTAGCTCATCGGAGCATCTACCATTAAAATACTTGTAAAAAAGGCCGAGGGATACACCATTTGGTCGATGGGATAGCTGTTGAAGCCTAGTTGATAATGTGGCACCTATTAGGTTTACGACTCTCTTTTTATAACTGTCTGAGAGGCTAGTGGCAATTTAACCACAAAAATCTTGCAACAAGACTCCATATATGGGTGATTGATGACATTGTTGAGGTACAGGATTCTTTTAGGCGAAAGTAACTTTCTAGCATGATAGAGAACATATTTGAAAAAAAAAATAAAACTCAGAAAACAATTAAATCAAAGATATATTAAACCAAAAATGAAACAAATTCAATTTTTTAAAATTGAATGAGTAAATTAGGCGAAAGTAACTTTTTAGCGTGTTAGAGAGAATATTTGAAAAAAATAAAACTCAGAAAACAATTAAATCAAAGATATATTAGACCAAAAACTGAAACAAATTCAATTTGTTTAAATTGAATGAGCAAATTAGGCGAAAGTAACTTTTTAGCGTGTTAGAGAGAATATTTGAAAAAAATAAAACTCAGAAAATAATTAAATCAAAGATATATTAGACCAAAAACTGAAACAAATTCAATTTTTTAAAATTGAATGAGCAAATTAGGCGAAAGTAACTTTTTAGCGTGTTAGAGAGAATATTTGAAAAAAATAAAACTCAGAAAATAATTAAATCAAAGATATATTAGACCAAAAACTGAAACAAATTCAATTTTTTTAAATTGAATGAGCAAATTAGGCGAAAGTAACTTTTTAGCGTGTTAGAGAGAATATTTGAAAAAAATAAAACTCAGAAAATAATTAAATCAAAGATATATTAGACCAAAAACTGAAACAAATTCAATTTTTTAAAATTGAATGAGCAAATTAGGCGAAAGTAACTTTTTAGCGTGTTAGAGAGAATATTTGAAAAAAATAAAACTCAGAAAACAATTAAATCAAAGATATATTAGACCAAAAACTGAAACAAATTCAATTTTTTAAAATTGAATGAGCAAATTAGGCGAAAGTAACTTTTTAGCGTGTTAGAGAGAATATTTGAAAAAAATAAAACTCAGAAAACAATTAAATCAAAGATATATTAGACCAAAAACTGAAACAAATTCAATTTTTTAAAATTGAATGAGCAAATTAGGCGAAAGTAACTTTTTAGCGTGTTAGAGAGAATATTTGAAAAAAATAAAACTCAGAAAACAATTAAATCAAAGATATATTAGACCAAAAACTGAAACAAATTCAATTTTTTAAAATTGAATGAGCAAATTAGGCGAAAGTAACTTTTTAGCGTGTTAGAGAGAATATTTGAAAAAAATAAAACTCAGAAAACAATTAAATCAAAGATATATTAGACCAAAAACTGAAACAAATTCAATTTTTTAAAATTGAATGAGCAAATTAGGCGAAAGTAACTTTTTAGCGTGTTAGAGAGAATATTTGAAAAAAATAACACTCAGAAAACAATTAAATCAAAGATATATTAGACCAAAAACTGAAACAAATTCAATTTTTTAAAATTGAATGAGCAAATTAGGCGAAAGTAACTTTTTAGCGTGTTAGAGAGAATATTTGAAAAAAATAAAACTCAGAAAACAATTAAATCAAAGATATATTAGACCAAAAACTGAAACAAATTCAATTTTTTAAAATTGAATGAGCAAATTAGGCGAAAGTAACTTTTTAGCGTGTTAGAGAGAATATTTGAAAAAAATAAAACTCAGAAAACAATTAAATCAAAGATATATTAGACCAAAAACTGAAACAAATTCAATTTTTTAAAATTGAATGAGCAAATTAGGCGAAAGTAACTTTTTAGCGTGTTAGAGAGAATATTTGAAAAAAAAATAAAATTCAGAAAACAATTAAATCAAATATATATTAGATCAAAAACTAAAACAAATTCAATTTTTTAAAATTGAATGAGCAAATTAGGCGAAAGTAACTTTTTAGCGTGTTAGAGAGAATATTTGAAAAAAATAAAACTCAGAAAACAATTAAATCAAAGATATATTAGACCAAAAACTGAAACAAATTCAATTTTTTTAAATTGAATGAGCAAATTAGGCGAAAGTAACTTTTTAGCGTGTTAGAGAGATTATTTGAAAAAAAATAAAACTCAGAAAACAATTAAATGAAAGATATATTAAACCAGAAATGAAACAAATTCAATTTTTTTAAATTGAATGAGTAAATTAGACGAAAGTAACTTTTTAGCGTGTTAGAGAGAATATTTGAAAAAAATAAAACTCAGAAAACAATTAAATCAAAGATATATTAGACCAAAAAATAAAACAAATTCAATTTTTTTAAATTGAATGAGTAAATTAGCGAAAGTAACTTTTTAGCGTGTTAGAGAGAATATTTGAAAAATAAAACTCAGAAAACAATTAAATCAAATATATATTAGACCAAAAACTGAAACAAATTCAATTTTTTAAAATTGAATGAGCAAATTAGGCGAAAGTAATTTTTTAGCGTGTTAGAGAGAATATTTGAAAAAAATAACACTTAGAAAACAATTAAATCAAAGATATATTAGACCAAAAACTGAAACAAATTCAATTTTTTAAAATTGAATGAGCAAATTAGGCGAAAGTAACTTTTTAGCGTGTTAGAGAGAATATTTGAAAAAAATAAAACTCAGAAAACAATTAAATCAAAGATATATTAGACCAAAAACTGAAACAAATTCAATTTTTTAACATTGAATGAGCAAATTAGGCGAAAGTAACTTTTTAGCGTGTTAGAGAGAATATTTGAAAAAAATAAAACTCAGAAAACAATTAAATCAAAGATATATAAGACCAAAACTGAAACTAATTCAATTTTTTAAAATTGAATGAGCAAATTAGACGAAAGTAACTTTTTAGCGTGTTAGAGAGAATATTTGAAAAAATAAAACTCAGAAAACAATTAAATCAAAGATATATTAGACCAAAAACTGAAACAAATTCAATTTTTTTAAATTGAATGAGCAAATTAGGCGAAAGTAACTTTTTAGCGTGTTAGAGAGAATATTTGAAAAAAATAAAACTCAGAAAACAATTAAATCAAAGATATATTAGACCAAAAACTGAAACAAATTCAATTTTTTTAAATTGAATGAGCAAATTAGGCGAAAGTAACTTTTTAGCGTGTTAGAGAGAATATTTGAAAAAAATAAAACTCAGAAAACAATTAAATCAAAGATATATTAGACCAAAAACTGAAACAAATTCAATTTTTTAAAATTGAATGAGCAAATTAGGCGAAAGTAACTTTTTAGCGTGTTAGAGAGAATATTTGAAAAAATAAAACTCAGAAAACAATTAAATCAAAGATATATTAGACCAAAAACTGAAACAAATTCAATTTTTTTAAATTGAATGAGCAAATTAGGCGAAAGTAACTTTTTAGCGTGTTAGAGAGAATATTTGAAAAAATAAAACTCAGAAAACAATTAAATCAAAGATATATTAGACCAAAAACTGAAACAAATTCAATTTTTTTAAATTGAATGAGCAAATTAGGCGAAAGTAACTTTTTAGCGTGTTAGAGAGAATATTTGAAAAAAATAAAACTCAGAAAACAATTAAATCAAAGATATATTAGACCAAAACTGAAACAAATTCAATTTTTTAAAATTGAATGAGCAAATTAGACGAAAGTAACTTTTTAGCGTGTTAGAGAGAATATTTGAAAAAATAAAACTCAGAAAACAATTAAATCAAAGATATATTAGACCAAAAACTGAAACAAATTCAATTTTTTTAAATTGAATGAGCAAATTAGGCGAAAGTAACTTTTTAGCGTGTTAGAGAGAATATTTGAAAAAAAATAAATCTCAGAAAACAATTAAATGAAAGATATATTAAACCAGAAATGAAACAAATTCAATTTTTTTAAATTGAATGAGTAAATTAGGCGAAAGTAACTTTTTAGCGTGTTAGAGAGAATATTTGAAAAAAATAAAACTCAGAAAACAATTAAATCAAAAATATATTAGACCAAAAAATAAAACAAATTCAATTTTTTTAAATTGAATGAGTAAATTAGCGAAAGTAACTTTTTAGCGTGTTAGAGAGAATATTTGAAAAAAAAAAATAAAACTCAGAAAACAATTAAATCAAAGATATATTAGACCAAAAAATGAAACAAATTCAATTTTTTTAATTGAATGAGCAAATTAGGCGAAAGTAACTTTTTAGCGTGTTAGAGAGAATATTTGAAAAAAAAATAAAACTCAGAAAACAATTAAATCAAAGATATATTAAACCAAAAAATGAAACAAATTCAATTTTTTTAATTGAATAAATAAATTCGGCGAAAATAATTTTCTAGCATGATAGAGAGAATATTTGAAAAAAAAATAAAATTCAGAAAATAATTAAATCAAAGATATATTAGACCAAAAATAAAACAAATTCAATCTTTTTAAAATTGAATGAGTAAATTACACGAAAGTAACTTTCTAACATGATAGAGAGAATATTTGAAAAAAGAACTCTGAAAACAATTAAATCAAAGATATATTACACAAAAACATAAAACAAATTTTAAAAATTGAATGTGTTTTATGTAAATTAGGTGAAAGTAACTTTCTAACATGATAGAGAGAAGATTTGAAAAAAATAAAACTCAAAAACAATTAAATCTAAGATTTTTTAGACCAAAATATAAAATAAATTAAAATATTTGTAAAATAAATGAGTGAATTAAGATTAACGTATCCAAAAATATGGTTGTTTTTTTTTAAAGAGCAAATTATTACAACAAAAAATTCTCTGTTCTGCAACGAAAAATTTAACGTATATATTCACTTAAAAATAACTTTACTTCTCGAATTAAACTTATTTTTAGACGAAAGTTTTTGAATTTTTGAGATGAACATGCATTATCATTTTTATAAATAAATTCCCCCTCCCCCCCAAAAAAAACAGAAAAAAAACAGAAGACCTCAATTAAAAGTTATATTAGACTAAACATATTAGTAAATTCAAATAGTACATTACGGTTAAACGTAAAAAAAAATAAAGATTGTTTTTGAAAGAACAAAGTTTTTATAACTAAATATATTTATGACATCAAATGATACAACTCTTTGCAAACGAACAATTTAACCCATATGTTAACTTAAAATTACTAATTATTTTGCATATTAATTTTTTTTCAACTAACGACTAAAAATTTCAAAAAAAAACAAATGTGATTCTTCGAGATAAAGATAACTTATTTTTATTACTTGGATCCTTAGAACTTCTGTTCTCAACTTAAATGAATATTCTCACATTTTGATCGACGTAAACACCGACTTTCTTCTGGTGTATCTTGTCAAACTCAAGAATTTTTTTCTGTCGAACTCGGGAATTTTTATGCAAAACTTTGGAATCTGCACGTGTAACGTACTAGTCCCCTCTAACAAACCGTAATGGCGGCCGGATCTAAATAAATGATACTAGACACACCTGGCTCTCAATACACGGCACCAGGAAAAACAAAACAACAAAAAACAACAAAACAATACAAAAAAACAAAACAAAAAAGAAAACACTCTGGTACGACAACAATTTAAACAAGAGTATATTAGCATAGAAAAGAAATCGCCACGCATCTTTCTTTCTTTTTCTCTTGCCCTTCTAATCTTAATCCCTCTATATATATTTGAATCAGTGACGTCACACTTACATGCCGTCCCAAAATGCTAACGCGAATTCTTTACACAGTATTACGAACCGAACGTTTTATCTAATATATAAAATGTTATATGTCTGTCTGTCTGTCTGTCTCCATATTTTCAAACTCTATCTCCCCCGAAACTAAAAGTCGGGGAGCGGCGTTAGGGGCCTAAAATGATTGGATTTTTTACAGACAGTTCTTTTGTTGGCCTTCAACCAGTTATATTAATTTTTAAGAAGTCAAAAATAGGTAAAAATTGAAATAAAATGCGATACATTTAGTACATTGATCTTAGTTTATTTTTAATTTTTAATCCGTTTTATGCGTGCCACGTTGGTACAGTGGTAACGTCACCAGCTTTTAATGATATCGTTTCTTCTTTCGGTTTCGATTCGAACTTATGGCACCCAAATACTTTGGTTTTACTTTTGAAATCACGACCCTATAATAAAATTACGAAGTCTGAACAAACGAAAATATCATGTTTAAGCGCATTTGACGCTCGGGAAAAGGGGGGCGCCCCCTCCCGCTGGATTAAGCTGTTGCGATTGTATGCTATCGTTCAGTCTGTTCCGGGTGGATAAGAGCCTTAAGTAATTCGCAATTGTATTTACGGTGTTGTGGAAACTAACGATTAATCTTCACATTTTAGAAGACCGTAACTTTAACATTATTTTGGCGTCGTAGATAAAGTATTTCGTTATATTCTGCTGTGGATTTACACCTGGTAAAGGTTAAATATTACATCAAGCGAAACCTCAACTTCAAATGAAAGCTGAAATCTTAAGAAACTAAACAATACGCATTTGAAAGAATTAAATACGCTTAAATATGATATTTTAATTTGTTCGGATTACATATATATGATTTTGGAGTAAAGGACTGGTTTTTAAAACTGGAAAAGAAAAGGACAAGATATTCACTAGAGGATGACCTCTAATCTGTAGTGGAATGGGGACAAAAATGGATGGTCACATTCAATGCTGCCAAGACTTAACTGGTTTCCTTCAATAATTACAAGAAACCTTCTCTGCCACCAATAGGAATGGCCAGTGACTCTCTATCTGAGAGTACATCTTTCAAACTGCTTGGCCTAACGTTCACAGGAAACATGAGTTGGAACAATTACATTGAAAACACGACCTGAATGTAAACTACGCTTAAATATATTTTTATTTAGTCATATTTCGTATTATTTTTATTGTCTATCCTCTATTGATTATTATATTGTAACCAATATATTGTAATGATTTCAAAAGTAAAAAAAAAAAGAATTACTTGGCTACCATCAGCTAGATCGAATATAATTGGAGATCGATAAATATACTGTTAGTTATAAATGGCGGAATATTTATTAACAGCGCAGATATAAAATAAAGTTGTTTTCTTTTTAAACAAACGTAATCAACTTTCAGAAAGGATGGTGAATTTTATCTACGATTAAAAGGTGGACTCTGTGTGTGTGTGTGTGTGTGTGTGTGTGTGTGTGTGTGTGTGAGTGTGTGTGTCTTGGCGTGTTTCCATATTTTTAAAATCTATCTTGTCCAAACTTCGCAAAAGTCGCAGTGCAGCGCTAGGGACCTAAAATGATTGGATTTTTTTACAGGCCATTCTTTAGCCGGTTAAATATTTTTTAAGGGGTCTAGAAGGGATTAAAATTGAAAAAAAATCCTAATACATTTTGTATATTTATCTAAGTTTATTTTTAATTTTTTTTTAATTCTTAGTCAATATGCGTGTCACGTTGGTAAAGTGGTATCAGCACTAGCTCCGAATGTTACGGTTTCGGTTCGATTCTAGTTAATGGCACCCAAATACATTTTAATTTTGAAATTACGACTCTGTGATATAACTAGACTACCCGTGACCCGTTGGGTCAGGATGTTATATTAGCTAAGGAATTCATGTATGAGCGTGACACTTGTGACGTAAAGAAAATAGCTTTTTTGACATAACAGAAACATTTCTATGAACGTACATTAAAATGAAAAAAGAATATAAATAGATTTCTAGGAGTTGTTCTGTTTATAACTGCTTAGTTTTGAAAAAAAAATATTACAGCCATTGAATTATAAGTGGTTTGCCATACTTATAGATAAATATGTACTGAACAGATACCATACTACTTAAAGTTAAATTAAAATTTTGATATATCTTAATTTAAACTCGAAAAAAAATGGGGACGCTGCAAACGTACCCTGTAAAACAATATGTTTTATTGTCGTGTTGATTATTTGTTTATGTACGCATGCGCCACCGGAATCGTAAACCGGATGTTAGGTTACAACACTCGTTACAACACTCGTTACAAGGTCATTTGAGTTTTATAATTATATAGATATACGAAATATGGATAAATTAAATATCATATTAAAGCGCATTTTATATCCCGCTAAACCCTGGCCCCCTCCCCTCGCTAGTCAGTTGAAAATCTCTCATCATGTTGTATGAATGTCAAGACTATTCGCGTTTAATTTTTCGATATTTTTATAGTCAGATTTTTTTCTAGAAAGACCTGGAATACTTACGAAAAAAGACAACGCGAATGTTTCCGACATCTAATTAATTTACCGTTATTTCTTGTTAGCTGATTGGTTTCATTTCACTGAATTTTTTTACACATAGTTGCTACATTATGAATAATTGCGTCCAATATAAGATTTCATATCTACCTGTCTATAAAATCTATTTAAAAACAAATACACAAGCATATACATGTTTACAACTGTTTCAAGACAATAGTTATTATAAGTAGTCCAACGTCTGTTGCCCCAGAATCTCTCTCTCTCTCTCTCTCTCTCTCTCTCTCTCTCTCTATATATATATATATATATATATATATATATATATATATATATATATATATATATAGAACACGTTCAGGTTTTGATAGACTATGGATACCCACGAAGGGCTGCCTGCGCGTGAAATATTTGTGGCAAGAGTCGCGCAATCTCCAACCACACCTCTCCTGAATCGACATTGTTTAATATGAGTGGCAACGAACTGGTTGCAAAATTGGCACATCCAGGTCGCTAGTCCTCGTTTTCAACCGCTTGACCACCGCCATATCATGTCCTATACTAGATTCTCACACAAATATAGAGACAAAAGCCGCTCTTGTTCTATTATCCTCCTTTGATAATGCGAGACAAACAGAATCCAGTAAGATTCGGAACAATGAAGCTTGTCATTTCTCGAAGACAAAGCGACAATTGAGATTTAGTGCACTAATGATCCGTAAATGCGCACTTATCTACCCCGTCCTTAGAACAAAAGACCTAGCCAATAATCGCGCAAGAAGACACAATTAGACCAGAGTCGCCGTTCAGTTTTTCGATCCACTTGCGTCTATGTGTCTTCAAAAGAAGCTTGGAACGTCGTTCAGCGTGTCTATGTGTCTTCAAAAGAAGCTTGGAACGTCGTTCAGCGCCTAAACTTGGTAAAGCATTCTTTTTGGTCTTCGCGATTTCTTTTGAAATAACATTTCCTTTGATCTCTCACGCGTATTTCAGCTACATGATAACTATGTTGATACTATAGCACGTGTTTTATATTGTGTGTCACGTTTACGTCTTGCTCCCACTCAAGTTGCTGTCGTGTAATTATTATTACCTTTTATTTCGTGTAATAAATAAGTTTACTTCATAAGTTTTGGTTTCGGTTTCGATTTTAGCTGATGGCACTAAAGTCATCTATTTTTTATGAATAATTTCACAAATAATTCTTCATTATTTAGTCTTCAGTTTCGAGTATAACTGATGGAACTCAAGTTTATATATATATATATAGATATATATATATATACATATACATATATATATACATATATACATACATATATATATATACATATATACATATATACATACATATATACATACATATATATACATATATACATACATATATATACACATATATACATACATATATATACATATATACATACATATATATACATATATACATACATATATATATACATATATACATACATATATATATATATATACATACATATATATATACATACATATATATATATATACATACATATATATATATATATATACATACATATATATATACATACATATATATATACATACATATATATATATACATACATATATATATATATACATACATATATATATATATACATACATATATATATACATACATATATATATATATACATACATATATATATATATATATACATACATATATATATATATATACATACATATATATATACATACATATATATATATACATACATATATATATATATACATACATATACATACATATACATACATATATATATATATATATATATATATATATATATATATATATATATATATATATATATATATATATATATATATATATATATATATGCGCGCCTCCTGGTCACGAATAGGCTCCTATATGGTTGACTATTTAAAAAAAAAAAAAAACTGATTACATATAATGATAGAAGATGTATCGAAACACAGGAATGGGTACGTTTGATCTTGCAGAAAGGTTGTTCATTAAAAGTGTGGGGTCTGCGTTCGCGCCTGGTCCACAAAGTATGGAAATAGAAAATTAAAAAATTAAAAAAAAAAGTTTACATTTGTTTTTGATATAGATGTACATAAGACTATTTTGGTAAGTATGTTTTAACTTAAATAGGGATGGTATAATAAAATTGTGGAGTCTGCGTTCGCGCCTGGCCTCTATAGAATCGAAAAAGTACAAACTTTAATAAAAACTTTTCATATATATATGCGTAATTATATTTTGATAATTTTGTTTCAGTTTGAAGAAATATGGTATTATAAAATTATGGGGTGTTCGTTCGCATCTGACCTCCATAGAATGGAAATATGTCACAAAGGGTTTTTTTTAATATAGATCCACAGAATATTGCGATACGTGTTTTAGTGTGAACAGGTATGCTATAATAAATTATGGGGTTTATCTATTTTATTTTTATTTTAATCATATTTTGCTTTTGTTTTGATACCACAAAATTCAACCCAAATTTACAACCCTTCCTTTACATAACCTATCATACTTTCATAAATCAGAGTCCATTTTCTGTAGGTTGTTTTTGAACCCAGTCAACGACGGGTACTTTTGCTAGTATATATATATATTATGGCAGTGTAGTTTGGTTTCCTAGAAGTACATATTCATAAAGGACCTCCCCGAAAAATTGCCTCTGAGATGCGTATATATGCTGATAGCACCACACTCTATAGCAGGCACGACAGGAAAACAAATGAACATATATCTAAAGTAATGGTAGAAACACTAGAGGATGGCCTCCAACCAGTAGTGGAATGGGGACAAAAATGGATGGTCACGTTCAATGCCGCCAAGACTAAACTGGTTTCATTCAATACTTACAAGAAACCTTCTCTACCACCTATAGCAAAGGCCAACGACTCTTTATCTGAGAGTACATCTTTCAAGCTCCTTGGCCTAACGTTCACAGGAAACATGAGTTGGAACAATTACATCGAGGGCATTGCCAGGGCCGCTGCGAGGAAGGTGGGCTCTCTCTACCGGGCTAGAAAACTATTAACACCCGAAAGTATCCTGTACCTCTATAAGGCCACCATTCGCCCATGTATGGAGTATTGCTGTCATATTTGGGCTGGTGCATCGGCTACTAGTCTCTCGCTCCTTGACAGGGTTCAAAAGAGAGTCGCAAATCTGATAGGCCCTAAACTGGCATCTAAGCTTCAGCCTCTGTCCCATCGACGAAACGTTGCATCCCTCTGCCTGTTCTACAAGTATTTTAATGGTTAATGCTCTGATGAACTGCAAGCACTTTTGCCCCCACGACGTGAACACCCTCGACAGACCCGACAAGCTGCAAAATCCCACCCCCACACTGTAGAGATCCTTAGATGTAAAAGATCTTTCTACTCCAGTAGTTTCTTTTCCAGAACTGCTAGACTTTGGAATTCCATTCTAGGTCATTGCTTCCCCAACTGTACTGACATGCAGAAGTTCAAGTGCAACGTGAACCAACATCTTGCTGCCCAAATCCCTACATAGTACCCCAGTAGATGTTTCCTCTGATAGTAGCCCCTACACCAAAGTGGCAATTCGCCTTGTTTGGGGTGAAAATGTAATAAAAAAAAACGTGGGTTGCTCAATGAGTTAAGAAGTCAGATATATTAAATTTATTTATACAAACATTACTGGCTACATTTGTGCATACATGTTTCTGTAATTAATTGTTTAAGAGAAAGACTTTCCCTCGAAATTTTACACTGAAATGAATGAAATCTCGATAGAAATTCTTGGCCTGATGACGTAGTCTCCTTTAAACCGGTGCTTACAGAAACATGTATGCACATATGTAGCAATTAACTTTTGTTTAAATAAATTATATATATATATATATATATATATATATATATATATATATATATATATATATATACGAGCAAACAGTTAATAAAGATGTTAAAAAAACACTTTGAAATGATGTAAAAACATATTTAATCTGAAAAGGAAACAGTTGATAAGTGGATAGTCCTTAATCCGCGGAGTTTCGAAGAAATACTTTCCTTCTCATCAGAGGGTAGAAATTAGCAAAATGCGGGATCGGATTTTGCATGCAAAAGTATTTGATGAAACAACAAGTAAGTCAACGATCTCACTTGCAAAAAAAAAAAAAAAAAAAAGAAAAAGTGAAGCAGAGGGAATATAGTGAAGAAAAAGGTGATTACACATGAATGGATAGACTGGTGGAAGATAAATAATCCAGTGACGGTAAAATCCAAATATGTAACTTCAATTTAATTTATTATATATATATATATATATATATATATATATATATATATATATATATATATATAGACATGATGGCGCAAAACTCACGCATTGGTAGGCTTATTTGATAAAAACTTTTTTAAAGTAATTTACTACAGTTTGTTTAGAAATACTATATTTATGTTGTAATTTTTTTTACATTAGTTTTTTAAAATTATATCCTTTAAATAGGCACCATTTTCAGTTTCACTAAGACGGTCTCTGTTTACGGCATTTTCCATTACACTTCTTAAAATAACAGGCTCTCGTTCTCGAATTTCATGTCTGGTATCGTTTTTTTAAGTTTTTTAATTGTTCCTGGATTATTCACATTTATCCTTCCTTTAAGATAACCCCATAGGGAAAAGTCAGGGGCTGTGAAATCCGGATAACGTGAAGGCGAGTTAAATACAGAAAATCTTATAATTAAACGCTCGCCAAAGTTTTCCCTTAGGAGTGCATCACTTTGACAGACAATGTGTATGTTAGTCCCGTCTTGTTGAAACCACATTTCCGGGATGTCTTGAATAGCTGGCCGTAAACAATTTCCAATCATTTGTTGATAGCGCTGTGCAGTTACCGTCACCACAACACCTTCTTGTCTTCGAAAAAATAAGGCCTTAGCACCGTAACACCACACCATATGGTACACTTTTTGGATGCAATTCACGCTGATGAACGCTTCTTGGATTTTCAATTGTCTATATTCGGCAGTTTTGTTTTCTCACAAACCCCATCAGATCAAAATAAGCTTCGTAGCTATGGTCCCCCCTCGCCGAACTTTCACAAGAAACACTAGACTAGCTGAAAACATTATCAATAATTTTCCCCACTCTTTATCTGTGCCTAAACCTAAACATAGATTCCATGATCAAAGCTTCTTTCTTAGAACTGCACGCCTGTGGAATTGTCTACCGCTTCCCTGCTTTCCAGCTGTCTATAATATGGTTGTGTTCAAGTTCAACGTGAACAAGTTTCTGATGAGCCGTTCCACTTAAGTAAACAAATTTACCGAACTTCCATTACTATCGATTACTTTATTGTCCTTTTGACTACTCTACACTCTTTAACCCTTATCCTTGCGTGGCCTATCGGCCTTGATAAGTGATGACGCCTATGTAAAAAAAAAACCTCATTTTGTTCATTGGTTAATTGCTGAATATGAAAAGCATAAACTAATGGAGACTGCATACCTGCAGGTTGCAATGCACCATTTGAATTTTGTATGAAAACAGGTGCAATTCCTTCAAAATTCTTTGAAGTGACCTTCTGGAATCCTAAACTGAGTAGCCTGTTTCCGAATTAGATATACTTCAATGTATAAATGCTTTTTTTTTTTTTTTTTTTTTTTAGTGAAAAGGCACTTGAAGTGGACTTTCGCCAGCTAAGTTTTTTTTTTTTTTTTTTTTTTCAATTTGGATCCTATAGTAACTATTATTATCAGCTAAAATCGCAGAAATGAATCGCCCTATAATTTGATCCACCAAATGCCGCTTAGTGGATTTTCGTCTCGGAGAAAGTGAAATTTTAAAAACTGGAGACACACAGACACGCACAGTTTTATAAATTAGATTTGTTTCATCCGTATAGCTTCGTTTCGTCTTTCTTTCTCTCTTTTCTTTATTATTAATTTGATCATCTGTATTTTTTCATTCTTTTTGTTATTTTTTCA
Source organism: Euprymna scolopes (assembly GCF_053919585.1). Classification (NCBI taxonomy): domain Eukaryota; kingdom Metazoa; phylum Mollusca; class Cephalopoda; order Sepiida; family Sepiolidae; genus Euprymna; species Euprymna scolopes. The sequence continues at coordinate 19,562,593 of NC_136523.1, forward strand.
CCGCTTACTAATTTTCCTTTTATTTTATATTCTTCCCGCGTTTTCTCTCGTTATTTTCGTTTCATGCATCACACTTGCCCATGGTATTCTTTTCCATTATATTTTACTGTTTTTACTGAACACGTTGTTTAATGATTCCGGCTTTTTTTTCTGCGTATTAATTGGATACTTAGAACTAATTTAAAATATCGTGGTGACAACCCTACGGACAACAACAGTCTCTTGCAGTAACTAAAAAGACTGTGGTAATATTCTTCTCAGTGTTAGGTATAAGTTATGCACAAGTTAAACAAGCCATGCAAATTTGCCTTTTAGATTGGCTCGCTTTTTGCTCAATGTACTTGGTTTCCTCTAAAGATCTAGCTATGTCGTTCTTGAGGACGGTTACCGGTCCAAAACAGATGTCTAATATTCGTATTATTTTGACTCTTCGGACTTCTCTTCCTATCTTCTGTGTTATTCTCAAAACGTTTCGGTCAGTGTAATCTCCGACCTTCTTCAGGTGTATCTTGTCGAACTCAATTACACGTGAAAGTGAAAAACCAAGAAACAAGCAAACAACCAACGCTTTAAAAAAATGAAAATAGCAGCGAATACCCGTGAGCACAGCTGCTTAGTCGAAAATCGAACACCGGATAAAAACAGGAAAATGTAATCGAACAGAAAAAGGGTGGACATTTGTTTCAAGTGAAATAACCGTTATTAAACAAACAAAAAAAAAAGGAAAAATATAAAAAAAAAATAGCATCACGTAACCCAAAGGTGTAAACTTTTTTTTTCAATTGTTAAAAAAAAACAAAACAAAAAAAAAAAAAACAGACCACCGTGTTAGGGGTCGTTATGAAAACAACATGTATAAAAAAATAGGCCAAATAACCGCTAGAAAAATTATTAATTACAAGAGAAAAAATCACATTTCCTCGAAATAACAAAAATGCTATGGTAAATAAAAAAGTTTTTAACCCTGTTTGAATGTTAAACCTTTAAAAAAAAAACCGTTAAAAAAAGAGACCACTGTTACGTGGGCTCGAACTTGAAAACTAAAAGATTACCACCCGACACCATTAACCGCTGCCCACGACGTTATCTGCGACATAATGTCGCTTTTATTTTTTGGCCAAGATTAAAGTGTAGTATCTGTCTTAAGATGCTGCAAGCTATGACTAGCTATGACTAGCAAAGACCAGATGTGGGGGCAACCCCACATGCCTGACCATTAACCAGCTCCCATTTCCCACCTCTCGGGAGCTGGTCCCCTTTTTCCCTTCCCCCTCCCTTCACTCCTCACATTAAAAATCGGTCTTGTGCCTAATTTGCTCGGTGGGGGAGCAAATAAACACCATCTGTCTTAAGATGCTGCACTTCATTTTCTTGTTCTCTTTCGGTGGAGGAGAAATCCTTCACGACTGAGACAATTTTTATTTTTGTACCTTTTCTCCACGTTAAAAAACGACCCTGGCGTCTAACTCTGTCCCGTGGGGAGGCATAGTAAATAGGTACACCAACCTAAGAAAGAATGCCTGACACGCATGCGTATCGTTCCTTTTTAAACGACTTGTCGAAGTCGTTTAAAAAGGAACGATTTTTACGACCCTCCTTGATTCAAACGTCTTTTTCTATAGGAAATAATTGACGTTTTTTCTATTTCGCAGATATTATTCGACCGACACGTCGTTTTTTCAGATGTTGCCATTCTTGACCCGGTCCGGTGCGTGTCTCCAAAGATGTTAAGCGGACATACGCACAAACACAGAAACAAATAAATGAACAAACCTACGTTTGAGATTTATATAATAGAATGTTATTTCTGAAACTTCCTTTGTCTGTTTTCCCTTCTTCCTTCCTTCCTTCCTTCCTTTATTAATTATAGGAAAATCGTTCCAAAAGCAAAACCTGTTATTTTTTTCATTACACCGTTGAAGGTTGAAGGGCTAAGAAGACGTGAGTGATACCATTAAAACGAGCAACTTTCTGTGCTTTAGAATATTTTTTCAACATAGTCACGTTTGCAACCTATTTGTTGCCTTGGGCATAATTGTCCGGGGCGCATTTGGGCACTCACATCTCTGTTGCCACTCTGAAATCAACGATTCCATTTCTTAACTGTGCTTACATGAACTGTATCGACTTTTTAAATGTTTATTGTGTGCTGGTGAATGTAGATCGATTCATAATTTTCTGCATAGAGGAATCCAGTGACGCATTTCTGCTTCTGGCGCATATCAATGAAAACGAATGCTGTTTTAGTCTGACAACGTGAATACCTGATATAGAGAGAGATGAAACTTCCAGGCTATGAATACGGATGGGTCGACCTAGACGAGAGTACCCAAAATGGCCGACCAGGACTGAGATATGACACTTGACCGGATGTAATGGAAGAAATATCTCATGTATTTAATTTAAGCCGTCGTTTCAGCTAGAGCCGTGTTGCCAAAGTACATTCAAGTGCCTATCAGGGTTGCCAGCTTGGCTTTTTTTTCAATTCTGATAATTTTATATAAATATTTATTAAATATAGATTATTAAAGAAAAAGTTACAATAAAGTATTTGTTGTATATGTTGTAAGATACGATGTTGTAAGATACGAAACGACGGCTTAAATTAAATACATGAGATATTTCTTCCATTACATCCGGTCACGTGTCATATCTCAGTCCTGGTCGGCCATTTTGGGTACTCTCGTCTAGGTCGACCTACGAATGTTCAGTCATTATTACAATGCAGTTTGTAATTCCGTTTGATGTATTCGCGCGGAATCAAATAATAGGAGGCGTTACCTTTAAAATGCCTATCCTTTATATCATTCACTTTTCTACAAGCTATGTTACATGTTTTTTTTTTCATTACGTAATTCCTTTCCAGCATTACTGAATGTAATTCTTTTTTTTCATTTTTTACATTTTCTTTCTTCCTTTATTACCATTTTCATTTTCCCCCTCCTTCCTTCATGTATATCAATTCTTTCCGTAAGAATATCCATTATTGTTCTTTTGTTTAACATGTCGTATTCGACACGAGACGGCCATCTTTTATCCTTCGTTAAGATTAATAAGTGCAATACTTCGTTTACAAAGTTCCATCTAAAATATCTTAGAAAAAAAAATACGACAGCACATTGTGTCACTGAATATTATTCAAGATCTATTCTCTCGGCTTTCTTTTAATTCATCCCCATCAGTAAACAAATCAATACGTATTAAGTCATCCAGTATTGAATATTACTTCAATTGATTTGCTAGATATTTCTGCACTACAATGTGAAACGATAAACTTGTCGCCCTACAAAAGACGACATGATTCCATTTCTGTTTGATGAAAACTGGTATTCACTTTGTTGTTGTTGCAAATCGCCTACTCGTTGGCCAGTTTTGTACAAATACCAAGAGTGATAGCGGCCTCCTACTATATCTGAAAGCAGCACAATCTTCAACGAGCGAGATCGGAGATGCGCCGACGTACAACTTATGCTCTATACCGATCCAAGTTATGAGAGACAGGACGATTGCTAGCACCCTAAAAATGCAAATCTAAACCGTTCAACGCTTGAGGGCACAGTTCAATGAAGTTTCCGGTCACGGTTATGGTATCTGGTGTGATTTCAAGTAAGGGCAATACTATACCATCTCGCATCTTCGAAGTCGGCTTGAAAGTCAACACCAAAGTGTATCTGGATGTGCTGAAGAGTGTGGTGATCCCCTGACGCATCAGGTGGCAGACCCTGAGTGCGGCCTCGCGACTCAACGCAGACCCACATGTTCAAAGAACCCCGGATATGGCTTCAGAAGGGGTAGTACGACTTTGTATCCTTTTCTCACTGGTCTTCCCCTCCCCCGACCTGAAACGGCTAGACAACTTTGTTTAGTCACACGTCGAGAACATCATCACCATGACCTTCGAAAACACCAAAGCCAGTCTGATCGCCGCCATTTGCCGAGTATTCACCGAACTCCCCACAGCGCTTGTGAAAAAGACATGCTCCTTGTTCTGTTCCGATATCGAGGCGGTGATTGACGCTAAAGACGGCTACATTTTATAGATGTTAGGGCTACTATAAAATCAAGTTACCGGAATTTATTTTTTCAATAACTGTTTTAAAATAAAGTTGTAGTTTTTTTTTCTTTAGACGATCTACCCTGTAGTATATATATATGTGCGCATATTGTAGTTTGATTTGCATATCAATCAGTCATTGCTTCCAAAAAAGACGTTGCAAAAAAACAGAAACAAAAAAACTTGAAGTCCGGAGGGCAATGAAAATCGAGTTATTGGAACCGCCTTGAACCGATCAGAATGTATAAAGTCGTACGAACGCTGACACAGTCTATTTTTTTTCCAGTTAGTAGTTACTGTGTGACCCCCCCCCCAAAAAAAAACAGAGGACATTCAATTGTTTTTCTGAGCATTTTACAGTCAACGGAGATAAAAAAAAGGCCAAAGACCCTAGTCTTTTGATGTGATGTTTTGAATATAATAAACTAGTTATAGTTAAATCCCCACACTAACGTGCTGTACTTACAATAATCCTTATCCCTGAGTGGCTTCCGGGCCTTAATAAGTGGTGACCAACTTGTAAAAAAAAATGACCAAAGTTTAATTTCATTCGGACAAAACACTAAGAAACGGGGCCTAATTAGAGTTGGGACCCGTTTCTTTTGGGTCACCCTGTATTCCGGCAGTATATACAAGGCTACATAATAAGCGTTGTGTACATTACATTTTTCTTCATAACTTTAATTATGGTTTAAGATTTTACATAAAATTTGGTCAGTTTATTCCTATTACTATTCTAACGTATATTTCGGGTCGCAATTACAAAACCAAAGTTTACAAAGTTTATATTTAAGGAAAAAAAAATTAAAATATATAAATATTTACAATAAATCTGCAGTGTTGTCTTTTTTAGTGCTACGTTGTATGGTAGTCATAAAAATAATTTTCAAACACCTACCCGGCAAATATAGCAGGAGTTCAAGGTAGAGATTCAAAGACGTTCCCTTAAAGCGACAGTTAGAACCATAAAAAGATATTTCAGTTAGAATATGTGAGATGACGGGTGAATGTTTGGCAACCAGCTTGAATTTCCTCAACATAGTTTTAAAAAAGTAAGAAAATAAGAAAATTAAAAACAAAACAAAACTGTAACTGCATTTTATAAAATAAACTATCATCGCTAATTTTATAATTGTATAAAAGATGGGTACTTGTGCAGTTTAAGCAATACATTAAAACATACAAATTTTGAAAAAAAACACAACATTATATTGTACGTATCCGTTATGGAACGAAGTTCTCCGAAAAAAAAAAATTCACTTAATTTCATCAAGTAGTTTTTTTTTTTTTTTTTTTTTTACAGCGAAAAAACAGTTTATGATACAGAGCAAAAGTTTCGATTTTTATGAGGAAAAGCTAGTAATAAAGAATGGGAGGGAGTGTCGGCGCTTTACACGGAGTTATCTCCCCGTGGCGTGTTTAAGATTTCCATAATGGCTGACTTCAACGCGCTCTCATAAAAACGTGTTTTTCTGCTGTAAAAAAAATATATACTTGATCAAATTAAATGAAATTTTTTTCGAGGATCTTCAGTTTAAAATGGATGCGTACAATATAACCTTTTTTCGATAGTTTTATTTTTTTAGTATCTTGATTAAACTGTACAAGCACCAAAAGATGCTAAACATCGTTTGTGTTTTTTTCTCATTTATCCTTGAAGAAAAATGTCCTTTGTTTTCTTGTGAAGAGTAAAAAAAAATAAATAAAAAAAATAAGAATCCTTCGGAACCTTACTGAAATCGTCAAATAAAACTAATGATGCTATCACGTCAACCCATGCTAAGATATTACGATGATAGTTATTATTAGGATGCTACTGATCGTGATCTAGTATTGGTATTGTAAGATATCTTTATGATGATGAAAATGACGATGATGATTATTATGATAATGTTGACAATGATGCTGATGATGATAATGATAATGATGATGACGATACCGATTCAGTATTAAAAAAGAAAACAAGATATGATGATGCTAGCAATGACCTTAAACTATATCTGATGGTTAAGCTCAGCTTGCGGGCTTTGGGGAGTGTGAAGCCTCCCTTTAATTGCCATTCCTCCCAGGTCCACTCTGACTCGGAGTGATAATATCTGTTAGGGTCCCAACTAAAGGTTAGATAGAAACTGACTTGAAGAAAATAAATATATTATAATAAAAAAAATTCTTCAAAATCACTGGATTAGGCATTAAATAACCTGAAAAGGGTTTATATACCATAAAACAAAGACAGCCAACTAACTAAGCCTGGCAGTTAAAGTTATTCGGACATTTAATGCTGGCAGACTGTTTGGAAAAGGGCTTGATTTTAGTGGAAAATAAGTAGAAGGGGGACAAAAAACAAAGTCTCAACAGGATAAGTGGAAACACGACTATAGACCGTGAGGATTTAACTATCACCCTCTTTGCAATGAATAACCCGAGATAAAAACAAGGACTTACCTGCTGGATGTTTTCTTCGTTCTGGTTCCGTATTGCTAAATCAAAGTGGGTTAATTAAGCTGCCGATTCTGGCCAGGAAGTTATGTCGTTGTAGACATGTTAGTTTGAGAAAAAGAAGCATGCACAAAGAGTTTGATAATTAATTGTCCAATTTCTATTAACTGACATAGCACTATTTTTTAAAGGCGTATAACTTTCGCCAACGTCAGAGCATTCAGATTTCTTCGTCAATCCCATTTTTGAGTAGACGATTAAAGAAACCTATAATTGACTTAAAAAAAGGATCCTTAAATGAGCTGCCATCGATCCAAAAACTTAATAGTAACTGACTGTAACGTAAAAAAAAAAAATCCGCCAAAGGTGCGATCTCTGTCTGCCGGCGGAAGTTCTAATATCAACCAATCAGAATCCTTATCTTACCAGTGTGATGTCTTACAAGATCTCATCAGAAAGAACGAAGACTGGAGAGCAATTATCATCAGCGTCTACCATAACATACCTGATACATGAAGATGAAGAAAGATGGTGATAATTTCTGCATCTTTCAATTAACAATGTTTCCATCTTTTTTTACAAAGCAGTTTAAACTTATCAAGGCCCGGGGCCACTTGAGAATACGTGTTAACGGGTACACATCAGCTACTCATTAGTAGTGGAAAATAGTAAATTGGATTACTTAGGGGATAGTTAATCAAGAACTTGTTCACATTGGACTTGAAGACAGTCAAATTGTAGTCAGCTGGAAAGCAGGCAATCGGAAGAGAGTTCCACACGCGTGCAGTTCTAAGAAAAAAGCTTTGTTTATGGAATCTACGTTTAGGTTTAGGAACAGAAAAATAGTGTGGGAATTTATTGATAGTGGTTTTGGCTAGACGAGTATTTTTCGTGAAATTTTGCCGAGGGGGAACGATAGATTGGAGCCCAGACGAGCATTTTCGATGAAAATAGCGATAAAGCGGAGACAGGCTCGCAACGTCTCTTCTGTGGGAAAGAGGTTGCGTGGAAGAGAAAAGCCCCCCCCCCACTAAGCTTCGAAGTCTGTTTTGAACACTGTCAAGGTAGGATGAGCTGCTTCTAGTAGCTCCTGTCCATATGTGGCAATAGTACTCCATCATTGACCGTACCTGGCTTTTATAAAGGTAGAGAATTGCATCAGGAGTGAGATATCTACTGGAGCGGTAGAAGGGATCCTACCATTTGTGCAAACGTTAAAATCGAGTAGATCTTGGCCTAGATATGACGTGATCCATAATAATTTCAAAAGTACAAACGATGTCATTGAAACAGTAAAAACCGTCGACACAAGCAGCGCATTTGCTTAGATCGGTCCAGACTGTAAAGAGAAGCTGGATACGCATATAAAGATATGTGTGAAAACGCAACCTAATGAGGCATCACATGTGACAAGCGAAGACCGAGCCTTGAACACTCAGTTAATCAGGAAAAGGAAGTTAGGATCATATTGATTCAGACAGATTTAGACCTGTCGAAGAGGAGCGCGTTAATCGCATCTTGGGAGTGGGTTTGACGCTTACACACGTGAAACAGGATAGGCGTCACGGAGTCTCCTTCGCAAGTATCTTTTCTCTTGCTCTAGATAAATAATTACGCTTCACTGTGTGTTCTGTAAACAGGCGACTGTAATATATATATATATATATATATATATATATATATATATATATATATATATATATATAAAGCTGAATGTGTGTGTGTGTGGTTACGAATAGGCTCCTATATGGTTGACTATTTAAAAAAAAAAAAAAAAACTGATTTCATAAAATGATTGAAGATGTATCGAGGATCAGGAATGGGTCTGTTTAATCTGACATAACGGTGGTTCAAAAAAATTGTGGGGTCTGCGTTCGCGCCTGGCCCCCAAAGTATGGAAATAAAAAAATGAACAAAAAAAAAACGTTTACAAGTGTTTTTGATATAGATGTACACATGAATACTTTGATAAGTATGTTAAAACTTTAATAGGGATGGTATAATAAAATTGTGGGGTCTGCGTTCGCGCCTGGCCTCTATAGAATGGTAATAGACACAAACTTTAATAAAGACTTTTCGTATCTATCTTTGATAATTATGTTTCAGTTTGAAGAAATATGGTACAATAAAATCATGGGGTGTTCGTTCGCACCTGATCTCCATAGAACCGAAATATGTCACAAAATTTACCACGCTTTTTTAATATAGATCCACAGAATATTGTGATAAGTGTTTCAGTGTAAACAGGTATGGTATAATAAATTATGGGGTTTATCTATTATATTTTTACTTTCATCATATTTTGCTTTGGTTTTGATACCCCCAAATTCAACCCAAATTTACAACCTTTCCTTTTCATAACCTATCATACTTTCATAAATCAGAGTCCGTTTTCTGTAGGCTGTTTCTGAACCCGGTCAACGACAGGTACTTTTGCTAGTATATATATATATATATATATATATATATATACATATATATATATATATATATATAAGTATTACCAGGATTATATGTAATGCCTACACTAGTGTTTCATCGTGTCGGGAATCACCAGTGCAAGGGTTACGACTACAGCCAGTCGGTAGATCGAAATCACTCGGGAATAAGGGTTATTGCGTGTACAGTAATTAATAGGACAATATCGTAGTAATCGTTAGTATTGGGGATTTGATAAAGTGTCTTACTTAAGAGGGCGGCTCATCAGGAATTTGTTTATGTTGGACTTGAAGACACCCAAGTGGTAGTCAGGTTGGAAACAGGCAAACGGAACAGAGTTCCACAGGCATGCACTTCTAAGAAAGAAGCTTTGTTCATGGAATCTACATTTTAATTTAGGCGCAGGTAAAGAATGGGGAAAATTACTGACAGTGGTTTCATCTAGACGGGTGTTTTTTTTAACTCAGAAGGCTCTACAATAGATTTGAACTTCATTACTCCATTAGCAAAAGAATTACAGATAGAAAGGAAAGAGAGACACGTAGAGGTCAATAGAGAGTGAAAATCTATTATTAATACTAAAAATATTATATACTACTAGTAAGTATACTAAATCTGTGACTTTACGTTATCAGACGGCATCATTTAATACTAAGAAAACAAATGTGAGATTAGAAATTTAGTTTTATTATTGCTCTAGAGACCTCCTTGTGTAGAGTAAAATATAATTATAATATTGTATGCCTCTAAGAATTCTACGTATAATTCTCTATTTATTTGCATTATTTATTTATATCCCCTCGAGAGGTTAAACACAAGTGATGAAACTGTTTCTGTATAAAAAGACTAAAATCAACTTTGGCGCCAAATGAGTGATGTTAATCGCTTAAACAATTCAATCTCCTTCATTTTCTTATCGTCCTATTTCTATTCTCTCCTCAGTATATGTCCTAAAATGTTGGAAATTGCACACTTAATAGAATATAAAAAACGATTTATATTTATAAATGTGTGACGTCAGTAAATATCACAAATTATTAAAGGTTAGTTAATATGAACATGCGTACTAAAAAAAAACAGCGATTTCTCTTTATATATATATATATATATATATATATATATATATATATATATATATATATATATATATAACAGCGATTTCTCTTATATATAAATAATTGTTTGTCCGGCTTTGTCTGGTCGCAAAATAAGCTTAAATATATTCTTATTTGTCCAGATTTCGTATATATTATTATAGAGTCGTGGTTCACAAAGTTTTAAATAAATTGTGGGTGCCATCTACTATAATTGAAACCGTAACCAAAACTGTAGCATTCAAAGCTGGTGCCGTTACCACTGTACCAACTTGACACGCATACCAATTCAGACATGCAGCAAGCTTTTTAATTAGTTTTTGGGCAGAAATTTAGCTCCCTAGAAGTCAAAGTTGAAACAGTTTAGCTTTGCAGACTTTTCAAAACTCCTCCGCGAATTCTGGGTCAAAACAATTGAAATTTTAGAAGTACGTTACCTTGACATGAGCCCAATATATATATATATATATATATATATATATATATATATGTGTGTGTGTGTGTGTGTGTGTGTACATAAGTTACGAACAGTATATAGGTCCCGAACAAAGCCGGGCTTACCTGCTAGTATATATATATATATATATATATATATATATATATATATATATATATTAATTTATGAATAAAATATTAACTTACTTTTTATAGAAAGATGGGTAAGTGTTTGTGCGTCGATGTATTTTACGAATCAATAACATAGGAATGTTTCTAGTGTGACCGATATTATTCAAAACTTTGCGGAACTGCCAACAATGTAGACAGAATAATATTTGGCTAAAAACTTCTGGCAGACTTCTGCTTTGAACTGCCTGAAAAAAACTCCTCAGATATCGAAAATATAAATGGAGAATTTATGACGATTCCTCAAATATAAATATAATTATTTCTGCATGAATAAACTACGATGTGACATGTTTGTAAAACTGGATAGTCTGTTGTTGCAAACACTATCTGTAAACCAGACTTGCAGGTTTCGATCTGGACTTAAGAGATTTGTCTATCTAGCTCTTTCCGTTGGAGTCTGCCTGCAACGCCACGGGGCGTGGCCCTGATAAATATTCTATAAATTATACACATATAAGTGTGACAGATCTAGTTCTGAGAAAGAACCTGAAGTACACTGTTTAGACCAAAGATATTCTTCAGGTTTAGTAAATTTAGCTTAATCTTTGGTTGTGCGAAGAATGAAGATAAATTGCAAATTTTAATTAGCGAAAATGTAAAGATATTTGGCGAAAAGGCGAGCACTTCCTGGATGTGATGGCAACCTTTTGTCTCTTCAGACAAATGCATTCTGCATCTAGTTTGGTTTACTATAGCGTCTGTTTTTTGGCCTTCGGGACAAGATTAAAGAGTAGTATCTGTTCCGACAGTTGCTGCAAGCTATGACTAGCTAGGACTAGCTATGACTAGCAAAGACCAGATGTGGGGGCACCCCCACATGCCTGACCTTTAACCAGCTCCCATTTCCCACCTATCGGGAGCTGGTCCTCTTTTTTCCTTCCCCCTCCCTTCACTCCTAACATTTAAAATCGGCCTTGTGGCTAATTTGCTCGGTGGGGGAGCAAATAAATACCATCTGTTTCGACAGATACTGCAAGCTATGACTAGCTATGACTAGCAAAGACCAGATGTGGGGGCAACCCCACATACCTGACCTTTAACCAGCTCCCATTTCCCACCTCTCGGGAGCTGGTCCCCTTTTTCCCTTCCCCCTCCCTTCACTCCTCACATTAAAAATTGGCCTTGTTCCTAATTTTCTCGGTGGGGGAGCAAATAAATACCATCTGTTCTTCAGATTCTGCACTTCCATTTCTTGTTCTCTTTCGGTGGAGGAGAGATCCTTCACGACTGAGACAATTTTTATTTTTGTACCTTTTCTCCGCGTTAAAAAACGACCCTGGTGTCTAACTCTGTCCCGTGGGGAGGCATAGTGAATAGGTACTACAGCGTCTGCTGTGGCTAACCAGGTGCAGATTTGGGGAGGGGATAAGAGGACCTTGGTTTGCCCACTTATCAGGTTCTCCTTCATGACGTTGCAGGCAGACTCCAACGGAAAGGCAAGCCAATATAGGTGGTGCCAGCGCTACTGAAGGAGTTGCTGAAAAAATGATGCAGAGATTCACCATCCACCTTTCGGAATTCCGACCGGATTTTTTGCCGGGGTTTACTCCCTAAGCCTAAGCCTTTGGCAAGGCATCCACACATCAGTGAGGCTATTTGCCCATAGCTGGGGGATTCTCCATGGTACACAACAAATAACGAAATATATCAAATAAAAACAAACATTTTTTTACCTTCAGTCACTCTAGATTTTGTTGTATTTTTTTTTTTAAATGCGTGCCGTTAAGGATTTCCAACTGAAGATGCGCAAAGTTAAGAATCGAATAACGAAATGACCAAAATAGAAACAAACTTTGTTATTTTTTGCTTTTAGTCAATGTTGTTTTTGCTGCTGCTACTGTTGTTGTTGTTATTGTTGTATTGCTGGATATGGTATTTATGGTAGTTATTTGCTTCCCTACGAAAACAAATTAGGCACAAGGTCGTTTTTAATGTGGGGGTAAACAAGCTCCCCTAAAAGTAGGGTAAAAAGGTGCACTCTATTTTCCTTTCAAGTATCAAGTCTTTGAATAACTCGTTTGACAATTTTGTAGGTACTTTCGTTTGTGTTTCTTTTGTTTTGAGTAAATCTTCGCTCGACAAATTTTTGTAGTTACTTCTGTTTGTTTTTCTTTTGTTTTGTTTTTTTTCAACCGTGATAACTTTCCACGTAAACTCTTTTTCGAATACTGTGCCTGTGTCTAATAGTGAATTCTCGAGTAAACTTTTTCAAAATCCTCGATGTTACTGTTGTGTTCAAACAGAAGATTTTTTTCTTCGAGTACGTTTTTTCTTTTTCAATCTTTCTCGAGTACGTATTTTTAGTACATCACTGTTGAGTTCAGTAGTGGATTTTACCACGTAAGTCTTTTTCCGAATTCTCGAGTACACTGTTGTGTTTAATAGTGGATTTTATCCTGCGTAAGTCTTTTTTTTTAATTCTCGACTTCGCTGTTGTGTTTTAATAGTGGATTTTATTCCGCGTAAGTCTTTTTTCGAAGTCTGGGCAGCCCCTACAGTGTACATAAAAAAAGTCGGTACAAAGTCGAGTCTGTGCAGACTTTTCTACGGACCTAAACGATGAATTAAAAGACCACCACTACCCTTTACCAAGCTCTGAGGAGATATCTGCCAGACTAAGTGGTGGCAAAATCTGTTCAAAAATAGATTTGTCCGACGCCTATTTACAAATTCCGATGGAAGAATGCTCAAAGATATGCATTAACACGCAGAAAGAGTTGTTCAAATACAACCGGCGATTTTCCAATAAGCAATGGATACAATGCTGAACGGAATAGATTGTGCTTGTGCATACCTGGATGACAAAATCATAAGGAGCGCATCCAGAAGTGAACACCAAGAGCATCTAAAAGAAGTATTCATATGAATAAATGAATACGGATTCAAGGTGAAAGAAAACAAATGCGAATTTTTTTTAGACGAAATTAAATATTTAGGGCAAATAATAAATACAGACGGTCGACGCCCAGACCCGGAAAGATCGACAGAAATTAAAAACATGCCGGAACCACATAACGTGACGACTCTACAGAGTTTCTTAGGTCTCGCAAACTACTACCAAGTATTTATCAAAGGAATGCACGACTTAAGAGCTCTGCTTAACGAGTTATTAAAGAAAGAAACACCATGGATATGGACAAAAGAATGTCAAGACGCATTTGAAAAATTTAAAAAGACGCTGACGTCCGATCTATTTTTAACATAGTACGATACAAAATTAGAAATAAGTCTTGCGAGCGATGCGAGTTCGTATGGTATAGGAGCATGTATAACGCATATCCTGCCAGATGGATCGAAGACACATATAGCTCACGCCTCAAGGACACGACTTCCGGCAGAAAAGGCTTACTCTCAAATAGAAAAAGAGGGGTTAAGCATTATTTTCCCGGTGACGAAATTTTACCGTTACCTGTACGGGAGACACTTTATACTGGACAATCTTCGGCTCAAAAAAGGGCTTGCCAATATATACGGCAAATCGCCTACTCCGTTGGGACACAATTTTGCTAAATTATGACTTTCAAATAAAACATCTGGGTTCGAAAAAAATAGGTCATGTGGATTACCCGTCAAGGCTTATACCGAAAATGGAGGAAACCCTTGAAGAGTCAGTAATTGCAGCTATACGTTCCAATTATGAGGAAAAAACATGGTGGCGAATATAATAAAAGAATTACCAGTCACGTTAACCGATATAAAAAGGGGGATGAAAATGATCATGCCATCACAGACATAAAGAAAAAATAAGGGGAAATGATGAAAAAACGCAAAGCATATTTTCCGCATGCAATGATGTTTTATCATATAGTGAAAGAGTTGTTATGGCGAAAACCTCGCAGAAAAAGATCTTACGTGATTTTCTAACATTTCAGGTATAAATAGGATGAAGGCACTTATGTGGAGTTACGTTCACTGGCGTAACATGGATGTGGATATTGCACTAACAGTAAACAAGTGTAAATGTTGTGCGTTAGCCGCAAAGGTACCACCGATAGTCCATAAACCTTGGAAAAAACTGACCATCCATGGTCACGCATTCATATAGACTGGACCGACCGAAGGAGAATACTGCGTAATCGTAGTAGATAGTTTTACCAGATGCCCTCAAGTAAAACGGCTTGGTGTGCCAGACATTATAGTCACAAATAACGGAACACAATCTACATCAAGTGATTTCAAGGATTTTGTGACACTTTTCAGGTAAAACATATAACTACACACCCGCTGCATAAAGCGAAAAAGAAAAAAAGACACAAAACAACACATGCGATGGAGTCTACCTCGGAAATATATTTGTGATAAATTTTAAACAAGTAAAATATTTGTTTATTTTCCTAATATTACGTTGTGATTTGGTTTCAAGCACATTTAATTCGTATTTTAATTTTTATATATATATATATATATATATATATATGTATATATACACGTATGTGTATATATATATATATATATATATATATATATATATATATATATATATATATATATATATGACTACTTCATTTAATCACATAAATTAATATACGAAAGTATAAATCAAGCTACACAGAATATTCCGCGTTTCATCCACGCCAGGATCCATCAGGTTTATGCGAGGAGGTTTGGTTGTTATAAAAACGCGAGACAACAAAAACTCCTTGTATAAACCTGATGAATCCTAGCGTGGATGAAACGCGGAATATTCTGTGTAGCTTAATTGCCATATATATTTTAAAGCTTTCTAAGATATATATATATATATATATATATATATATATATATATGTATATATATATATATATAAAGCCAAAAACAATGCAGAGGAAGACCGGAAAGGATGAAGCAAAAATAGAAAACCAAACAAACAGATGTAGACGAGTATGCTTGAGTAGAGGAGTGTCTAACCTTTATTTGACTATCATTCTTCACTTCAATGTATAATTATTTATAATCAATTGCTGGTATGTCCCACGGACTTTACATACACCGGACATACCAGCAACTTGGTTATGAATAATTATACAGTGAAGTGAAGAATGATAGTCAAATAAAGGTTAGACACTCCTCTACCCAACCATACTTGTCTACATCTGTTTGTTTTTCTTTTTTACTTCATCTTTTCCGGTATCCCTCCGCATTGTTTTTGGCTTAAAATATATATATATATATATATATATATATTTCTTTACCAACAATGCTTCAAGCAAACTACTACCTACTCTTATATATATATATATATATATATATATATATATATATATATATATATATATATATATATAACGAATGAAGTTAATGGATAATCCGAAATTTTATAACATGCGACGGTAAATAAGACAGTGCTAATACAAGTTTTACAAGGTCAGGAACTTGACTCGAATGCCACTTTAGATGCTAACGGCCAACATTTGTTTCCTATATATATTCGACAGATTCCAGTATGTTTGTTCCGAAGAACTGCACTTGGTTATATAATGTTGGTGCAAAAATAATGTCGCTTTTGACATTCAACTAATGTATTAAAAAAAAAACATTAGTTTTGCCCCAACCTCATAGTTTAAACAACCTGTTATCAAATTGCTATGCATTAAAGGGCGATTATCTACCGAATAATGTCTAGTTCGATAACTAAAATAAGGAACATCTAAACCAGTTTGTTGAATTTTATAGGTAGACATTGATTAGAAGACTTTGTTTCCAGCATCATTTCTGCGGAGTCCATTATCTTTCCTCCGGAGAATTGCATTAGATTTTCCCTTCAACCATGGCGTTATCAAAGTGCCAAACATTGAAGGGAGATTATGTACAGTATGCGGCGTCGTTCGAAAAGCAATACGAGGACCAACGGAACCACTTTGTTGAATTTCATTGGAAACGCCAATCAGGGTTTCTTTGAGAACGAGTTCTAGACTTGAAGCAAATATTAAACAGTTTGACTGCTGCAAATGTGAAATCTAAAAGCGTATTCACTTTGAAGTATGGAATTTTGCCAGTTATATATACATCCAAAAATAGTCAAAGATAAACATACATTCACGTACATACAGGGTGTCCAAAAAGTAACTGAAGGGTTTAGAACTTAAATAAATGCTTTATTTTTTACGATACCTTCCTGTAATTTAAACACAAGATTGTAGGATTTTTTTTTAAATATGCTATGTGATATCTTTCTGTAGTTAAACATGAATTGACTGAGACGTTGGGTAATTTAAAAGTAAAAGTAAAAACGCAAAATTCAAACAATTTTTATTTAAAAAAATATAATGTCTTTTAAATTTTGCCTATTTTCAGCTTCGCATATTTTTGCTTTACCCAAACATTGTTCATGGCAGATTGCAGAATCTCTGGATTGCGATTTAACTCCCTTATTTAATTCCTGATGTGTTTCTTCAATTCCTGCATGGTTTTGGGTTTTGTTAACATAGACTCTTTCTTTACGATATCCCCACAAGAAAAAGTCAGGGCTAGTCAAGTCTTGGTAACGTGGTTGCCATTTTATATTGCTACAGATATAGATAATATCGTCGGCAAATCATTGCATGAGAAGCTCAATTGTCTTTTTCGCCGTATGTGTTGTTTTTTGATGCTATAACTATGCATTATTGATTTTCAAAATAGCTTTTGTAAAATATCTATAATAGAGAAAAAAATAATCATTAATTATAAAATGAGGAGGATTTTTAAAACCTTCGGTCATTTTTTTGGACCCGCTGTATATACACTCATACAAATCTATAGCTTAAAACACACATACGTATCTGTATATTTTCTTTCGTTTCGAATCGGTTCTTTATTATTTTGTCTAGTTTCTTAATTTTATTAAAATCACATTTTTCAGTTCCTGGCAATATTATCTGAAATAAGTAAAAATCAACTGTAGATTCTTAATACATTAATTTATTCATTTTATTTGTGTCTTTTTTATATTTTATTTCATTATAACTCCGTCTTTCCTCTGACATCTCTCTTCGCATATATAGCATGCACCTTTCTATAAATGTACACGTGCTTACCTAAGCATACAGCATACATATATCCCCAACTATGTGTCAAAAAATATAAGCACATGCATAAACGCGCATACATGTAATTGTATCTACGCAATAGTGTTGGGACGATTAATCGGGATCGCGAGAATCGGAACTTTCAGGTTGGTTGGGTGGTTGTTTTTGTTTTACGACATATCAACCCTTTTTTGGGGTTATTTAATGCCGAATCCAAAGATTTTGAAGAAAATTTTTTTTAATAGAATATATTTGTTGTTTTCGCGTCAGTTCCTATTTAACCCATAGTTGGGACCCTAACAGGTACTACCACTCCGGGTCAGAGTGGACCGAAGAGCAATGGTAATTAAAGGGTGGCTCCACACTCCCCAAAGCCCACAAGCTGGCGCCTCACCACTGGATATATTTTAAGGTCATATCCAGGACCCCCATTGAGGGATTTTACCCTCTGCAGGGGGGGGGGCAGTCGGCGTATTCTAATGTCCCACCGACAGGGCCGGAACCTTTAGGGGTAAATCAACCGCAAAAAGTTGTACCGATTTTCGGATGCTAAAAACGTCTTTTTTTTTAATTTAGAAAATTTTCTAATTATGTGATTTTGTTTAAAATACATTTTTTCTTTGCTGGTTGTAATAATGAAATAATATTTATTAATTTTAAACAACCAGTAAAACTCACATCTATACGTCAACTCCTACACGTGTTTTTATGTTTGCAGAAAACAAATCTCGTACGCGCACATTAAACACCTCTTCTTTTACGGTAATCGGAAAATATAACTGAGAATTACAATTGGAATTAATAATCGTGTCGGAATCGGGAATTTAGTACAGAATCAATAATTGTATTGAAATTGTATTGGATCATTGAAATCTTCCTATCATTAATACGCAACTTTATTATTGTTTACAGCTGGCTTTATAAATATTTTCCCCAATATTTGATTATTCTCTGGTTAATGAAATTGAAAACAATATTAAATGTTTAAAGCTGTGTATATAAACCCCTTTTCCGTATATTTGCTAATTCTGTGGTCATTGAAAATTTTTTTTTAATCTTTTAAAATTACATTTTTACGCCAAACAAGGCACATTGCCACTTTGATATAGAGGCTACTATCAGGGGCATGAGCTACAGGGGTATTATGTTGGGAGTTGGGCAGCAAGATGTCTGATCACGTAACACTTGAACTTCTGCATGTCAGTACAATTTGGAAAGCAGGAGCCCGGAAGGAAATTCCAAAGTCTAGCCGTTCTGAGGAAGAAACTACTGGAGTAGAAGACTTTCTTATATCTAGAAATCTTCATGGTGAAGAGGTGGGATTTAGCTGCTTGTCGGGGTTATCGAAGGTATTTACGTCGAGGAGGTACACGTGCTTGCAGTTCGTCAGAGCATTCGCCGTTAAAGTACTTGTAGAACAGGCAGAGGGATGAAACATTTCGTCGATGCGACACATGCTGAAGCTTAGATGACAGTCCAGGACCTATCAGGTTGGCGAATCTCTTTTGAACCTTGTCTAGGAGTGAGAAACTAGTAGCAGATGCACCAGCTCAAATACACAACAATACATGGGCGAATGGTGGTCTTATAGAGGTACAGGTATTTTGGGGTGTTAGTAGCTTTCTAGCACGGTAAAGAGAACCCATCTTCTTCGCAGAAAGAAGTCATATTTGGATAAAAGTTGATAAAAATGTATAGGGTAAAGGGTTATTACAAATGACCAAGCAAGGGGTCTTTAGATTGTACCACATTTTAAACTCTTTCTCCATCGAGTTGGACTTCATTTGGAATATCTTTTTAAACCGGACGCTCTTCCAGTTGCTGTCTGATGTTGAAATTTTGCACGTGCAATGGTTTCTGCCTTTTTGCTTTCTATGACAAATTACTAATCTGAAATGAGTGTGCATTCTGATTTACACACGTGTGGTCGGGGTTTCTGTTTGAAAAGCTGCGCAATGCAGAATATTTGCTGAAATTAAAGAAACCTATATTGATATTCGGGACGTACACATTGTATACAAACAATCGTGTGCTGACCCAGCATACAGAAACTACTACAAAGATAAACAGAAAGAAACACTACATAGGAGCACGAAAACGAAAATGTATAATTGTAAGTTACCCTCCCCATCTGTGCCTCTCTCTTTTTATTCTTTTTTGTCCCCATAAACTGTTGCCACACCAAAGAAATAAATAGCTTTGTTGGATGAATGCGACGGGAACTCGGTACTTATTGCTACCCAAATCCCAGTAAAGAACTTTATAAAAAGAAATAACTTAACTCACTCTCACTCTTTGACATATATTTATTTTCAAATACTTCCCAAAATAACGCCTTGTCCCTTGTTTTAACCTGTCATCACTCTGCGCACACGTAAGTCTTTTCTATATGTTTTCCTTCTCCCTTGCTGTGACATCATCTCGTGCACAGCTCGGTCATTTGCATACGGTTGCTATACGCGCATCCGAGTTCCAAGACATATGGTAATGATGCCCATTATATGACGTTGGCTATCTCTGGCATCGTAAATTGAAACAGGACGGACGTTTGTGGAAGCACCTGCTATACAAAGCCACCCCTTTTCTATCATTGAGGAGTTATGAAAGAAATGAAGATTTGTAAAAGGTCTGATGGAACTGCAATGATCATTTAGATGAATTTCGACGTTGTTAACGCATTTTTTATATACGATGCTGCGTCCAGTGCTCAACGTTGAATTTTGAGATGCAACAAGGACGTGATGAAATGACTGATTATACGAGATATTATATGGATTTATCGCTATAATCTAGAGACCGAAATCTAGTCAATGTAATGGAACCTCTTAGGAAGGCAAGCGTGCAGTTCTTTTGCTGGCAGGGGAAAGTTTATGGTCTTCTGTGACTAGGACGAAGTAATGATGATAGACTCTCTGGCTATAGTTACTTTAAATACAGGTGTTGCACTGTATCGTAGTGCCATGGGTGGTAGTTATTTATGCACCTTCCCCCTGCATTGCCAGGTGATAAATTGGCTGTAGACGGAAAGATACACAGAAGTGCCGCCCACAATCCCCTTTCTTTTAATCGACCTCATTTCGTGCGGACAGCATGGGGTAAGCACGCATATTTCTGTCTCTCCGTAAAGGAGAGGGGGAACCACCTCCCCCTCAATACTAGTTAAGCTTAGTTAGTTTAATAGTGGCGGAAAAACAATTGTAGGATATGTAAATTGTAAAAGTATTAAAACACATATTGTATACTCAATATAAAATAAAATAGTTAATTATATTTCTCATATATTACGATTGTGTCGCGGTGTGCGTTTTCGTGTGTCTGCCATACATGTCGCCATTAAACATGGAAGCGGAAGATTCCAATCAGAATGCCACCAGGGTGAAGAGGTCATCATAAGAGAAGGAAGGGGCCACACAGCCACATCCAACATCTCAGGTAATATTTTCTTCTTGATACACAGACCCTAATGACTGGTCAATCTTCACATCTTCATAGGACCGTTTCTAAGATTTCTAACCATGTCTTTATCGTTGGGATATCGTTTACTCTCCCGGTGAGCTGCTTGCGCTCTCAGGACGTTCCTCAATCAATTAACTCTCCCCAGGGAAAAGATAGTACCATACAGGACCCTATAAAGTAGAAGCTTTGAAAATCAACATCACTAAAGCATGCTATTCCTGTTAGATAAAATTCCAGTCTATAATGTGCTTGTCTCCAGATCACAACCATGGGCGTGAGACTATTACACGCTACCCTACGTCTGATTGCATTAATTTGCTTATCAATGAATTAAAGGCGCTAAAATTACATGATAAAAAGACCAAAGGTTAAGGGAGATGGTACAGTAATTTGCACTTACAATACGAAACGTGATTAAAAGTGTGCATGCAGGCAATTATTTTTTCTAATAAGACCACAAGCTATTTCGGCGAAAAATGAAGGAGTTGGATTTTATAAAAAGGACTATCGCTGTTAAATTAAAAATGTAAAATACAATTACAGCATTTTTTTGATTGGCGTCATCGTGTAGTGAGTGCTAGCTGTGTCTAACCGAGTAGTGAGTGCTAGCTGTGTCTAACCGAGTAGTGAGTGCTAGCTGTGTCTGGAAGCCCTGGGCATATGTGCATGCGAGATGATCTTTAATCCTACAAGACCTGATCTCCTGAACCTAACTTGCTTCTCTACCTGGCCACCTTGGTAAAATTGTGAAAAATATTTAAACGCGTAAGTAACTTCTTGCCTTTCATCTACCGCCAGTATGCAGCCTTCCTGTGCCAGTGCGCCCAACAGGTAGACCCCTCCTTGATGCACAGGTACTTTCTGCAGTGGGTGCACCAGAACCTTCCAAGGTGCTGTCTGTTGTATCTCAGGTGTTTCTCCTTGCACACAGAACATATATGGTAAGATTAGGTGCCAGTGGGAACTTCAGGGAAGTAATTGCCCCGCCTTGTGTAGAAAGGTACATCACATAGAAGTTGTAGCAAGCCCACATGAAGGATTTGATGAAGTGACGTCGGAGCCAACGGTAGTGGCGTCACGCACAGTGAAGGCGGGACATCTGGTCGTTTTATCATAACCGCCCATGTACTTGTAGTCCCAGACAAGCTGTGGAATGCTTACTTCAATGAAGGTACAGTTCTTCTTCTTCTTCTTCTTCTTCTTCTTCCTGTTGACAATTCCCGTTTTTACAGATGGAGATGAAGGTGAGGACCGTCTTGTCCTGCCATACCATACATGTGTACCGACACAAGTAGCGACCTACACTTCGAGGGAGTTTCTTGACTTTCCGTATGAGACTAGAAAAAAGCTTTCTGTTCAGCAGAATAACTCCAACAGCCCCATTTTATAGATGGTTCACAGCATATTTTGCCATAGTTACTGAGTTGTAGAAGAGATGCATGGCCAGAATGTGTGAGCTGCCCTCCACCCCAACCGATGTCAAAGGACGGACAACAGCATTCCCGACCGCACGCAATTCTTTAACTGGCATTGGTTCTGACCCAGTGTAGCCTTCTGCATCGAGAATATAGTCTCCTCTTCACAAAAAGGAAAAATGATTTGCGGTCCTATTTTGTGGGCTTGTCTTTTATGCATTGTTGTATGGCCATGCGACATTTCGTGTGAGTCATTCCCTCATCAAGGCTCAGGTGTTGTCTAGACTGGTAGTAGTGTTAAAACTTGGGGAGTAGATACTCCAGAACAGGCCTGACCTTGTAGATTCTGTCTATCCTGTTAATGCCAGCATCATCCAGCGAAAAAAAAATTGATACACTTGCATTCTTCAGTGATATTACCTGGAATGATCACTCGCCTTTTCCCATGCATATCGAAATCCGGATCTGAAGCTTCAAAATTACGTCTCCATCCCTCATCAAGCACACCAAAATCACCATTATCACCTAGTTGAGTGACACGCCTCATACTTTAAACACTCGATTTTGATCCACGCCCATTTGCTTCATAAAAAATTATCATCACTTTCTCCTTCATCGATATATTAATCATCACTAGCCTTACCTGATTAAGAAACATACTCCTGATCCAATCCCCCTTCTGAATCAGAATTTGTAACTTTATCCAACACTTGTTGAACCATGACACTCCTTGATCAAGCTCTTTTATGTGTTGAAGTGCTTGGTTCTTCACTAGCTGGCGTCATGGATACTTTAGTCTACAAAATAACTCAAAACTCCGCCAGAGCAAATGATTTGCAGAACGTTAGGTTTGGGCTAAATCGAGGCTAATAAGCAGTTGGGTAGCTATTTTTAACTCCCTGACAACACAAAACTACGTGGTCTGAAAAAATACCGGTTTAATGGTAACTCAGTATATAGAATTTACTTAAATTACCGATCTATCGGTAACTCGATCTGGTAGGATTAAAGATCATAGATGCATGTACTTTAATGTGCATTAATTTGCATATCAATTTATAAGCAACATTAAAAGCTATATAATTATAAAACTCAAATGACCTTGTAACGGGTGTTCTTACTCAACATCCGGTTTACGATTTCCAGTTGCACATGCGTACATAAACAAATAATTAACTCGACAATAAAACTTATTGTTTTACTGTGTACGTTTTCAGCATCCCAATTGTTTTTCTTTTCGCCTTTAAATTATCTAAATAAACAATTGCGTTTTTTTTACATCATTCATTTCCGTATTATTTTAACGCAATTTTCTTACTAATAAATATACTTTAATCCCTTGACAACCATAAGAGCATTTTACAACGGCGATTTACCCACAGCCTTTCTTTATTTTTTTTAATTCATTTCCCATTTTTTAATACATCTTTCTTAAAAAACATTCATACATTTTCTTCTACAGTACCCACATAAATAAATAACCCCGAGAATATGTTTGTTTTAATTGTCTATTTTAATATACGTTCATATAAATGTTTCTGTTATGTCACAAAAAACTATATTCTTTACGTCACAAGTGTCACGATAATACAATAATTCCATTGCTAATATGACATACTGACCCAACGGGTCACAAGTAGTCTAGGATATTAGAAAAAGACCGAAGAGGCCTTGTTAATTTCTCTGTACACTAGTTTTCTTATTTCCATCAAATGTGCTCGTCTGAGCTCCAATCTTTGGGTCTTTCTTGTAACATTTTTTAGAACAGGAACGTTCCTTTCTTCTCCGATATGCTTAGTGGATCTGTAAAATAGTATGAAATTGTTAGTGACGTAGTGAGGGAGGGCGAGGAAGGCGAAAACTGCTCCGGGGTGCCAGCACAGAAGGGGTGACACCCAACCAAAAACTTTTAAGAGGGCTAAGCTGCTAAAAATAGTCTGAAAACAGTGGTGGACACAGAGGGTTTCGCAGGGGGGGGGCATATGATCCCCTCTCCTAAAATAAACACTTTAAGATTCCTCCATTTTGCCCCTCCCACCCACCCCTCAGAAATTTACTAATAAATCGTCAAGAATATTATGCGTACACAAAATAGGAATGTTATTTTTTTTTTACTTGGGAGGCATCACTTATCAAGGTCCGAAGGCCACTTGAGGATGAGAGGTTAATGAAATTAAGGTCCTGGTGTAGTAATTGTTCATTGTGTAATTTGGGTAGCGACATAATGAGGTGATTGGCACGAGCGATACTAGATGTGGAAAAACGTCATACATATGCTGGCAGATATATATTTTTATTTATTCTTAACCATACCACAGAATACATACCCGCTAATCTTCTCACCTTGTACCATTTGACTTTCACATCTTCCCAGCTATATATAAAAGGAAAGCGTTTATCAAATGAGGCGCATACGCTTCTAAAATTGACTATTTGTTGAAGGACACACCTGACGTGTGACACAAAAAAACGGTCGATTAAAGAAATACATTATTCCGCGTGGTTCATATGTAATTGAAGACTAATAACTGTGACAAGTCTCGTTGTTCTACTGCACTGAGAAGTGGATATTATTTATTGGACGATCCTCGTGTTGTTAACCCTATCTTTGGGAAGCTAGGTATGTTGGAATCTTACACCGTTTCGTTAATTGCTAAATAGTGACATCACTGAAACTTAACACATTTTTTTATTCCTACGTCCAATTGAAATTCATGCATAAGCATGTCGTGTCAAACCTAAATCTCCCACATGTTTTGTAAGGAATTAAATGAAAACACAAACAATAAAAATTGTAGTAACTTTTCATTATTGCTATCTGTTGTATCTTCTCAGCCATCCCTCTGTTTCCAATCTCTCCCATTCTTTCTTCTTTTTTCTCGGTATTGTTCCTAGTGCTATTATTACTAGTATTCCTACAATAAGTGTTGTTATTTGGACTTTCTTCATCTTACATATTTCTTTGAGCTCTTTGGCTAGTTCACTGTATTTGCACTGCTTCTCCATCTCTTGATAGTCCTGGATATGACCTAAAAATATATCCGATGGTGAGGCCCCACCTTGCGGGCCTTGGGAAGTGTGGAGCCACCCTTTAATTGCCATTGCTCCCAGGTCCACTCTGACCCAAAGTGGTAGTACCTGTTAGGATACCAACTATGGGTTAAATAAAATCTGACTTTAAAAAAACATATACTCGATTAAACATCATTCCTCAAAATAACTAGATTCGGCATTAAATAACCTGAAAAAGGTTGATATGCCGTAAAACAAAAACAACCAACCAACCAACAAACCATCTCTTGATCTTCATTCTATGGTTGGCTGGAACGGCAAAATCTACAATTTGGCAAGACTTTTTCTTCTGGTTAAAAAGTATAACGTTTGGTCTTCTTGCTTGGATGAGTTTACCCATTTGTATATTCATGTTCTATAGGAGTTTGTGACTTTCATTTTCAAGTATTGCTAGCAGTATTGCTAGCAGTATTGCTAGCAGATTGTGCTTGTACCATTTGTGTGGGTGTTCAAAATGCAGTTTTCTACATAATTCTTATTGCATATCTTCCTCATTTTATCATGTCTGTTTTTAGATTCTTTTAGAGCTAGTTTGCTGCATTCGCTTATTATGTGGTTTATCGTTTCGTCTCTTTTTCACAGAGTCTACCTTTGCTGTTTTCTTGTGTCTTGTTGATCCTTGCTTTGATGTGGTTGGTTGTAATTGCGTTATCTTGTGCGGCTGTTATTAGGGATTCAGTTTCCCTGTTTAGGGTCCTTTTTTGTAGCCATGTACAATTGTTTTCGTTAGTCTGATCTTTTGTCATCCTCCTGAATCTCTTCCTATTTGTTACGGGATACTGGATAATCAAATGACAACATTGAAGTATTTAAAAATTGTAAATTAATTATTTATTTATCAACGTACTGTACGAAATTTTACGGATATTTATTTTAATATTTTGTAGATAAACCTCATTTACAGAATGAGATTATAACTCAACCGAGAAGTGTTTTTATTTAGAAATCGAATGAATTATGACCTATCCGTTGCCTAAGTCGTTAAATAAATACCACTCTATCGTAATCTGCTGAGTTTGGTTAGCATAATCAAGATGCTTCGGATATTTCCATGAGGATATTTTATGACAAAATGGGAGCTTGATTTTCCGAGATATCGATAGTCATTATCCCAAGAACCAGAGATAAAAACGTTATCATTATCCATTGGGAATGAATACCAACTCAAAACGATAAAAAGATCAAATAACTACGAGAAAGGAGACCATCAATAAAGAAAAAGGGCGAAGCATTAGTTGCGATATTTCAGATGGAATTAGGAATTTTCTGAAGAAATATCCGGAATTTGGCAGTCTTTGACGTTCGAAGATAAAACAGAATTCGATTCAGATCTATGCGTTACTCTATATAGAAACTCTTATCTTCTAGAAGACCCATATCGACCTGAATGTATTCGATTGTAATTTACCGAACGGATCAGTAAATACCGAGCCGTCGTCTAATCATCAATTATGGAAAAAATGAAAACGCACTAGCCACAATAGTGGTTTAACGGGTTTCCTCCAAATCAGGAATTCTATGGGAGTATAACGTTAAAAAGCGACCCCCAGTCGTATGTATATCCTCGTGAGGAGAGATGACGACGTTAGGATTTTTCAACTCCTGCGGAAAGGTGACGACGTCCTCCTACGTAAAGAATCCGGAATTCCCAAATTGGTCACCCATGAGAAACTGACAAGGCTCACTGTTCCTTAACTTCCATAATCTAACGAGAACCAGTATGTCAACGCGATTACTCCGTATATAAGAATCAATTAGTACCGCCATAATATCAATCACTCTTTTCATTGTTTTTTTTTTCTTTTACGGTGTAATTCTTACGAAAGTTCGACCGATTCAATATACAATCGTTTCCTGTTTTACCTAGTTAAATTCGGGATCTTTATTTCGCTCTCGGAAAGCAGTAATGAAGTTTGAACAGAACCTGTAATTTAACTATACCGGGGCAACTTGCTCT
Organism: Euprymna scolopes; assembly: GCF_053919585.1. Taxonomy (NCBI): domain Eukaryota; kingdom Metazoa; phylum Mollusca; class Cephalopoda; order Sepiida; family Sepiolidae; genus Euprymna; species Euprymna scolopes. Next base: position 19,590,132 of record NC_136523.1, read on the forward strand.
TGTCCCGTCAGCCATTTAGTGATGTGTAAACTTTGGATTTTTCGTACTACTATTCTAAATTTGGTTGTTATTTTAAAAACGTAAGGTTAATTTCATCTTCGACCTTCTTAAGTGTACGTTGTCGAACTCAGGAATCAACACGGAATTTCGAACGGATTATTTTATTTATTCCATGGGATAGCATGCCCCTGTTCAATTAGGCACATGCAAACTTTTGTATATATATATATATATATATATATATATATATATATATATATATATATATATATATATATGGCACACTGATGAGCAGTGAAACAGCGAAACATAACTGTATGTGGATGTCTATATTGCTCCCTGTCTTGGCTTGAGCATATAGGAAAGTGATACTGAAACTGCCATCGGCGTATTAAGCGACGCTCTTTGTGTAAACAAATCGAGTGGAGGCATTTGGACGATGTAAAAACATCGTTAATTCATTACCCACACAGCAACAGCCGTATAGCGTAATGGTTAGAAGCCTTTACTCCCATTTGGGCAGACGGGTTTCGATCCTAGCTTGAAGCAGTTGTCTGTCTAACCGCATTGGTGAGCTGTGAAACTGTATTTGGATTACTTTATATATATATATATATATATATATATATATATATATATATATATATATATATATATATATTAGCCCCCCCCCACACTCGAAAATAATCAATCTCCAGAAAGCTGTCACGAAGAAAAGATATGTTTATGTCAGGATGATATATTTATCCCTTAACGCTTAAAATCCGTTGCATCAAGCGTCACATCTTACCTAATTTAAATCAAGCTCTACTGCACACTTCACGTACAAAAATTGTGTTTATTAAACTTCTTCAAATGAGTGAGTGAATGAATAAAAATTACTCTTGGCCTCCGGGACAAGATCAAAGTGTAGTAACTGTCCGGAAGATACTGCAAGCAAAGACCCTATGTGGGGGCGACTCCACAGATAAGACCTTGGTCAATGTAGAGGCAACTCTTCATACCAATTGTCACTATCAAGCTCCCTACTCCCCGGGGGAGGGATGGCCCCTATTTCCTCTTCACTCCTCACTTTAAAAAATGGCCTTGTGCCTAATTTGCTCGGTGGGGGAGCAAATAAATACCTGACCTCCAGGACAAGATCAAAGTGTAGTATCTTAACAGATGCTGCACCTCAATTTATTGTTCTCTGTCAGTGGAGGAGAAATCGTTCACGACTGAGACAATTTTTATTTTTGTTCCTTTTCTCCACGTTAAAAAAAACGACCCAGGTGTCTAACTCTGTCCCGTGGGGAGGCATTGTAAATAGGATAACACCACGTTCTATAATATGCAAGAGAGGAAAACAAAGGAACACATGTTCAACGTAATGGCGGAAACCCTAGAGGAAGACTCACAGCTCGCAGTGGAATTGGGACAGAAATTGATGGTAACATTTGATGCTGCCGAGGCTAAGCTCGTTCCCATTTAAAATTACAAGAAATCTTCTCAACTACAAGTAACTATAGCTAAAGATACATTGCCTGAAAGAACTTCGTTCAAACTCCTAGACCCTATGTTCACAGGTAGCATAAGTTCGAACACATAGATAGAGAGCATTGCCAAGGCTGCTGCGAAGAAGATGAGTTCTTTCTCCCGTGCTAGAAAGTTACTTCTGCCTGAAAGTATTTTGCCCCTCTGCAAGACATCTATTCGTCCATGTATGGAGTCTTGTTGTCACATTTGGGTTGGTGTATCTGCTACTAGTCTCTCACTCTTGGACAGGATTCAAAAGATTGTTACCAGCCCAACTGTGATGTTAGCTTCACCCTCTGTCCCACTGACGAAATATTGCATCCTTCTGTCTGTTTTACAAATATGTTAATGGTAAAAGCTCCAACGAACTATTTTTTTTACACAGTGATCACCATTTATCAAGGCCTGGAAGCCACTCAGGGATAAGAGTTATTGCAAGTACATTACGTTAGTGTGGAGATTTGATGAAGTGTTTACTTAAGGGGGCGGTTCATTAGGAATTTGTTAACGTTGAACTTGAAGACATCCAAGTTGTAGTCCGGTGGGAAGCAGGCAGACGGAACAGAGTTCCACAGGCGTGCAGTTCTAAGAAAGAAGCTTTGTTCATGGAATCCGCGTTTTGATTTAGGCACAGATATAGAGTGGGGGAAATTTTTCACAGTGGATTCGGCTAGACGGGTGTTTTTCGTGAAAGACTGGCGAGGGGGGGACCAGAGATTGGAGTTCAGACGAGCACCTGCCATGGAAATAACGATAAAACAAAGATAGGCTCGCAACGTCTCTTCTGTGGGAGAGAGGTTGCAGGGTAGAGGAAAGGGCATCCCCCAGTAAACCACGAAGTCTATTTTGTAAACAAACATTTATTTTGTAAACTAAAAGCCAGTGTATACCCTCGACAGAAATACTCCATACAAACCGACAAGCAAAGTCCCACACAGTAGAGATCCCTAGATGTCAGAAAACCTTCTACTCTAATAGTATGTTTTCTTAAAGCGTTAGACTTTGGAATTCCCTTAAGTGTCCCTGTTTCCCCAATCGTACTAACATGTGGAGGTTCACGTGTAATATAAACAAACATATTGCTTCTTAACTCCTTAAATAGTATATCTGCAACTTATATCTCAAAAAGTAGCCTCTATATCAAATGGCTTCCTGCCTTGTTTAGGCTGTAAATGTAATAAAAAGTAATTTATTTTCCTTCATTTTCAGATTAAATTAACAAAAACTTTATTCCAGCGTCAAAATAATCCCTCCACGTTAATAATACCTAATACATCTATCGACATTTTGTTTAGTTTTTTTTTTTAAGTCTTTATGCCTTATATTTATCTACCTTTTCGTCCACATTTCTTTATATTTATAACGCTATTCTACATTTTCATCTTAATGTCACTCGTGCTAGACTACGCATTTCCCTCTACCTAGTTTCCTTTTCCTATTCCGGATCGAGGAATTAGGCTTGGAAGTGCATAAGAATAAAGTGCGTTTATAACCCATCTTATTGTTTACGTTTATATTTATTGGACTCAGAAAAAATCATATGTACTTTTTCATGTCGGAAATTTCATTTAATTTTATTCTCCACTGCACATGTTAAGCTTTTTATATCCTGATAAATATCTTTATATAAAACGTATTCGTACTCTTTAATTTTATTCGATATATATATATATATATATATATATATATATATATATATATATATATATATATATAAGGTTTAAATGTTCACGTATCTTTCTCGAATAATAATTTCAAAGTTTTTGAAGTATAAACACGATGTTGTCATATATTATACTAAATATTTTATTTTTAACATTTTCTGGTATATTCTCTCTCTCTCTCTCTCTCTCTCTCTATATATATATATATATATATATATATATATATATATATGAGTAGGTAGTAGTTTGCTTGAAGCATTGTTGGTAAAGAAATATATAGAATTTTTTTTTTAAAGCCAAAGACAATGCCGGGAAAGTCCGGAATTATGAAAGTAAAGAAAGAAAGAAAAACAAAAAAAAAAAAGAGAAGAAAAAGTATCCGTCTACATTTGTTTGTTTTTCTTTCTTTACTTTCATAATTCCGGTCATTCCCCGCATTGCTTTTGGCTTTAAAAAAATTATATATATATATATATATATATATATATATGTGTGTGTGTGTGTGTGTATATGTGTGTGTGTAACTATATATATATATATGTATATATATACATTTATATATACATTTAAAAATAGTAATGCCTACTTCCAACGTCTTTCATTTTTATTTCACTAATGTCTTTTTCCATAGTCTTTCATTTTTATTTCGCTAATTTTCTAGTGATATAGAGCGGACGAAACTGAATAATATAATATGTATAATAAAATATTAAATATAAATAAAACAGCAACATTTTTATGTCTCAAAAAGATCTGATAAACTTGAATATAAATATATATATGCATATATATATATATATATATAAAATTTAAAGGAGATTAGAACAATAGTTTAAAGAGCAGAGTGTATTTTGATGTAATAGTAAAATTACTAATTTAATTAAAATACAGGGAAAGAAAAGTGCTCGTTGTAATTTAGATATATAATAAGCTCGATAGGTAAATATCCTAGAGCTAATTTAATATTTAGTAATGTGATTGATAATTTAAAAATCAAATTAGAATTAAATTAAAAATCCGTTTCATGAGAAGGAACAACAACAAAATCAATAATTTGTACGATCGTTTCGGAAAACAATGTTTTTACTTGTGGTAGACATCAAGCTACGGACAATACTTTTTACATATAGTGTTTTTAACAAACAAAGTTTCCTCATCAGCAAAGTATTGGGAAGGGTTTTTAGTATATGTAAAAACACCATGAATAAACCTATATATATATATATATATATATATATATATATATATATATATATATATATACCCCTTTGAAACTTTGAATTAATCGTAGTTGAGATAAAACTCAGAGAACAAAGTTTTATTGTATCAATTTTATGATAATTACAGATTAATAGAAATTAACGGAGAATTGTCACCGCAGTATCACATTTACTATGGAGCCAATTTTATCGAATTTTGTTATGAACCTTTGTGATGATAAGGTGCAGCGAACCAAGTTATATTGTACTTGTCCAAGGGAGAGTAAGAGATTAATGATTGGATTAGTATTTAATGCCAATCAGGACACACATTTGAACATATTCAGTCACTTTTTTTCCATAAAGCAACCATTATAAGTAAACGGGCGAATAATAATGATCGCATGAAAACAGCTTAAATATTAAAGAAAACCCTTGAATGCGAAGATTAATACACATGAACCAATGGTGTGTTTTTTGGGTTTTTTTTTACACAGCCGTCACCACATTATTAAGGACAAGAGGCCACTCAAGGATAAGGGTTAAAGAGTGTACATTAGAAATTAGACAATATAGTAATCATTAGTAATTAAAATTTAGTAAATTTGATAACTTATATGGAACGGCTCATCAAAAACTTGTTTACGTTAGACTTGAACACAACCATATTGTAGTCAGTCGGAAAGCAGGAAAACGGAAGACAATTCCACAGGCGTGCAATTCTAAGAAAGAAGTTTTGTTCATGGAATCTACGTTTAGGTTTAGGCACAGATAAAGAGTGGGGGGAATTATTGATAGTGTTTTCAGCTAGACGAGTGTTTCTTGTGAAAGTTTGACGATGAGGGACCATAGACTGAGGCTCAGTCGAACACTTTCCATGAAAATAACGATACATCAGAGACAAACTCGCAACATCTCTTCAGTGAGATAGAGGTTGCAGAGAAGAGAAAAGGACATCTACTACGAGGCTACGAAGTCTATTTTGAACTCTATCAAGGCAGGACAAGTCCTTTCTAGCAGCTCCTGCCCAGATGTGGCAACAGTATTCCATACTTGGACTACCTGGCTCTAATATAGATAGAGAATTGCATCAGCAGTGAGATATCTACCGGATCGATAGAAGGATCCCACCATTTTTCCAGCAGCCTTGGTAACATATTTGAGGTACGTATTCCATTTAAGAGCAGGAGTAATGGTCAAGCCAAGAAGCTTGTCAAAACTTGGGGCCTCCTGAAGACGAGCACCATTCATTTCAATTGATGCCAGATGTGGATCAGAATGTTGATGATGTAAAGAGAGAAGCCTGGTTTTAGATGCATTAAAAGTAACCAGGCACTCCTTTCCCCATTGTACTACGTGCTCAAGATCAGAGGAGAGAGAATCGGAGAGAACTTGGTCGTTTACTGTCTTAGATGTGCTACCATTAATGGTAGTGTCGTATGCATAAATTCTACAAATGATGTAAGGATGTGATTTGGAAGATCATTAATGTTGATCAGGAAAAGAGTTGAGCCCAGGATTGACCCCCGAGGGACACCAACATTAATACTGTGAGCTTCTGATTTTTGCCCCTCAACTACTACTCTTATTAACCTATCAGAAAGAAATGATTTAATAATTGAGAAGACATTTCCAGATATTCCACAGCTAGAGATCTTGTGAAGTAAATGTTTATGCCATACCCGATCAAAGTCCTTAGACATGTCAAGAGCAATTGCCCTAGAAAGGTTGCCTCCGTCGAGAGATTTGCTAATCCTATGAGATATAACTGTAAGCACATCTGCCGTAGATCTAGCAGAACGGAAACCATATTGAGTGTCACTATGAAGGTTATTTTTGTTGAGATGGTTGATTACTTCTGTATTTAACACAGATTCCAACAACTTACTCATGACGCACAGGAAACTTATTGGCCTGTAGAGAAGGGGGTAAACGATCACCTGAATTCTTAAATACAGGGCATACTGATGAAACTTTTCAGGGTGATGAGAAGCAATTCTCCTTAAGACAACGTTTAAACAGTTTTGTAAGTATGGGCGCTACTTCAGGTTGAAGATTTTTGAGTACTATAATTGGAATACCGTCAGGGCCAGTTGCTTTACTGGAATCAAGGTTTTTAATTAACTTGGCAACATCACGTACAGATATACGTATATAACATAGCGTGTTTTCTGATACAGGAGGAAATATTGGAGGTTGGTGGCCTTGGTCGCAAAGGGTAGAATTAGCTGCAAAGTTCTTGGCAAAGAGTTTGACGAGATTACCTCAGGTCCATTGATGTGGTGTTCGATTAGTTAACTGTCTAACTGTGTCAGATATATACCAGAGAGTCAAAACAACGATAAGAATATTCTCATGTCATAGTCCTAGTTATCACGTGTCCCCCGTTTTGATAAAGAAAATCTTCCGGCCATCAAAGACGCAATGTATACACAAATAATAAATGATGCCGTTTTTTTTTGTTTTTTTTTTAAATGTGTTTTTTCTGTTTTAATTTTCTCTGTGAAAACTTATTATTCTGTGTTAATGATCCCCTGGACAAGATATCTCTTATAAAGTGTTTTCTTAAAATATCAACGTAAAAACAGTTGTGAAATGCTTAATAATTTCTTAGTATATTTAACGTACGTATGTGTGGCAGGGTTTATTTAAAAAAAATAAGTAATAACTACAAAGTAAGTTAAATGTCTTTTAATTCTATAACAATATCTTTAATTAGAAATAAGTATTATAGATACAAAATCAATAATTATCGCTACTTTCACTGTGGTATTTCCATAGGTCCAGCTAATAATGATGATGATGATAATAATAATAATAATAATAATGATAATAATAATAATAATAATAATAATAATAATAATAATAATTCTGATTTCGTTTATCAACGTCCCTGAAAAGAGACGGCATTCATTTCCAGAGGATTCCCCTCAATCCCGGCTCCAAACCAGGAGCTTCAAAGATCAAGGGTTTTTCTAAAGATGTTGGTGGTACACAGGATAGCAGAGGTCTGACAGCCGCCTAAAACATCGGGATTCGTAAGTTTTTAATTGTCCTTCCTGATGACTTGATACTACTCCTAGTGTACCAACTACGACCGAGATTATTTGTGTTTTAACTACGTGTATACGCCTTATCTCCAAGGCCAATGGAGCATAATTGCTCCACTTCTCATTTTCCTTCTATCTCACATTCCTGCCCCAGGGTATTGAGGAGTCCGTAATTTGCCAGTTTTTTTAAACCTTGTCAATGACGAGCAAATCCGAATAATAATAATAATAATAATAATAATAATGATAATAATAATAATAATCCTATGAACATGGACATACAGACAGACAAACCCATCCAAGCAAGAAGACCAGATGTCGTAATAATGAACAAGAAAGAAAAATCCTGTCAAATCGTAGACTTTGCTGTCCAAGCTGGCTACAGGGTAGTATGAAAGAAAAGGAGAAACGAAGCAAATACACAGAGCTAGCCTGAGAGCTAAAAGTGATTTGGATGATGAATAAAACCAAAAAAATACCTATAATAGTAAGAGCACTAGGAACAATTCCAAAAAACTTTGAAAAAACAATGGGAGAAATTAAAATCAGAGGAATGGCTGCAAAGATACAACGACTAACGATAATGAAAACGGTTGGAATATTAAGAAACCCCCTTTATTGCGGAGAATAATACACATGAACCACATGCTAGAGCCGGGGAAGCTACTGCAGAGGCAAAACAGGAAGAAACTGTACAGGAGATGAAGAATACTGAAGCTGCATAGCAACAAGTTTTACGTCCGCATCATTGTAGCATCTCCGTCCTCCTCCCAAAAGTGTGATACCAAGTAGGATGGAAACACCGAGGAGAGAGCGCTGGACAAGTGCGAAGAGAACTGGAACTTTGGGGAGGCTTAGTTCCACACAAATTCCAGTATAGACCAATGGCTGCTGCCAGCGAAAATTCGTTGGTGAGAGGCTGTTGCAAATGCTATCGAAGAAGGCGGAGAGTGCTGGACGTCTGGGGAGACTTGTTGTCACTCAGTTTCCAGGGAACACCACAGGTTTTTCAATCAGATGTTTGATTACTTGGGTGAAAGCCTCATGTGAGCCAATATTATTATTATTATTATTATTATTATTATTATTATTATTATTATTATTATTATAATAATAATAATAACAACAACAACAATATAATAATAATAATAATCAGAAGAAGAAGAAGAAGAAGAAAAGATCAAGGAGACGAAGAAGATGAGGACAATTATAAGTAGTGGTCATTAAAATTACTAACAAAAAAATAACATAGTGATAATAGCAACGACCACAAAAATAAATTGTATTTATGAATTTCTTACATAAACGCTTTGCATTTTCGTCAGTTCGTACTATTGATCTCTTGCCTAACGGCTCTCGACCATCCATCGTTTAGATCCTGTTGAAGAATACTTGTCATATTTCTCCATTTGCAAACAGCAAATAATCATTTAAAAGAAAGATCGATATTGGAATCGCTTCTATCTGCCAATCCTGCGAATTGTTGACATCTTGGGCGCCGATAATTTACGAGATCAATTTCCTTTCGGTTCCTATTCAATCTAGTTTGATTCTCTGGACGGGAAATAGCCCTGAAAATACGTGTTTTAATGCTCCATGGTTTGTACTGCATATCCAAGCAGAGAAAACCTTTAAATATATGCGAGTTATATATATATATATATATATATATATATATAATCGCATATATTTAAAGGTTTTCTATAATAATAATAATACTTACATATATATATATATATATATATATATATATATATATATATATTTAGCAATGGCAAAATAATAAAGAAAAAATATACAAAATAAATAAAAAAACATAAAATATAATAATTAACTAATAAAAATTACAATAATTAACCAAACTAGAAAAAAATGATTTAGAGTAATCTACCCCTGACGATAAATCCTGAGTGATTGAAATATTTGAACTTATGATATAGCGATTTCCTTCGGCAATTCCTGTTGGAAGTAAGTAAAGACTATTACCTGGAATTCGGAAAAAGATATAAAATAAAATGAATACACATAAAACATCTACTTATTCTCATATATATATATATATATATATATATATATATATATATATATATATATATATATATATATATACAAGCACCAGGGACCATCCAAAAGTAATGTCTCCTTTTGATTTATGCATTTATGATATGAACATTTAATGAGTCTTTTTTAAACATTTACGCAGCGAGATTTTAAGATAGCCGGTTGTACTTCCAGATAAAACGCGTCCGTAATGGTGACGACTATAGCGAAAAAAATATTTCTGCAGCTCCAAATTTCTCTCTTTTTATGGTGCAACTCCCATCATCGCACACTAAAACTTTATATATATATATATATATATATATATATATATATATATATATATGTACGTATATATATATATATATATATATATATATATATATATATATATATATATAAGGTATGCCTACACACAAATTGAGAAAAAACTTGTGAATATCTGTCTATATATATATATATATATAGTGGGTGTGAAAGAAGGAGGGGACGCAAACCATTTGAAATACGATTTGATGTAGAGGTCTTTCAACGAAATATTACAACAATATTATATTGATCAACGTGTTCGGTTTCAGTAAAAACCAAGTACATTTACAGAAAAATAATATTTTCGTCGACGTATTTCGACTTTTTTTCTTCAATATCCACTTTTTCCCTCTTTTAATATATATATATATATATATATATATATATATATATATATATATATATATATATAGTACTTATATGACAAAAACTATATTTCAAAATTAATGATGTCAATTGAATTAAAGGAATTAATTAGTAAATGATCAATATCATCGATTTTAGAATATTGTTGTTGCCAATTATTCACTATATATCTCTGTAATGACATTGAACATCTTAAATAAGAGTTGCTATATATTATAAGAATACATATTTTTACAGAAATATATATATATATATATATGTGTGTGTGTGTGTCTGTGTGTGTTCATGTACATATAAGTACACATAGTTATTTAAGTAAACTGTATCATCTTATTACACATCAATTATTTTTTTGATATAATACATTACTGCACGCACTGAAGACATTCATGTTTTGTCAGTCTCTTCCTAATGGAATTAAGAAATCACCAGGATAAATGCATTCCAGATACTGACATAAATATCATAAATATCAAATGTAATGTACCCTATTCGAAACGTTCCATTTTAACTGCATCGGATATCACTGCAGCTTATACGTTGCAGTATGTGCTAGCAAACAGCTACAAATGCACACAGCGTTATATTATTAAAAATAGTAGTGCGATCATTATAATTATCGAAATGATCAGAAAAAAATCAAATGAAAATGATGAGGCATTAATCAGTTTCAATGGCTTCGTTAGAATAATTTTCGTTAAAATAGACGTGATTTCCGCAATGTATTTGGTAATTTATCTAATTCTTTTTTTTTTTTTTTGTACATTATAAGATGACGGATGTTCTAATATGTTTTATTTTGTTTTTGTTGAGCTTTCTCCCCTTGCACGTTCGGTGTCATTGAGTGCACTTTACAACATCCTAAACCCCTCAATCTTTTTCTTCTGTTTGAACATCGTGACAGAAAACAATCTTGTTTTATCGCCATTATATAATAAAATACAGTGTGCATCTATCTCCCTCTCTCATTTTCTCTTTCAATTTCTCCACCCATTTTCTCTTTCTTTATATATACATACACACACACACACACACATATATATATATATATATATTATATATATATGTATATATGTATATATATGTGTGTATATATATATATTAATCTAAATATATATATATTTAGATACATTAACTTATATAAATATATTATACGTATATATATATTTATACATACATACACACACATATACACACACATACACACCTACATATATATATATATATATATATATATATATATATATATATATATACAGAACTTATTCGAGCTTGCTTCCATGCTAGAAACTTGTCTTAAACAATCGCTCTTGCGAAAGGGGTGAGACGTTAATTTATATACGCGCATATATACATACATATCTGCATATTTATACACACATCGATTCTTTTTTTTTGCTCTGTTGACGTGTTATTTTTTTAATTTAGATACCATAAAATGTCTTTAATAAACATACTATTGATACACAAACACACACACAAATATATATATATATATATATATATATATATACATACATTTTTATATACACATATTATATATATAATATTGATATGTATCTTTCTTTCTCTATATATATATATACATATTATGTTTATATATATAATATTTATATATATATATATATATCTTCATATATATATATATATATATATATATATATATATATATATATATATAGTCATACACATACAGCCCCGTTTCAATGCATCACAACTCATCAGTGCGGCTAGGCTAACACCTCTCTCAAGTCGAGGTTTGAACGCAGTTCTACCCATCGACCCACGGGAGCGGTATTCGCAAACACATCGCTATTTCAAACAAACATTCGTCCATCACTTTTATAGTGCTCCAACCGCTTTGCTTACAAACAAACAGCGAGCCTCGCATTTTCCAGCCAATTAAGTAGCCGGTGAGATTACTTACGGCACCCAAAGGTGGGGGTCTTAACATATATTTGTAGTCATCGCTATACACCACTGTTTCGGTGTATCACAACTCATCAGTGCGGCTAAACAAGTACCTCTTTAAGCTGGGGATTGAACTTAGAAACATTGCGTTGACAGTCGGCAGTTTTACCCATCGACCCACGGGAGTTGCGCCTGTAAATAACCTCCACAATATATATATATATATATATATATATATATATATATATATATATATATATATATATATATATATATATATATATATATATATATATATATATATATATATATGAGCAAATAGTTAATAAAATATGTTAAAAACACTTTGAAATGAGTTAAAAACATAGTCTTATGTTATGTTATGTCTCGGAAGTAGAGTGAAAAGCACATCTTATTTTTTTTCTGCCTTTGGATTATTATGGACCATTTTCTTCCAATTACGGGATTTCCTTGGATTTTACTTGTACAAATGGAAATTCTTTTAACTTTCTTGAAGTTATACATTTAGATTTTACCGTCACTGGATATTTTTATCTTCCACCAGACTATCCATTCATGTGTAATCACCTTTTTCTTTACCATATTCCCTCTGCTTAACTTATTTTGTTTTCAAGTAAGACCTTTGACTTATTTGTTGTTTCATCAAATACGTCTTGTGATGTTTAATGCTATACTTATTCATAATTTATTTCCAATATATTATCTGTAAAATATATGCATGTATACATATATATAATATAATATAGTATAATATAATATAATACAATATCATATAATATAATGTATTCCCCGCAAATACGCAAAATTTAATCTCATATCATTCTTCATAACTAAATTTAAAACTCTACAAACTCCCGAATTCTTCTTTCGCTTTGGGACATTTACAGTAAATTACATCTTGACTCATGCAATACGGTTTGATCCCTTTTTTTTCATTTTCTATCACTTTATTCCTTACGACAGGCATTAGTTTACAAACGTTATTCTACACAAACTGTATTTTACACTCTATGACGTCATGGAGAGAAGTTTCATTAAATGCTAAAACCAGCAAATCTTTAGCTTCACTATCTTCATGATCTGCTAACTAGTTGCTTTCCTCTGGTGGAAGGAATCTTACATTCTTTGAAACTCCGCGGAATAATGATATATCACCATTCATCTTTATTGGAGGTATACTGTTGAAAAAAAAATTCCATATAAATCCTTGGTTTACAGTTTTTGTTTTTGTTTATGATATAAAGCTCTGCTCCTCGTAGTAGTATCGAACAGTTTTTAAAATTTTTGGTTAGGATAAATATACCCATTAATACTTATGTTGGACTGAAGTTTACAACAGCACTTGACCAGTAAACTTCCCATATTGGTTGGTTGAGTTCATCATATATCTATTCAAACAAATATTATTAAATGCAACGGAGACACTTTGTTTTGTGATTCTTTTTTTTTAATTTTTCGATTTTCAATATAATCGTATTTGTATAAAAATAAACAAAATATTAATAAAACTTCCGCAATTCTTACTGTCATGAGCGCTTTCGATTCGTCAACGAATCATCATCAGGGGTTAAATTTCCAAGGACCGAAAATATGAATTAAGTGTAAAAATTAAAATATACAGTAAATGGTGATAAGTTAAAATATATAAAGTCGATAAAAAGTCAAGAAAAGCAATACCGTTCTAAAATGTCTTAGTTAGGGTTAGGGTTAGAGTTAGTGTTGTATTGGCCGATCTTTGTTAACGGTGTTCACGAACTTTCTGATTTAAATACTGTTCTATCGGCACAAATAATTAACAAGAACACGAAAAGTACAGGTATACCAATAATATATTACGAAGAGAAGTTATACACATATTTACATGTCTTCAGATATACTCCAGTTGGAGATATTCAGGTGGCGTGTTGCATGTCGTACTGGAGGCAACCGAGGCGTCTCGCCTATTTGACGGTCTTTGCAGAATTCTCCCGGTATTGGTGATTGATACCTTTATATATCTCACTCACTCACCTATGTTAATTAGTCGGCGTCTCAACAACAAATACCTGGATTCTAAATAGACCTATATTCTTAATCGATTTTTCATCGACGCTATATATTTTTACATATCGCCGTTTACTTTATATTTAAGTTTTCACTTTTAATTCTAATTTTCGTTCCTTCGATGATGATTCGTGGACGAATCGAAAGCGCTCGACACAGATAAAACTATGGAACTTTTATTAATATTTTTGATTTTGATATAAAAAAGATTACACGGAAAATCGAAAAATTAAAAAAAGAATCATTAAGCAAAGTGTATCCATTGCATTTAATAATATTTGCTTGAATGAGAAAATGCTGGCTAAATATGTCACAATATATATATATATATATATATATATATATATATATATATGTATATATATATTTATATATATATATATAGATATATATATACATTTATATATACATTTATATATATATTTATATATATTTATATATATATATATACATTTATATATACATTTATATATATATTTATATATATATTTATATATATTTATATATATATTTATATATATTTATATATATATTTATATATATATATATATATATATATATATATATATATATATATATATATATATATAACAGGAAGTTATTATTCAAGAACATCTGATTGAACACGAAATAATTTTTTCCGATTTTTCTGGATATCTTTTCCATTCGCCGAGCAGTCTTTTTTATTTCGGCTAGCATGTTGTATATAGATGGCGCCAAAAAGTTGTTGTTCAGTCATATTCTAATTGGAGGAAGATAAAAAGAAAACGATAACAACAACACTCGCGCCTGATAATAATCGGATGCACTGATAGAAAACGTTCGAGTAGAATGAATATATATATATATATATATATATATATATATATATATATATATAAATGTATTGTGAGAAATTTTCCACGTACAATCGCCATATTGTTTTGACGGACTACATGCTTTGTAAGCCGGTCTGTCATTAGTTTAATTTGAATGCGCCAAATCTTGTCTTGGCGCCACTTTGTATTCATGTATTATTTTTTCAGTTTTAGAATTAACACGGGGAAAAAGCAGCGGCGCTCTGTCAAGAGTGCCAGGATTTTATCTTCTTGGACACCAAACAGTGCGTGAACGAAGAATGTTTCTCTAAATACAGAGACAGCATAATTGCTGACCTTATTGTACGCAATGAGGTAGTCTACTCTGTTCGGCATGATATATTTGATTATAGGAATTTATTTCTATTTCTTCCAGAGACCACGAGGTCCCAAAATATGCCGTATTGGGCGCCAACATTCACACCGTGTTCACTATGTACAACATGGTTCCTTCTAAAAGGAAACCCGAACTAAGAATCCCACAGAGGAATCAAACTAAAGGAACCATGCGTATGGATAGCAAATTCAGGCACTGTTTCTTCAAATGACTTATCCATTAAAGTATTTGTACACAACCACAGCGTAGCAACATTGCGGTGATAAGACAGCGGTTTGAGATTGGTAGATAGTATGATATCTAAGAGACTGGATATCTTTTTTGACTCTATCGTCTTGGGAGAGACGTATGATAGCTCAATGCTCTTAGATAATACGTAATGCTTAGACGAATTAATGGTTTGCACAAGTATAGAATAGGTGAAACAGGCATGATGGATATTATTGAAAAAGAAAAAGTGTAAAGAATTGCTGTTTCTCCGTCGGATTTTTTCTTTTACAAAGGAGTCACCACTTATCAAGGCCCGGAGGCCAGTCGAGGATAAAGGTTAATAAGCGTATAGTGGTCAATGAGACAATGTCATATTAATTATTTGTAGTGGAAATTTGGTAAATTGGATTACTTATGGGAACAGCTCATCAAGAACTTGTTTACGTTGGACTTGAAGACGACCCTATTGAAATCAACTGGAAAGCAGGCAAAAGGAAGAGAGTTTCAGTTCTAAGAAACTTTGTTCATGGAATCCACGATTATGCTTACACACAAATAAAAAGTGGGGAAATTATTGATAGAGTTTTCAGTTACACGAGTGATTTTCGTGAAAGTTTGGCGAGAGGGGACCGCAGACAAGCTCTTGTCGTGAAATATACGAAAAAGCAGAGACAGACTGGCAACGTTCTTTTCTATGAGAAAGAGTATACAGAGAAGAGAAAAGGGATTCCCACACTAGGCTAAGAAGCCTGTTTTGTAACTCTGTAAATGAAAGATAATATTTCTAGTAGCTCCTGCCCAGATGTGGCAACAGTACTCCATCCTTGGACGTACCTGGCTCTTATATAAGTAGATAATTGCACCTGCAGTGAGATATCTACTGGATCGATAGAAGGATCCCACCATTTTTCCAGTCACCTTGGTAACAGATTTGATGTACGTGTTCCATTTCAGATCAGGGGTTACGGTCAAGTCTAATAGTCTGTCAAAACATGGGGCCTCCTCAAGATGAGAGCCATTTATTTAAATTGATGCCAGATAGAGATCAGAACGTTGATGATGTAAAGACAGAAGTTTGGTTTTAGATGCATTAAATGTAACCAGCCACTTCTTTCTCCATTGTACCGCATGCTCAAGATCAGAGGAGAGAGAATCAGAGAGAACTTGGTCGTTAACCGTCTTGTATGTACTGCCATAGGTGGTAGTTTCGTCAGCATAAATGTCTACGAATGATCTAAGAATGTTATTCAGAAGATGATTGATGTAGATTAAGAGGAGAATTGGGCCCAGAATGGACACCTGAGGGACTCCAGCATTAATACTCTGAACTTCTGATTTCTGCCAATTAACCACTACTCTTAGGAACCGATCAGACAGAAAATATTCAATAATGTAGAAGACATTTCCAGCTATACCGTAACTGGAGATCTTGTGAAGTAGACATTTATGCCATACTCTTTCAAAGGCCTTTTATATGTCAAGAGCAACTGCCCACGAAAGGAAGCCTCTGTCGAGAGATTTGCTAATCCTATGAGATATAACTCTAAGCACGTTTGCTGTAGATATCGCAGAACGGAAACCATATTGTGTGTCACTTAGAAGTTTATTTTTTGCTGAGGAGGTAGACTACTTTTCTATTCAACACAGATTACAGCAACTTACTCATGACACACAGAAGACTTATTGATCGGTACTGAGAGGGAGATGACCGACCACCTGAATTCTTAAATACAGGGCATACAAACGAGGTTTTCCAGGGTGTTGGGAAGCAATTCTTTTTAAAACAACGCTTAAACAGCTTTGTAAGCATGTGAGCTAGTTCTGGTTGAAGCTTTTTAGCACTATAATAGGAATGCCGCCAGGTCCAGTTGCTTTACTGGAACCAAGGTTTTTTTATTAGCTTGGCAACTCCACGCACATATATTTGTATATCACATAGAGTATTTTCCGATACAGGAGGAAATACTGGGGGTTGGCGGTCTTGGTCGAAAAGGGTTGAATTAGCTGCAAAGTGCTAGGGAACGAATGTGGATTTATCTGATGCTGACGAGATTACCTCAGGTTCATTTATGATAGTTGGGATAGAGCACACAATTCTGTCTAGGATCCTTTTTTTTTTTTACACAGAGATCACCACTTATCAAGGCCCGGAAGCCACTCAGGGATAAGGGTTATTGCAAGTACATTACGTTAGTGAGGAGATTTGATGAAGTGTTTACTTAAGGGGGCGGTTCATTAGGAATTTGTTAACATTAGACTTGAAGACATCCAAGTTGTAGTCCGGAGGGAAGCAGGCAAACGGAACAGAGTTCCGCAGGCGTGCAGTTCTAAGAAAGAAGCTTTGTTCATGAAATCCGCGTTTTGATTTAGGCACAGATATAGAGTGGGGGAAATTTTTCACAATGGATTCAGCTAGACGGGTGTTTTTCGTGAAAGACTGGCGAGGGGGGACCAGGGATTGGAGTTCAGACGAGCACCTGCCATGAAAATAACGATAAAACAAGAATAGGCTTGCAACGTCTCTTCTGTGGGAGAGGGGTTGCAGGGTAGAGAAATTTGCTATTTGCCAAACTGGTAGGAACCAAGCCGCGGCTCAGCTACTTTGGGCTTGATGTGCTGAGCATACATCTCTCTTGCATTCTTTATTACTCTTTTACAGTGGTTGCTGGTAATCCTGAAAGCGGATTTAGTCCCAGTACATCTATTACGTTGGAAACAATAGAAAAATGATTTCTGTGCGCAATGGCAGCAGCACATTCTGGATTCCACGGATGCCTGTAAGGTTTTTGCTGAAATTTTTTGGAGGGTATTAATCAGTTTATACTTACAATTAACCATTCTTTCAAGTATGATAATATAGAGGACACATCCTTTTAAATCATAGAACGTAGAGGTATATCTAATTTAAACAGCCATAATGTATCGATATCCTGTACGATGGAGAGGTGCGTCTTATGACTTACAACATTTTTTTTTTATCTTTACTGATAAAACTGAGTAATGTAGGCACATATTCCATGCCCATGGCGACTTTGGGGGGTCAGATTCGAAAATTAAGTTAGAGTATTCTTTAACTACGAACTCAGCAAAGGAAATAGTTGATCCAATTCCAGTTTCGCTTAGAATATTAGGTCTGGTTGAATCATATATATATATATATATATATATATATATATATATATATATATATATATATGTATATATATATATAACGAAAATTAATGACAAAAGACTGCATTCCAAAGCTCATGATGTTGACCATCTTATAATTTATTCTTTTCATTTAGCTGACATTTACAATTCTTAACAGTATCCGTTTCGTAGCACAAAATCAATCACTTTGTAATTATATCAAACAGTGACTCTCTTTTGTCGTTAACTCATCAGAAGAAATAGCAACAATCAATCCGTTAAATAGAATTGACATGCATTTTGATATGATTAAAATCCGAATATTTGAAGAGAAGCTGTATATATATATATATATATATATATATATATATATATATATACATATATATATATGAGAAGCTGTATATATATACATATATATATGAGAAGCTGTATATATATACATATATATATGAGAAGCTGTATATATATATATATATATATATATATATATATATGAGAAGCTGTGTATATATATACGTATATATATGAGAAGCTGTATATATATACATATATATATGAGATGCTGTGTATATATACATATATATATGAGAAGCTGTATATATATATATATATATGAGAAGCTGTGTATATATACGTATATGAAAATTGGAAGAGAAGCTGTATATATATATATATATATATATATATATATATATATATATATATATATATATATATATATATATATGGCAAAATTCATAAATATTGATGTACAGTAATAGGTAGTAAGATTTTACATCTAAGTCTTTCAAAATTCATCCCAGAATTTTCTCAAGAGTATTTGGAAAATTCAGTTGTAAGTTACAATTGTTATAGATTGATACTCCTACAGAAAATTCAGTTGTAAGTTACATATGTTACAAATTGATACTCCTACAAAAAAATTCAGTTGTAAGTTACATCTGTTACAAACTGATACTCCTACAGAAAATTCAGTTGTAGGTTACACATTTTACAAATTGATACTCATACAGAAAATTAAGTTGTACGTTACATATGTTACAAATTTATACTCCTACAGAAAGTTCAGTTGTAAGTTACATATATTACAAACTGATACTCCTACAGAAAATTCAGTTGTAGGTTACATATTTTACAAATTGATACTCCTACAGAAAATTCCATTGTACGTTACATATGTTACAAATGTATACTCCTACAGAAAATTCAGTTGTAAGTTACATATGTTACAAACTGATATTCCTACAGAAAATTCAGTTGTAAGTAACATATGTTACAAATTCATACTCATACAGAAAATTCAGTTGCAATTTACAACTGTTACAAACTGATACTCCTACAGAAAATTCAGTTGTAGGTTACATATTTTACAAATTGATACTCCTACAGAAAATTCAGTTGTACGTTACATATGTTACACATTTATACTCCTACAGAAAATTCAGTTGTAAGTTACATCTGTTACAAACTGATACTCCTCCAGAAAATTCAGTTATAGGTTACATATTTTACAAATTGATACTCCTACAGAAAATTCAGTTGTAAGTAACATATGTTACAAATTGATACTCCTACAGAAAATTCAGTTGTAAGTAACATATGTTACAAACTGATACTCCTACAGAAAATTCAGTTGTAATTTACAACTGTTACAAACTGATACTCCTACAGAAAATTCAGTTGTAGGTTACATATTTTACAAATTGATACTCCTACAGAAAATTCAGTTGTACGTTACATATGTTACAAATTGATATTCTTGCAAAAAATTCAGTTGTAGGTTACATATTTTACAAACTGATACTCCTACAGAAAATTCAGTTGTAGGTTACATATTTTACAAATTGATACTCCTACAGAAAATTCAGTTGTACGTTACATATGTTACAAATTTATATTCCTACAGAAAATTCAGTTGTAAGTTACATATGTTACAAACTGATACTCCTACAGACAATTCAGTTGTAAGTTACATATGTTACAAATTGATACTCCTACAGAAAATTCAGTTGTAAGTTACATATGTTACAAACTGATAATCCTACAGAAACTTCACACACACACATATACTGGTGTCGCCATCCTCATTTGATAGGGCGCAGAAATGCTATGGATGGGAATCGAAAGTATTACAAACAAAGCACTATCAAACATCAGTTGTAACGGCATAGAAAGAACTGAAACATTTACAAAACTTATAATTATCTAAATTCAAGAGAAGATCGATAATTGTTCCCAGCGGACAATCAATTTCATGTTGCTTTGAATTGATTATCTAGTGTTTTTGAGAGAACTGAACATCTGAGTTGACTTGTTGTAACTTGAACCCCAGTGAACATAACGTATTTACTTTCAAGGTGCAATACTAAATGAAATATTGTATGAGTACCTGTGGTGAGTGAATAATAAATAGAAATGTGTATACAGTACTGCATAAAAATTAGTAATAAAAAACATTACAGTATACACACATGTATATAATCAAATAACATTATTAATAACACAGTACGGCGAGGGGGGATACCGTAACCAGGGGCCGGAAAACACCGTATTTTACATCGTAACCTTAAATAACCGTATCACAGGAGTGTACTATATATACAAAGGACGGACAACGACAGTAATTTTTTTTCTACAAGAGTTCGAAATTTTGGGCTTATTGTTTTAACTATCTTTTTTGTTTGTTTGTTTGTTTTCAAACTTTGTTGAAACTGTAGAAAAAGATTCTTTAGATTTATAAGAAGTTCCTTGGATTATTCTCGCAATCATTTCTTTTTTAGTTTCCATAAACACATCGATATCTGTATGAATACGTTCTGGCGAACACCATTCAAATACATCACAGGTATACGTTCTGCTTCACTTTGTACCAGAATTTTATTCCTTTGCGATAAATTATGAGCGAAATAATTTCCGTTATTCCAAGAAAAATGGCGAACGACCCAGATAACTTTATTTTGCAAATCGGCATTAAATAATACTAACTATAAAGGATGTTTAGTACATGTATGTTATATGCTATGCGGGAACTGGTCAGGTTTTCTAGAAATTGTCTTCATTTTGGAAAAAAAAATGCCACAGAAACTTATGAAATCGTTTAATATAATTTGTAGAAAACTTCACTTGTTTAATCTGAAAACAAAAACGCAAGTAGTGAAGAATACGCAAAATTCTTTCTATCTTAAAGAAAAACATTAGGTGATGGTAAATTATGCTTATTTTAGAGGTTGAAATATAAATATATGCCAAATGTTCAGTGGTAACTGAGCGAGCTGTAGTTGTGGAAGCAACTCATCTAGAGCAAGCGATAGAAAGATACAATGAAACCTTTAGTACGGTTCATGTTTATTGTTATTTCGTCAAATTAACGTTGTGATGGTTAAAGTTGGGCAAGAGTGCTCAATCATGAAGAATGCAGTACTTCCAATTTTAATAAGTTGGATAGAAACATTAATTTTGCATTCAGAAAAAAAATAATAGCAATTTAAGAATAAAATAAAATACGCATTAAATAAATAAAATAAAATACGCATTTATCACAAATATATTTCAGAGGTATACTCCATCTTCAGTGTGTTGTTTTGTTTCTTTTTTCCCTTTTTTCTTCCTTGCCATGTTGTAAAGTTGGAGAAAGAAGTCTGTTTCTAAAGAGCCGCGCGTTGTATCTAGTGGTTGTATTTTGAAATGTTTGTATTTAGTGCTTGTATTTTTTAAATGTTTGTATCTAGTGCTTGAAATGTTTGTATCTAGCGGTTGTATTTTGAAATGTTTGAACTGTGCGTAGGCAACGCGAGAATAACGTCAAGTATCAGAGTTCATATATAAACGTTGTTTTAATTTGAATAAAATACGCATCTAGTGCGCTTGAAAGCCAAATCACAACGTAATATTAGGAAAATAAACAAATATTTTACTTGTTTGAAATTTATCACAAATATATTTCAAAGGTATACTCCATCTTCAGCGTGTTGTTTTTTTTTGTCTTGTTCCTTCCAAAATTGTAAAGTTGGAGAAAATAAATGTTTCTTTGTTAAGAGCCGCACGTTGTATCTAGCGGTTGTATTTTTAAATGTTTGTATCTAGTGGTTGTATTTTGAAATGTTTGTATCTAGTGGCTGTATTTTGAAATGAAACAAAGCGGTTGTATTTTGAAATGTATTAACTGCGCGAAGGCAACGCGAGAATAATGTCAAGGGTATGAACTCAAACCCCTACACAATTTATGAATTTACTCAGATTTTACAGAATATATTGCGTCCGACAACAACAAAAAACCAACACTTCTTTTTTATATTAACCATATTTAACCATTAAGGAAATTAATAGAATAAAGTCCTTTGCATTTTTTATCGTTCTGATGTGATGCTATATAATAGCGAAACCATGTCAGTTAAAGTAGAGGACAGGCGTTGCATGGATAGAGATGCTATGAGAATTATGTGAGGACGTATTGTGAATCTTAAAGACACGCGCAGAAGAAGATAGAATATGGACACTATAGAAAATGTGTGTGTCATTGAATTGATGAGGATTCTTGCATTAACAGGTGTAGAGCAATTAAGGTGTCAGTGAAGGAAGTCCCAGGAAACGTAGTGACAAATATTGATTCTGGGAAAATGAGGTAAAAATAATAGGCGTGACCAAAATGTATGAACTTGGAAGTCGATTTTGAAAAGCTGTTGAATACATGCAGGTTAAACAGAAGACGATGATCACGATTGTCATGTTGATGATATGATGGTAATTGTCACGAGGAGCATGATGATGATGATGACGATGACGATGATGACGATGACGATGACGACGACGACGACGACGACGACGATGATGATGATGATGATGATGATGATGATGATGACGACGATGATGACGACGACGACGACGACGACGATGATGATGATGATGATGATGACGACGATGACGATGACGATGACGACGACGACGACGACGATGATGATAATGACTTTGTCATTGTTTACGCGTATACTGTCGCTTATGGTTTTAGGCTAGGTCCAAAATAAAATGCATGCAAACATTACTTAACTCGAACTTAGTCAATCCTGATTATTTAGTCAACCCACTGATGTACTCGGTAAAAATTATATTCACACTGAAGTGGCTGTTGATCCTCCATTAGTGCTGACTTGTTAATGAAAGTGCAAGACTCCGCTCAGTTTCTAAAAAAATTGTAAATGCAACTTCGCGTCATATATTGTAAGAAAGGATTTGCTTGATCCCCAACCATACCATCTTGTGAATCGGCATTAATTGAATCCATTGGCAGGGAGAAATTCAGAACGACTGGAAACAATGCCAAGATAAGCGGGGAGCACATAAAGAATCTAGAATATTCAAATGCTCACCCATTTTAGTAATGATTAGGCTTTACTTCGGTAATCTTACAGGAACCAGTATTTCAACGTGAGCACGCCGCATAAATATGACTTCTTAATTCTTAAAAGTAGAAAAAAAATCAAAGACTCTTCGATATCAATAATTGAAATTGCTGAATAAGCCCGACATATACTGGAGTTAATTTGTAGCAGAAAAGATGTTAAAACGTATTAAAGGTTCCATGGGTGACATATTTAGGGGATCAGTATCTACAATGTTATTAATCATGCCTTCTGCTGATTTTCTTTGTAATTTTTAGACTCAAATATATTTGAGGCACCCCAAAATGAGCAACAACCAAAGGCGCAAATTATTTATTATCATTGATTAGTTTTCAATTTTAGTCGGTTTTACCGGTACTTATACTGGGACAGATGTAATTTGAAAGTCAATCTTTACAAGCTGTACCGCACATGTCACAGTTAACGTATAATCAAAGATTATTATTATTATTATTATTATTATTATTATTATTATTATTATTATTATTATTGTTATTATTATTATTATTATTATTTTATTATTATTATTATTATTTCTTCTTCTTCTTATTATTATTATTATTTTATTTTTATTTTTATTGATATTTTTATTATTATTATTATAAGTTTTATTATTTTTTTATTATTATTATTATTGTTATTATTATTATTATTATTATTATTATTATTATTATTATTATTATTATTTTTATTATTTTGTCATTGCATACGCATATACTATCCCCTAAAATGCAAGAATGCCAGGGATGGTTCAAAATGAAACAGATGATTACATTACAAAAATCGAACTAAGTTAAGTGTGACCGACTAAATTTGCCCAATCGATGGGACTGACTGTGGAATACGTTCGCTTAGTAAACTAAAGGTCGCAAAAGTAAAAATAGTTGACGTTTGTTTACCATCAGATATTGCTGTCACATGCTAAAATATAATGGTGGCAGACGGCGAGGAAAACAGAAATTACTCATTTCGACTCTTGCCTTTTTTTCTTCATCATTATTTCAGACAAATTTTAAATGAACATTTGATATCTTTATATTTTACCTAACAGAAACAACTCAACAAATGTTAGATATCAATCATTTAATCTGTATTATGTATAAAACATTCAAGTTTACTTCAAACCTTCATTGTTATTCTGCGGCCGGCTTCTCATTTTGGAAGCCAAAATTCAATAACGATTATGGCAATAATAATAATAACGATCGCTGGACTGTTGTTTTCCTGTCTATTTTATTGTTATTTTAACATAATCATTATTAATGAGATTTCAAAATAACAACACTTTTAGTAAGGTTGACATGTTTATTTCTATTCTCGAATTGTTCATTAGTGAAAAATAGACTCTATGTCATTAAAGAATCCCAATCACATACCATGTTTTTTTAAGGCAGGAACATGCTCGACAAACAGAGTATTGCCGATGGAAAGCGATGTAGACATTACTTTTAGGCTATAATTTATCATTTATTTATTCAATTATTGATCATTAAATGTACGTATTCCTTTTTACATTAGCGATATGCAATCACGAGTTTGATTAATCCTTATCAAAGAAAAATTAGCAAATGATAAATACCTAGTGTTTAGTTGTACATTTTTTTTATGTAGTTGTGGAACAGAGGAGAAATGAGATGTTATTTATCTATCTATCTATCTATCGAACTATCTATCTATTTTCGTATCTGTCTATCTATCCATCTACTTATCGATCTAGCTATCTATATAACTGGCGGGATAAACAAGAGATGAGCTCTGAATTTATGTTTTGATAAAAGTTGTCAAAACATATTGAAGCATAAACTGGACAAGCTTTACATCGGAAAACATTTGGCCAGCATCGGAAGCATGTGTCTGTCTGTGGCGTGTTCTGGTTAGCTGAGAAAATAGATGAGTTGGAAAAAGGACGTCAATGAGAATGGACGGTTTAACAGGTCATCCCCCAACACCGGGGAGGGAGCTAACGTGTCGCAGACTAGAGACTAGAATTAACCACCCAATAAAAGTTCGTCGATCACCCCTCTGCTGGAAGTAATGGCTGGGAGTGAAATACACTATATATAAATGCGCGGCATCTTTGTTTCTCTGTTAAAACGTCTACATTTACACAAAATCATTCTCCTCAAGATTGGCTGAATATCTTCCAGAGGTCGACAGCAGAAAACAAGGTATGTCGTCAAATAGATGTGTTTATGTATTTAGGTCTGACAAACACGCACGCAAGACACTTAGCATGTCAAGGAATGTAAACAGACGGTAATATTTACAAATGGTTCAGATACTAAAGAACCCCACTACAGAGAGTTAGAGACACAACACACAATCACACGACATATATATGAACCACCTACACTTTTAGCAATTAGTTTATTTAAATTATAATTAAAAAGTTGCACCAACCTTACATCGTACGACGTGCTGTCCGTTTCAAGAAAGGGGTAAAGACAAAAAATAGCCCCTCCCGCTTTTTATGGGCTGGTGGTCACGTGAGATAAGGAGATTTGGGAGCAATATGCGAATGAGATGAAGTCGCTTTTTCAAATATAAAGTCCATCTGTCAGAAAGAGAGAGAGAGCGAGAGAGAGAGAGAGAGTCTCTTTGGCTGAAATTTTGACAAATGTGCGTTGGGGTATGTTATCAAGAAGTGCGAGAAGGATAGCTTAACGATTATGATTTTTGGGTTTGTATTACTGTACACATAGATTCGACAAAGTTGTCGAAAAACAAATATATAACAAATAAATGTTATCAAAGGCAAGATAAGTTACTTTTCTACCAAAACTGGATATATTTTTCGTGTTTTTATTCAATGTAACATATTTATTCAGCTCGAAAAACATACAGTGTTTACCGATGTATTGGAAAATTCAAGATGGCGTCTGATTCTCTCTTTAACACGGTAAGTTTGGGACAAGGTATTATAAATAAAAAACTATACAAAATACTATTAAAAACTCGCCGAATATATGTCAACCTATGTCATGGTAACATAGATTGAGCGTGTTTTTAACAGTATTTTATCTGGGTTTTTATTCATAACACCTTTTCCGAAACTTACCGTGTTAAAGAGAGAATCAGACGCCATCTTGAATTTTCCAATACATCGGTAAACACTGTATGGTTTTAGAGCTGAATAAACATGTTACATTGAATAAAAACACGAAAAATATATCCAGTTTGGTAGAAAAGTAACTTATCTTGCTTTTGATAACATTTATTTGTTATATATTTGTTTTTTGACAACTTTTTCGAATCTATTTGTACAGTAATACAGACCCTGATTTTTTTCTTTGGGCTTTAACTTCTAATAATACCAATAATGAACTGCATAACTTGTTCTACATCAGCTGACATCAGGCTGTAATATTATTGTAACAATGAGGATAAGAATGGTTTCCCAGATTTATCTTGTTTTGTCATCTAATAAGGTATATTGAATTGATGTGATATTTATAAGATTTTACACCAATCGACTCGTATCGTAATCCTATTTTAATCTTACGTTTTAATGTCTATTTAAACATTCACAGGATCACTCCTAAATGAAAAAAGAACATAACATACAAAACCACGTCATTGCTAATTGAAGTATAGTCCTGATTGTATTCCGAGCTATTATGTAATAATAAAAATACCCAAAAAGAAAAGAAAAAAAGGTGATTAGCAGAACAAAAGTGTTTTTTAGTTGGTCTGGGCTGGACGATTATTTATGTGATCATTATTGGTATTTGTAAAAATAGAAACAAACGGAAGGTATATTAGGATTACATTATTTATGTTTATATATTTCCCTAGGTGTTTACTTAGTGAAAAGAATATTAATTAATATGAAAAGAATAGTAACTAATATGCAAAGAATATTGACTAATATGAAAAGAATGTTAACTAATATGAACAAAATACATGAGAAAATTAGATCATCCGATTTTTGTCTTTGGTCACATGGAGTTAATGACGTACTGAGATAGAGTTAAGAGTTATTGAAAAAATGACGATAATAAAAATCAAGGACCAGCTCGCCAGCTTTTCAATGGAGAAACATCAGGAATAAAGTTGCTGAAAAGCAAACCAGCGAGTCGATTAATCAGTGTATGTCGTATAATGGTTTAAATGTTGATATGCGTATGTGAAACGAAGGGTTCATCCTAATGTGTATACGTGTTACTAAATGTCTGCCGTTTTTTTCACTATCAGAACCGTAGAATTGGTGTTGCTGTCGATTTATTATAGATTCGTATCTAATTGTTCATATGCGGGTGTGTGTGATACATGTATTTTTTTGGAATATCTTAACTTCATGCGTCGTTGTCCACCTGGAAGCCATCTTGTTCCTGGAGGGGAGGCTTGCACCTGTTTGGACGAATATTCATTCTCTTCCAAGAACACTGGTTGGTTTTATATAATTTTTTATTCCCTTTCCAGGTGTCGATCGCAGAAGGATGGAAAGTGAATATATTTGCTTTCGTGGTTAATTCTAGGGCTCTATTTTCACAAACGTCAGCTCTTTCCGCAGTGAAGGGGGGGCGACCTGTTAAACCGTCCGCTCTGTTCAACGTCAGAATTCCAACTCTCTGTCATCTCCAGCTAAACTTATCACGTGACTCACATGCAGCTCCAATCAGCTGACCAGACCTTCCGGTAAACGCGTCTATTATGTGATTTTACTATATTTTGACAGATTTTATAAATATTATTCACATTCAGCTCTCACCTATCTCTCTAGTTAAATAGATAGATAGATCGAAATGGATAGATTCAGAAATAGATTACTAAATAGATAGATTGACACTTTCTTGTGTTCGATCTATCATAAAAAATTTGCAGCTTCCTGTCAAACAGGCCGATAGATGAATCAGGTATGTTTTCCTATTGACCGATATAATAAGCTCCAAATGAGTCTGTTATTTGTCCTTTCTTTGTTATGTTCTATATCCTGTTTACAATCTCATCACTAGACTATCAAATATATCGGCCCGTAAACTCTTATATACACACTCATTTATATATACAACCCACTAGGTTACAGAAGTAGAAAGACAAGTAAAAAATTATTATCATTAACTAATGCAGAGGCTGGAAACCCGGACCGGTGCTAGGTTTTCATTATCTTCCTTAGAAGACCTGTCAGCGACAGCTGAACATTTTCTCGCTGGAGCGCCGAGGACCGAGTTACGATCAATTTTTGTTTTACACAACGGTCACCAGTTATCAAGGCCTGCAATCCACTCAGGGATAAGGGTTATTGCAAGTACATTACGTTACTGTGGAGATTTGATGAAGTGTTTACTTAAGGGGGCGGTTCATTAGGAATTTCTTAACGTTGGACTTGAAGACATCCAAGTTGTAATCAGATGGGAAGCAGGCAGACGGAACAGAGTTCCACAGGCGTGCAGTTCTAAGAATGAAGATTTGTTCATGGAATCCACGTTTTGATTTAGGCACAGATAAAGAGTGGGGGAAATTTTTCACAGTGGATTCGGCTCCACGGGTGTTTTTCGTGAAAGATTGGCGAGGGGGGGCCAGATATTGGAGTTCATACGAGAACCTGCCATGGAAATAACGATAAAACAAGGATAGGCTCACAACGTCTCTTCTGTGGGAGAGAGGTTGCAGGGTAGAAAAAAGGGCATCCCCCACTAAGCCACGAAGTCTATTTTGTACTCTGTCAAGGCATGATAGGCTGTTTTTAGCAGCTCCTACCCAAATATGGCAGGAGTATTCCATCCTTGGACGTACTTGGCTTTTATATAGATAGATAATTGCATCAGTAGTGAGATATCTTCTGGAGCGGTGGAAGGATCCCACCATCTTTCCAGCGATCTTGGCAACAGACTTGATGTACGTGTTCAATTCCAAACCCAGAAGCTTGTCAAAACACGGGGCCTCTCCCAGACGAGAGCCATCCATCCCAATTGATGCCAGATGGGGATCAGAGCGTTGATGATATAAGGATAGGAGTTTGGTTTTAGACGCATTAAAGGTAACCAACCACATCTTCCCCCACTGAACCACGCGCTCGAGATCAGAGGAGAGAGAATCAGAGAGAACTTTGTCATTTACAGCCTTTGATGTGTTGCCGTAGATGGTCGTGTCATCAGCATAGATGTCAACGAATGATTTAAGTATGTGTTTAGGGAGGTCATTGATGTAGATCAGGAAGAGAGTTGGGCCCAGGATTGACCCCTGAGCGACTCCAGCATTAATATTGCAGGCCTCTGATTTTTGTCCATCGACCACTACTCTTATAAGCCTATCGGAGAGAAATGATTAATGATTGAGAAAACATTTTCAGTTATACCGTAGCTGGAAATCTTGTGAAGTAGACCCTTATGCTATACCTTGTCGAAGGCTTTTGATATGTAAAGAGCAATGCCCTAGAAAGGAAGCCTTTGTCAAGAGATTCACTAATCCTGTGAGATATAACCGTCAGCACATCTGCGGTAGATCTTGCAGAGCGGAAAACATATTGCGTGTCACTAAGAAGGTTGTTTCTGCTGAGAATCTCTTTCATGTGATTTACGATCTCCCTCGGGATTTTCTCTTCAATCCAGCACCCGAACGTGGAGGTAGAGCACAGGAACTGAACTTTTTTCATCGAAGATTTTGGCTAAACCGACGAAGCCGTATTTTCCAAATGTTTATCAGCTCCCTGGAATAAACTGCTGCTTGTAGTTGTCAACGCACCAATAACGGATCAGTTCAAGATAAAAATTGGACAGTGGCTGGACAATTCAATTTCTGACCCTCTAAATACGCAGCGCCCCTTTCTCCTTCTTTGTTCGCCTTCATTCTTTTTTCTTTGTTCTCGCGCCCTTCTTTACGGCGACAAAACATGTAATACTATAACTAGAACTAGGACAACATCATATTTTTGTCATTGTAACATATATATCCGACACAAACCCAATTAATCAACCGAGAAACCCATCAATCTACATAAAAACATGTAAGATACCAATAGATATATACCTCAGAAATAAAACAAAGAAAAGAATATGCCTTTGCCCTATATGGGACTTGGAACTCCCAGGCTACTTCGATTGCCGCCCTTTAACTCTGATAACCGAAGAGCGACACAGTCACGTGACTTCCTGTTTCTTTCTTTTCTGTTTGTATATTTCGCTGATTATTTAACGATACCAGTATGTGCTTCATCTGCGCCACCGAAAACGTTTAAAATCCTTTTTTGAACGTAGATTTTAAGCTTTTATGAGAAATATGCATTATGTCACCATTCTTGAAAAATCATGTCGGTGGTCTACCACTTTGTTGAGGGCAGGATGCTCTACTTGTGTTATAGACGATCGCGTCCTCATCTGTAGTTTGATGAATGAATTGGAATGGTAGAAGGATTGAAAGCAAAATGTCGCATAATAATGACGAAAACATACCGGTATATATCAGCGAAAGAATGCAGATTTATTTACGTAAATTTACATGGGAAATATTAAGGATATGGATAGAAAGAGTAAGAGTTCGTTGAGAATAAGAGTTCTCTGAGAAGGAGTAACGTTACTTGCGATTGATGAGAGGCTGACGGGTTAGTCAGGAGCGCTGTTGTGTGGTCAATGCCAACTGGAACAGCTCTTCGTTACGTGTTGACTGGTCGAGGATTCAGCTGAAAAGAGAAAGAGACAAGAAAGAAACAGGAAGTAGCGTGGTTGTATCGCTCTTCGGTCATCAGAGTTAAAGGGGGACAATAGAATAAACCTGGGAGTTCCTATTCCCACACCTAGCCCTGATTATAAACTATACCGAATAAATTGGAAAAAATAACAGATGACTAGTTCATAAATTCAGTAGTGGGGGCTAGTTTTCCGAACGGTGTTTAGTATTGCGACGGTTGGTGGCGAATTGTGGATCGGACCAGTTTGATGCAGTTTTAACAGAATATGGAAATGCATTGGTCAGCGGACTTACAAACAAGCCTTAACAAATGGTTATCAACTAACAATATTAACCGCGTCCCTTGTTCGCCTTCATATATTTTTCTTCTTTAATCATCCTTCTTAACGACGACGAAAGTTGTAATAACATGACCTATACTGGATAAATAGAATTGAAAAATAAAATACCAGATGTCTAGTCCATAAATTTAGTAGTGAGGTGTAGTTGTACATAAATTTAAAAATAGCTGCTAAGGAATGTATAACGGAAAGGTAAGAATAGCTGCTAAGGAATCAAAACTTAAAATAATATATGGATTTTGCAGGCGTAAGTTCACTGAAAGACTCTAATATGCAGGCGCAAATCTACCTTCATACGTCAAACTCGGTTTAATTGTAACGTTTTACGTAAATTTAGTAGTGAGAGGTAGTTTTGCGACGGTTGGTGGCGGGTTGTCGCCCGGGCTAGTTCCTATTTACAATGCGTCCCCACGGGACAGAGTTACACACCAGGGTCGTTTTTTAATGTGGAGAAAAGAAACAAAAAACAAAAATTGTCTCAGTCGTGAAGAATTTCTCCTCCACTAACAGAGAACAATAAATTGAAGTACACCTATTTACTATGCCTTCCCACAGGACAGACTTAGACACCAGGGTCGTTTTTTAACGCGGAGAAAAGGTACAAAAATAAAAAAATTGTCTCTGTCATGAAGGACTGATCCAACACCTAAAGAGAACAAGAAATTTAAGTGCAACATCTGAACAAGAGATACTACACTTTGATCTTTATATATAATTTATTTCGTGAAAATGGAAATTACAATCAAAATAATTCAATGTAAAATTAAAATAAATTAAAAGCAACATTCAAATTTCCAAAACAAATTTAGGCACAAGGTCCTTTAAGATCTAGATGGGGGAGTGTTGCAGGGTCTTTGTTACTGCAGTGAAAATGGAGTCTTTGGAGACTTTACTCTTGACTGGCAACATTTACCACAATACCTCATTCACTTTGTGGACTCTAAACTAACTAATAAAAACCCCAGCATTTTTGCTAAAAGAATATATTTACAATTATTTTGTGTGTGTGTGTAAAAAATTTTTTTATTAATTAAAATGTGTGTGTGTGTGTGTGCGTGTGTACGTGTGAAAAAAGTCCAATTCATTGGAAAATAAAAAGTTCTTGAATTTTGGAAGAAAAACAGTTCGTGTTGGGGAGTGTGGAATCTAGAAAAATACGCAAAAAATAAAATTGACTAGTGCATTGTTAGTAAGGTCCCTCCCTAGCTAATCTAGAAAGTTAGATCACCTACTGTTTTCCGGGGCACCGAAAACAAGCGGGAAGATCCCTAGTGGGGATTGGGAAGGATTCTTATCGGGTGTAGGGAGGAAAAATTGTAAAAAAAAAACAAAAAAACAAAACACGAAACCCGGGATAGTTTGGTACAGTTTTAGCAGATTATGGAAATGAATTGGTCAAACGACTTACAAACAAGGCCCAACACATGATATTGGGGTCGGCTGATATTGTTTAGAGAGAGAGAGAGAGAGAGAGAGAGAGAGAGAGAGAGAGAGAGAGAGAGAGAGAGAGAGGTGAGCACTTGTCTTCACAATAAACCGGTATATCACATTTTTGTACTATAGTAAAATATGCCAATGATAAATCAAAAACTACATTTCTCTTCAAGAAAATGTTTAAAAATACATTACTAAAAAATATTTTCAAAATTAATTACACTTCACTCAATTTTGTTTTATCTCATTTATTAAGCTGTCTGGCAAAGACTAATATTATCTGCTACATTTATATCTTTAATTAAATTGTTTAAGCGCGCGTCAAATAAATTATTATTTTGATCTCTTAAAAAAATTCATATAAAAGAAAATAAAACAAATAGCGTGAGATATTTTTTTTACGCCGGCCAATACCATCCGCCATCTTGGTTTTCTTGCGCATCTTAATGTCTGTTTATCTGCGCATGCGCGCGGCACGCTCATGTCAGCCATTCCGAAGATAATTGATCTCCCCATAATCTGATTTTGTATTTCTGATTTGTTTTAAAATTATTCTTGATCCATTTAGAACTGAAAAAACTATTGAACGACCAACGACAAAAACAAAGAAGATATATTTATATTTTAAATTGGCATAAATTATTAATATTCTGTGCATTCTTTTTTATTCTTCTCAGAATTGTCATTTCGTGTGTTACAAATATTTCGACCAGGTTTCAATTCTGATGCTCGATCTGATATGGTCCTGTTTTATTTTGTGTATAAAAATATTACTGTGGTTTTATTTATATTAAACTATTTTTAATTTTCATAATATTTTTTAGGAAGGGATTAGACATGTTACTGGATGCGATCATACATTCGAATCAAAAGATCTTAAGTTTCTAAAAACCATTTGCTTTTGTTGTATATGAAAGAGGACATATCTCAGTAATTAGAGAAACGACGTAACGCTAGAATCGAACCCAGTGTTCAGGAGTTGAAAAGAATACATACTGCAATTTAGATACTATCATAAGAACGTGGAGCATTTTCCATTATGTTAGAAATAACGATGCAACTAGAGGTCAGACTCAGGACAGTGGAAATGAAATTAAGGAATGAATTTGTGTAGCTAAACGTGCCAAAGATATATGTTTGTGTAAATCTACTTTACATTGACATGGTTGAGCACGTTTCTGACGTCACAAAGAAAGATAGATTAAAATGTTTTCAGGAGTTAGCTGTCAGCCAGAGGGAAAAGTCCTAGGTGTATCGACAGTTAGAGTTGAGAGAATGAGTTAATCGAATCCCTTTTGGAAGCGAACTAGAAAGGGAGTCAAGACAGCCTAATTCGAACTCCTGATCCTCATTATAAAGAAGAATGAATATCATCGAGTCATAAGTAAGCCTTTTGTCTTCATCTGTCATTCAACGAAAAGGTAATGTTATTTTGTCTATCGTCTTTGTAAAATAAACATATGAAACACCTTCTAAAAGTTCAGGTGCTATCCCTATCATACATAATAAATTCCCTTTTCCATGTTTAAACGAACTGCCTATCGCACCTCTCTTCACATTCATACGCCCCCTAAGAATAATATTAAATCTCCCTCATGTTTGCTTGAGCAACTGTACCCGAGCTGGTGTGTGTGTGTGTGTGTGTGTGTGTGTGTGTGTGTGTGTGTGTGTGTGTGTGTGTGTGTGTGTATCTCTGTCTGTAGATTTGGTGTAATAAATCTGAACATCTTTGTGTCTATTTGCCATGATTACCTATAATGGGAATTAGGGTTCAGGGGTTACATCGCTCACTCCCACCAGCGCAGGGGGGAACCACTTTACATGAGGAACCTTAATTAGTGTTTATTCATTTGTGTTATTAAAGATTGGCATTACCGTCCTCTCACGTTTGTTTGAGCAACTGCCTCTCGCCACAACAAAGATGATCCGAGGAATGCCTGGTCCGGTGTGTGCCTGTACACCGTTTTAGATTATGTAATAAAGCTCAACGTCTATGTACATATAAAAGACAATAAGCCTCCCAAATTATGTAGAGAATTAATATAATCTTAACAAATTTTAAAAAGTTATTCATATTGTTATATTTACTAGAGTCCATATTTTGAAGGATCTTTATAAACTGCCAACGACGAGTACTGCTCCTAGTATATATATATATATATATATATATATATATATATATATATAGTGACTTTGTTGTCTATCCATCTTATTTTCTGAGTGAAGGTCTCTGCCACACTCCTCCATCAATTTTTGGTCTACTAACTTAAAACAACGTAAAGAGGATTTGAACCGGTAGAACTAATTCGAATTTGTATTTAGACGGCAAAAATAGCTTCTAGGGAATCCAAACTGAAAAAAAATATATGAGTTATGCAGGCGTAAGTTGACTGAAAGAGCTCTTATACGCAGGCGCAAATATATATTTACGTCAAACTCGGGTTAATTGTAATGCTTTCTCATCCACTTGACGATAGCTCAAACTCACCCGGCTATGTCTGGAGCAGAAAAGATTTTGGTCCCAAATCTAGCTTATGGTGCCCAACTCATATTATCTTTTTTTACCTTTGAAATCATTGTTCTATATTGATTAAAATATAAGAATCGATAAAGAATTTGCTCCGTAATTATATATATATATATTATATATATATATATATATATGTGTGTGTGTGTGTGTGTGTGTGTGTGTGTGAAATCTGCATGAATTAAAATATGACATTTAAGCGCCTTTTACGACCGGGCAACGTTGGGTTGTACTACTTACTATATATTCGGAAATATGATTATTAAAAGAGGATTGGCTATATTATAATTAATACAAAATCTGAATAAATTATAATATACTATTTAAGCGTATTTTACGACCGAGCAATGGTAGGCGGTCACAACTATTTATTGTTTACACTATCAGTAGAGAATGGGCTATATAATAATTTTTAAAAATCTGTAAAAATAATGAATTGGGACAAACACATTGAGGATATTGCGAAGACTGCTGCAAAGAAAGTGAACTTCCTCCATCGTGCTAGAAGACTACCCATAGTATATTGTATTGTGACTATGGATTATCCCCCCTTTGATAATCAAAACCATAAAAGCTGTACATTTCCGCTTGTCAAGTAGACGAATGGTAAGATTCTTAATTGAATTAAATATTACTAGACGGAATCTCTTGTCCTGCTTTCATTACAATGTATTTATTAAGAACGGAACAATTTATCCGACCGGAGTGATTTACAACAGATCAAGAAGGCGAATCAGCCAACAAGTGCTGGAAACATTCGGTGGAGATATTTATAAATTTCGTCGAGGTTCTACGTTCTAAAAGACGAGGATGTCCCAACCAACCACCCGTCTCACACGGTCAACAAAATTATTTCGGATTCTGTTAGCTACGAAGAAGCAATCGATGTATTGAACACTACATGCATGAGCTATTAATGGATGGTAACATTTAATGTTTGTAAGACAAACTGCTTTCTTTTTATAATTATAAGAAGCCTCTCCATCAACCTATGTTCATTGACAAACAACACCCTACCTGAGAATGCTTCATTAAAACTCTTCGGCTTAACATTTACGGAAAATATGAATTGGAACAAACACATCGAGGATTGCGAAAACTGCTCCAAAAAAGGTAGGCTCCCTCTATCGTGCTAGAAGGCTACTCACACCTGAAAGATTCTTGTATCTCTACAAGGTCACCATTTGCCCAAGCAAGGAGTACTGTTACAACATTTCGGCTGGTGCATCTACCACTAAGCTCTCCTTTATGGATAGGAGATAAAAAAAAAGACTTTCAATCTAATATGCCCCACTTTGTAAACTAAGTTCAAACCTTCTGTCCTATCGCCGCAATGTTGTCTGTTTTACAAGTATTTTAATACAATGTGCTCTGATGAACTCTTTGCACCTGCCCCTCCTCTAGTATATATTTCGGATAAACCCGCTAAACAACAAAATCACGTTGAGATTTCTTAATATCAGAAAGTTTTCTACTTTAATAATTTATTTCCTAAAACTGCTAGACTTTGGAAGTCTCTTTCAACTAACCTGCTTCCCTGAATTTATTGATATGAAGAAATTAAAATGCAACGTAACAAAAGGTTTTGGTAATCTTTCATAGATATGGTCCTAAATAGCAGCGCTTCACGTCCAAGATCTCACAGAAGAGATGTTGCGAGTTTGTCTCTGATGTATCGTTATACAATATGGTTGTCTTCAAGTCTAACGTAAATAAGTTCTTGATGAGCCGTTCCATATAAGTTATCAAATTTAACAATTTTTCATTACTAATGATTATTATATTGTCCAATTTCTACTGTACACTCTTTAACCCTTATCCTTGAGTGGCCTCTTGGCCTTGATAATGAGTTGATACCTATGAAAAAAAAAAGAAAAAGTCCAATGTGAACAAGTTCTAATTGAATCGTCCCCCTAAGTAATTCAAGTTACAAAATTCCCACTGTTTACTATGCTAAAATCACAATGACTAATGTATACCTATTAACCCTTATCCTCGAGTGGCCTCTGGGCCTTGATAAGTGGTGACACCCTTGTAAAAAAAAAAGTAAAGAAAAAGTAAAATATCGTATTTTCATCGTTCCATTTCACTGCATACAACATTTTTAAGAAATACTATAAAACTAAGTTATTGCTGCAAGCTGGAATTTACGTAACAAAGCAATATTAACTGTCGATACAAGCATCATCACAGATTACCCGGCCCAGGTCCTTCGTGGCCTGGGCAACAAGTGTCAAGCAAAGACTATATGTGGGGGCAACCCTACATATAAGATCTTGGTCAATGTGGGGGAAACCCTTCATACCAATTGTCACTATCCAGCTCCCCTACTCCCCGGGGAGTTGGTCCCCATTTCCCCTTCACTCCTCACTTTAAAAATCGGCCTTGTGCCTAATTTGCTCGGTGGGGGAGCAAATAAATAGCCTTACCTGGCCTTTGGGCCAAGATCAAAGTGTAGTATCTGTTCCGGCAGATACTGCAAGCAAAGACCATATGTGTGGGCAACCTCACATATAAGACCTTGGTCAATGTAGGGACAACCCTTCATACCAATTGTCACTATCCAACTCCCCTACTCCCCGGGGAGTTGGTCCCCATTTCCCCTTCACTCCTCACATTAAAAATCGGCCTTGTGCCTAATTTGCTCGGTGGGGGAGCAAATAAATACCATCTGTTTTTCAGATGCTACACTTCAATTTCTTGTCCTCCACCCGGCCCGGGCCCTTCGGGACCTGAACAACAAGTGTCAGTCAAAGACCATATGTAGGAGGAAACACAATATACAAGTTATTGGTCAATGTAGGGGAAACCTTTCATGCCAATTGTCACTATCCAGCTCCCTTACTCCCAGAGGAGCTTGTCCCCATTTCCCTAATCTCTCTACATTAATAAAACGACCTTGTGCCTAATTTTCTCAGTGGGGAGC
Organism: Euprymna scolopes; assembly: GCF_053919585.1. Lineage (NCBI taxonomy): Eukaryota > Metazoa > Mollusca > Cephalopoda > Sepiida > Sepiolidae > Euprymna > Euprymna scolopes. The sequence continues at coordinate 19,629,039 of NC_136523.1, forward strand.
AAATAAATACATTCTCTGTCAGTCGAGAAGAAGTCCTTCACGACTGAGACAATTTTTAATTTTTGGTCCTTTTCTCCATGTTAAAAAAAACGACCCTGGTGTCTAACTTTGTCTCGTGGGGAGGTATTGTAAATGGAAACATTATCACGGATTGACCCTATAATTGTATTAATAGTAGCGACTACCCGTTTAAAGGTAAATTCTAAACCAGACGTCTTATACCTAAAGCTACATGGGTTAACCAGTATATTATGCATTGGTGCGACAGACTGTACTTTTAAAAACGGTTCTGTAAACCATAAAAGCTAACATCGTCTGGATAAATACGTACTACAGCTTCTTCCACATAGATGTCAAGGATTAAAGAGAAATGATTGATCGACAATATGATGAAAAGAAAACTTATGAAATGAGTTATCAATTAAAACCTTAACTCTAAATTTGTAAATTGCTTATAAAAGAAACTAGATTGGGTTCCCGGCATTGCCCGGGTGTTTGGAGGTGTGTGTTGAGCAAAAAAAAAAAAAATGGTAGTAAGCAGACAGACTCGAACCCGTAACGCGAAGGAGAAAAAGAATGTGAAAAAAAGCGACGTCTTTGTCGTTGCGTCCATTGCAAAAACCGGAAGTGGCGAAGGTTTTAATTAAGGTTAGTCAATCGAAAAGAGGTGATGACTTTCAAAAATATCGGCGAAAAAAGCGACCACTGCTTGCAGAAAAGTGCATAGTTTAGGGTAAAGTAATTAATTTTTTTACAGATATTTTCGATATTTGTCGTGCGAAGGGTAGATGTTCAAAACGATACCGATCTCATGAAAATCTGTTGCCTTTGTCGAAAGTTTTAGCCATACATACAGACATACAGACATACATACATTTAAACAGATAGGTGAGATTTTTATTATAAATAGTGACGATGCTATACGAGCATCACTCCAAAAGTAAGCCCTTTTATTTTTGATTGAAAAAGTTGAAGAATTATGAAGACAAAAGTGGTACTATTAAAACGGGCGTATTTTACGACCGGCTGACACAGGGCAGATAGCTAGTATTTTTCTATAATTTGCATTGTTTATCCAGCCCTTTAAAACTCGTAATTCTAGTGATCCTCAGCAATTCACATTATTACAATTCTACATTTCATTGTTTGTTTCCACGTAGAACTGTTTTTTTTTTCGGTGGAATCTTTTTCTTTGTTCCGATAGCCTTATAATTACTTGCTGTGTTTGCGATAATTATATTTCGTTTTATTTTATATCCTTACAAGCATTGTTTGTGTGCCTTTTCTGGATCGGTTTCCGATTGAATAAAAATCAAGCAAACTATAAAGATTTATTCTCGAATTACGTTGCCCAAAGCATTTACGTTCTAATAAAAAAAAGATTTATTGTTGACCATTTGGCCGCGTTCGAAATCGCCAATTGATCTCATTTAATTAAATACGGAATATCACAATATAATAAACACACAGAGCAAAAGCAAACACAATAATAATGAAGGTATAAACGTCCATTGCATCCATAATTATTTTAGGGTGGTTTTATATCCAAGAGAGTTTTTTTTGTTTCTTTTTTTCCTGTCATCCATCCAATAACGTTCAGTGTATTGGTTTTATTGAGCTAACCCCATCCTCTATATCCGTTAATCGTCGCACGGGAAAAGGATGCCTCGGGATTTTAAAGATTAGGTAACTCGATTTTAATGATTTGTTATGGTTTCTTTTTTATTTTTTTCGCCCCTTTTTTTAGTTTAGAGGAAGAAAAATGGAAAAAATGCACATATACACATTGAATGCCTGGAATATACTGGAGATAGAAATGTTTAAAAAAAAACAAACGAAAAACAAAACAAATAATTATTAAAACAAATTGGTTATTGTTTTCATCAATTAACTGTTTGCTATCGATCTTACATACGGATAATATCCCTTATTTTCTTTTTTCTATTACTAGTATTTCAGCCCGGCGTTGCCCGGGTGTTAGAAGGTGTATGTTGAGCAAAAAAAAAAAAAAGCGGTCAATTTATATTAAACTTTGACCCCTATTGTGACCCCTTAACATTTATTGTTTTGGGTTTAAATCAAGTTATGAAGTTAGATCCTAGTCCAAGAAACCTATATCTAAAAGTAGTTAGACCCAAAATTGGCGGAGGAGTTTGGTAGAGTTCTCAAAGTTCAAATACTTGACCTTCGACCTTTAACATCCAAATTTCTGGCCGAAAACGGATCAAAAAGATGTTCTCAAATCTCAGTACCCTGTATATCTATTTAGGGAGCTGGGCAGCCAGATATCTGTTTACATTACTCTTGAATCCCTGTATGTTATTACTTTAAGGGAAACAGGGACCCGGGAGGGAATTCCAAAGCACAGCATTTCGAGAAAAAAAAACACACACACAACCTATTCCTGTAGAAGGTGTTACCACATCTAGTGATCGCTAGTGTAAGAGTGGGATTTTGCTGCGTTTGGTCTGTCGAGATATTTTCGTCGAGAGGGTACTAGTGCCCTTGTTCTGTTTTATTACAATTTATTCAATTAAGAACGGAACAATTTATGCGACCGGTGCGATTTACAACCGATGCAGAAAGCGATTCAGTCGACAACTGCTGGAAACATTGGCGGGAGACATGTACAAATTTCATCAGGGTTCTATATTCAGATAGACCGGGATGTCCTATCAACAAGCGTGCGCTTCTAACCAACTACCTGTATCACACAGTCCACGAAATTATCTCGGATTGCCTTATCTCCGATGAAACAATCGGTGTACAAAACGTTACATACATAAAGCCCCAAAAAGGATCTTAATAGATGTTAAAATCTAATGTGTGTAAGAAGTATTGTTTGAGTTCGCCAAAGTGCGGGCCATTAAAATACTTGTAAACCCGGCACAAGGATGCCAGCTTTCGGCGATGGGACAGAGGTTGGAGATTAGTTGATAGTTTGAGACCTAGTATGGTTGGCGACTACATGCCGTATCGTCATATACAGGCCCATTTAAATGTATATAAGATAACATGTAGGGTTGTCATTTTTTAGTATTACATATACATGTGTCGATGCATGGGTGCGGGTGTATGTATAGCCGTTTACTAAGTCCCATAAATAATACCATAAAACTTGACCAATATTAGAACGCCATAGCTGACAGCAGTAAACTCATGCGTACGTGGCGCAAAAAACGATACACCTTGGGTGGCATACTGGTACCTTTGTTCGCCAGCGGTTGTCACTGAGTTGAACTCTGTAATAAAGATACTTCAATATGAAGAAAAACCATGACATTTCTTTATTTGATTTAGCTGTCCTTTTTCTTCTTACTTTTAGGACGCGTCTCAACTCAGGGAGTGTGTGAGACCACGCCCTTCGTAATATGTCATTATTAGGTCTGTGACAACATCATATTCTTTGCGTTGTTTTGACTCTTGAGTATATATCCGTTAATATCTTATATGCGTTTATATTGACTGATGTATTTCACGGTTGATTGACTGTGTCTTACTGTGTCGGATATTTACTTGAGAGTCAAAAGAATGAAAATAATATTGTCTTGTCACAGTGTTAGTCTAGGTGTGTCAGAAATTTCGTGAAAAATATTGAATAATTCCACCCTGTCTTTCCAAGCTTGTAACTCCTCGAAAAATGTAATTCAAGCCCTAATTTTTTTTTCGATTAAAGGATCAAGGACCAAGGTGTCATTAAAAAAAACAAAAGAAAAAAAACAACGTCGTTTAAAAAAATAGTTTTAAACTTCGGACTGTACAGGTAAATTTCTAAAAAAAACACTACTTTATTTGGTTTAGATTTGAATATATTATTTATTGGTCTTTTATCTTCAATTTGTGATATTTAAAACTTTGGTGATTAAATTAATTATTTTCTTTTTAATAGACACTTAAAAATGGGGGGGGGGATGCGTGAATTAAAAAAAAACCGTTTGTCAAAAATATTATATTCGGTTTATTGGAAAGTGCATAAAATTTCACATTGACCCTGAAAATATCGTAAAAATTGAATCAATAGAAAAATTTTGATAGATTTTTAAACTTTAAAAATTTAAAAATACTGAGCTCGTAAAATTCAATTAATTTCATTACTGTTTTTTTTTTAAATAAAAAAAAAATATTTCTATTACTTTTAAAACAACTTTAATAGTCTATTTTGGAAGTATAATCCATAAAGAAAATAAACAACCCACTTTTAAAAGAGAAGTACGATATTTTTAAATATTTTATTCGCAGTTTCGTGTTAGGGGGTGTCAAAAATTCCCACAAAAATTCTGATACACCTAGTGCTTGTCATTATAGTCCATGGGTTGAAAATGACGTCATCGCTGAGGTTTTAGCAAGCAAGATATATGGAATAATCTTGCTGTCGGTAAAGAATTAAAAAATGCAAAAAATCATTAGAAAACCAAAATAAATTCCATTAAAAATAAAAACCGTATTTATAATTTAATTGCCCTCACGCTTTCTTCTTCACTGTAACCTCTCTCTTACAGACGTGACGCTGCTAGCCTCAGCATTTTCTACAAGTACTATTACGGCATGTGTTCTTCAGAATTGGCTAAGCTCTTCCCTGCTTCCTTTGTTTCAACTCGTTTGACTTGTTAATCTAGAGGGTTCCATCAATTCGCTTTAGTTTTAATCACCGCCTCAATACGTGTCAAGAATTAGAAGCATGCCTTTTCCACAAGCGCCGGCAAGAGCTTGGCGAATGCTCGACAGGTGGCGGCGACCCGCTTAGCTTTGGTCTTGTCGGAGATCATGTTTGTGATGTTTGTGACGTATGATCAAACGAAGTAGTCCATCAGTTTCAGTTCGGGGGCAGAAGTGGGCCAGTAGCATGACGGTACCAAGTTGTAGCACTCTTTCTGAAGTCAAACCTGGGTATCTTTGGGTTTGTGGGCAAGCTCCAAGTCATACTGTCTCAGAAAGAGTCTGATTGCGTCAGTAGCCCCCATTTGGATCCAATCTAAAGACCATAAGTGTGTCAGGGAATTTTGTTTTCATCAGACAGGGCACGTCCTCAAGCATTGAACCGTCAGGATTTGCATTTTAAGGGTGCTGGCTATAGCCTGTTGCCATACTGTGGATCGGTAGAGACCATGAGTTGTACTGTGGTGCATCTTCGATCTTGTTCCTTGAATATTGTAGCATTTTAAGACATGATAGAAGGCTCCCATCGCTGTTGGAATTTGTACAAAACAGGCCAACTAGTCGATGATTTGCACCAAAAAAATACTACTGGTTTTTATCAAATGAAAATAAAATAATGCTGTTGTCTGTACTGCGAGAATTTTATCGTGCCATCTTGTAGATAGATTATATTAGCATGTGCTTTTCAGATCCTTTTTTATTCGGATTCCTTTATAGCAGCTCATTTGATTCGATAGTCTTGTCGTTTTCATATATTCTCTCTCTTGATAGATCTATTAGCTATGTTTCAAGACATGCATCTTTTTAATGACCTTTTTCCTTCTACCTATAGCCTTAGAATTTCCAAGACTATGGGCAGTAGGCATTACCTGTTTTGAGATAATTATATTTCTTTTTTTTTTATATTCTTACATCATTTTTTGAGAGCATTTAACAAAGCGACACACATGTTTTTAATAATAAGGCAGAAATAAATTTAAAAAACACAACTTATTTATTAATTACGTTTCCTATAAGATTTATGCGCCAATAAAATGGATTAATAGATAATTATTTGCCAGATATATGAAATACGTAAACGCAATAGACACAGGGAATTAAACATGAAAGTAAAAACGCAGATTGAATGTTCATTGTTTTAAGGCCTTTTATTTACATCAGAAAAATCCGATTATTTTTTCCTCATTATCCGTCTGAAAATTTTCGATATATTGTCTTTCTCGCGCAGACCTGCGCCCTAATATCTGCTTATTTTCGCGTTAAATAAGCTACACTAACTTAAAAATCAAACAACTTCATTTTAATGATCAAAGATATGTATGGAAGGATAACTTTTCTCGATCGACAATGAACAGAAAACTCAAGACAAGGACAATAGTTCCAAGAAATTAAATGCCATAACTAAACTTGTTTCCGTCAATAATTACAAGAGACCTTCTCTACCACCAATAACAATGGCCAAGAACACATTACCCGAAAGTACTTCCTTTAAACTCCTCGGCATAATGTTTACAGGGAGCCTCAACTTGAACAGATATATTGAGAATATTGCCAAGACTGCTGCGTAGAATGTGGTCTCTCTCTACCGTGCTAGAAAACTGCTTACGCCTGAAAGTATCCTGTACCTCTATAAGGCCAACTAAATGCCAGAAAGTTTTCTATTCTAATAGTTTCTTCCCTCGAACAGCTATAATTTTTAATTACCTGCCCGCTGCCTGTTTCCCTGGCTCTACTGATATGCAAGAATGTAAATGTAATATAAACAAATATCTTGTTAATATTTCCTAAACATGGCCCCCAAATAGTAGCCCCTTACGACCAAGTGGCGATATGCTTTGTAATGGATTAACAGAAGTAAAAAAAAAAGTTCCCATGAGAAAATAGTCTTGAAACTTATTGAACTCTCATTGTAGATTCCAAAAAATCGACGCCTTTTAGTTATCTGTTCGTTATTTTTATGTCTTTACATAAATTGGATTTTTATGCGGTTTTACATTTTAAACTAATGAAGCCAAAAGTAGATGCTTATTCAATAATAACGATGTGCAAAGCAGTTACGACTTTTGAGTGATTATTGACCATTTCATCGAGTTCTAAATAGCGTCTTTATCTCTGTTAATGGAATACGAAATACCAGAATCCAATAGACGTACAGGATAAAAGCAACCGTAATAACATAAAAGGTAAACATGCTGATTAAGCGCATACTTATTTTAAGGTGGTTTTTATTATCCAAAATAGATCCAAGTAAATCTTTCTTTGTTCGTTATCCGCCCCCCCAAAAAAAACTAAACAAACAAAAAAACAATTCGTTTTATTGGTTTTCTTATGCAAAACCGTCCTCCAATATTCGCTTATCTTTGCGTTCGCAAAATAATTTTTCAAAGTCTTAAAGATAAGCCAACTCTATTGTATTGATCCCCTGTGTCTTTCTTGGTTTGTTTTTCTGATTATTTAAACTAACTTGAACGCCCGGTGTTGCCTGGATGTTTGTAGGTGTAGGTAGAGTAAAAATAAAGTTGTAATAGGCAGGCAGGCTCGAACCCGTGACGCGAAGGCTGAAATAAAAATGGAGGCGTGTGTAAAGGTGTTGGTTGAGAAAAAAAAGGAAAATTGCGAAGGAAAAAAGAAGTGGTAGCAGGCAGGAAAGCAGGCTCGAACTCGTACCGTGAAGGAGAAAAAAAGTGAAAAAAAAACCGTGATGCATTAGCTGTTGATCCCATCGCCAAACCGGAAGTAACGTAAGGTTAGACAATCGAAAACAGGCGATTATTTCGAAAATATCGGCGAAAAAAGCGACCTCTCTCTGTAGAAAAGTGCCCCATTTAGGAGGAAGGAATTAATGTTTTCGACCAAATTTTCGATATTTGTTGTCTAAAATTAGGCACCGCCAAACGGGGGGGGGGTAAGTACACATGTTTTGTTCAGTTTCAGATGATTATTTTAAGCATATTTGGAACCCCCTCAAAACAAGTGGGGTTGTAAGCAAATATCCTTTATGAAAAATAAGTACACTGTTATAAAGTTCATTCTTCTCTTAATAATCGCTGAAAAAGTTCGTATTGATTGGATAACTACCTGTTTTTTGATAGATTTTAAAAAAGATGGTCCGTCAGGTAATTATCCAACTAATACGAACTTTTCAGCGATTATTAAGAGAAGAATGCACTTTATAACAGTGTACTTATTTTTCATAAAGGATATTTGCTTACAACCCCACTTGTTTTGAGGGGGTTCCAAATATGCTTAAAATAATCATCTGAAACTGAACAAAACATATTGTGTTGTTGTAAGGGACAGGATTATAGATAAAAAAAATTGTTTGCATACCTTATTTTGATGTCTGAATATCAGAACTTCAATTGTGTTTAATCATCCGGCTTTTGAGTTTTGAAGTGTGAAATTGGGTGAATATGTTAAGAAAAATAATTAATTTAAGTTAAGCAAAACAAACAAAAAATTGTTTTAATATCTATACGAAAAAAAAAACATTTTAAAAACTTTGATAAATAAATTAACAATTTTTGTTAGCGAGTCGAATAATGTATGACCATTATTAAACAGGGCATGCTTTGAAGAATCGATACAAAAAAATCGATAAATATTGTGCCCTTTGTGTTAAAAATATCATTATTTATCGATCCCGTTAAAAACGTTTTCCGCCTTTCGACTACGCGCTGAAATAATTTTTGTTATTCTGCTTTAAATTGCTCCGCCCCTTTTTGGAGAGCCTGGCCCCCACACACATACACATTAAAAAAACAAACTCATACAAATGGTCACCCATCTGGTACTTACCAGCTCCAGCGTTAATAATACATTGAAATTTTCGTCACTGAAATATAAGTTTTTTTTGTCTTGTTTGGTCTTCCGTAGTTTGCTTTTTATCAAGTACAAATGTAAACATTGTAATCAAATCGACGCGAAGTAACTGGTTGCGTATATGAATAAGTGGAATTATTTGAAATCCAGGTAATTATATTATAATATTTTTGCATATTCTCATAGAAAATCACCCTAAATCTTATTTAGACAAGAAATAAATAAATTAATTCTTTCAAAAACCTTTTTTTTATATACTATTTATATACGTTTTTTTGTGCAAGACAAAAATATAAATTGTTAACTTTTGAAAAAATGTAACATTTAAAATTTGATTAAAAATAGTAGAAAAAGTTTTACATTACTCTGCTTTCTATGTGATAAAATTCAGGGTTTTATCTTTCTGGAAAAAAAAAGTTACTCAGAAATCATGGTTTTTAATAAATGTAATTTCGTTTTAAAAAAAACAACAACTTGATTTTCAGGCCATTTTTGGCGGTGTCTATCTAAAAGTGTCGAACTTTCAAATGATTCCGATCCTGTGAAAATCCATCGCCTCTGGGGAACGTTTTTGCATACATAAATACGCACATACGTACACTCATACATACATTTAAACAGACAGGTGAGATTTATATCAGAGATTACTAGCGAGCGGGGCTGGGTGTACCAAGCTTTAGCCGGTCGTAAGATACGCTTTAATATATTTTAATTCGTCCAGATATTATATACATTATTTTAGAGGCGTGGTTTCAAAAATAAAAATAACAAATTATTTGAGTGTCATCAGCTAGAATCGAAGCCGAAAGTAAAATTGCAGCAATCAAAGCTGCTAACGTTACCACTGCACAAACGTGACACGCATATGAACTGCTTAAAACTTTAAAAACATTAAAAATAAACTGAAATAAATATACAAAATGTATAACGATTTTTTTTCAGATTTTACCCCTTTTTAATCCCTTAAAAATTATTTTAACCGGCTAAAGATCCATGCGACTTTTTACCACCTAAAGACCCATGCGACATTTTACCACCTAAAGACCCATGCGACATTTTACCACCTAAAGACCCATGCGAGATTTTACCACCTAAAGACCCATGCGAGATTTTACCATCTAAAAACGCATTCGACTTTTGCCACCTAAAGACCCATGCGACATTTTACCACCTAAAGACCCATGCGAGATTTTACCATCTAAAGACCCATTCGACTTTTGCCACCTAAAGACCCATGCGACATTTTACCACCTAAAGACCCATGCGAGATTTTACCACCTAAAGACCCATGCGACATTTTTCCACCTAAAGACCCATGCGACATTTTACCACCTAAAAACCCATGCGACACTTTACCACCTAAAGACCCATTCGACTTTTTGCCACCTAAATACCCATGCGACTTTTTACCACCTAAAGAGTTATGCGACATTTTACCACCTAAATACCCATTCGACTTTTTGCCACCTAAAGACCCATGCGACTTTTTACCACCTAAAGACCCATGTTACATTTTACTACCTAAAGACCCATGCGACATTTTACCACCTAAAGACCCATGCGACATTTTACCACCTAAAAACCCATGCGACATTTAGTTTCGGGAGAGATAAAGTTTTAAAATATAGAGACAGGCGGACATATATATAAGAAGTAACAATATAAAATAACAAGTGAAGCATGCAAAATGAACGAGGCATAAAAAATGACTAAGTTCAGCATTGCACCCCCCCCCCTTTTAACAACAAAATTCCCCAGGGGACGTCAAATCATGGTGAAAATGAACGAACCCAGCAGTTTGGAGCCTTAACATATGTAAATTTGAGTTATGCACCATGCAAAAAAGAAATGACTAAGTCCATCATTTGCGCCCCACCCATTAAGCCCCCAAAGCCCCCAAGGCCTTAACATATTTAAATTTGAGTTCAGCACTATGCAAAACTGCTAAATAGACACAAACAGAAATGTTTGGACAAATATGGTAAAATAATCCCCAAAATGGAGTGTTTTTATTAGACTTAAAATAGCCCCTGGGGCACACCCAAGAGTTATCGCGAAGTATAGACAAACAGAATTATATAGAAATTAGTTAGTTACAACTTTAAAGAAAGTTTTATAAATGTTCAAGGCAATTGTAATAATCACAAAAGTGTCAATTTTAGCCATTTTAAACCTAAAGGTACGCTTGGGGGGCAACTGGAGTTTTCCTGGACAATCCGTTCTGTTTATTTTTTTACTCATATCATATTAGATGTTTGTGGAAATTTTTTAAAAAAATTCCTAGGCGTAGTTTGAGAAAAGTGTGGCAGACGAACGGACTAACGCAACAACTGACGAACGGACAAGGGTGAATTTACAGGTACACATTCCTTTTGTCCGGGGATAAAAACTATACTATACTTTCCTTTATATGTTTCCGATACCCTTAAACAAAAAAAATGTAAAAAATCAAACAAACAAATAAAAAAAACAAGGAAGCATTAAAACAATTAATATAACTTACCAGTCGATTTTATCCACTTGCTGTTTTAATACCTCATTAAAATACGGCTCCCTATCTATTTTTAAGAAATTACTTAATAGTAAAATCCATTTTTCTGATGACGTAAAACTTAAGACTTTTCTATTCTAATGTAACAGAGCTAATGTAACAGAGCGCATACGACAGCAGAAGCAGCTGTATGCCAAAGACAAAACCGTGTGCGAGGTGTCACGGCGAGAAAGAAGAAAAGAAACAGAATATAAAAAAAAAACGTGGCCGAGAAGGACAGAAATATACATGTAATTCATCTGGGCCAGGAACAACAATTAAATATACCTTTAAACATGGCCGGAAAAGGCAGAGTAATATTTGTCCGACACAAGAGTTTTATTAAGCACATTAAAGTATAAGACTTGCGAACTAGTTACAAACGACTATTCTGGAAAGTACCTGTAAATCAATGTTTGTTTTTCATTGAAAAAATAAAGAGAGTTGAATTCTTTCTTTGTATTTGCTTCGTTGTGAGTGTCTGCATAAAACGTGTCGGTGCCGAGCGTTTACACCTAACGACTACGTTACTGTAAGATCAATGCGTATTTTTTTTGTTTTGCTTTTGCGATAGATAAACTAATATTATATATATATATATACATATATGTAACTACTTCATTTACTCACATAAAATTAATATACGACAGTATAAATTTATGCGTAAACTTTAAGTATTTACTTCAAAAGAGCTCATTACGTAGGTAGAGCTAGTTAGTAAGTTATAAAATATATATGGTGATTAAGCTACACTGAATATTCCGCGTTTCATCCACTCTAGGACTCTTTAGGCTTATGTGCGAATTTTGCGGTTGTCTGTCGTTTTTATATACTCACCTTCTATTGAGATTGTAGTTAGCCAATCAGCTTTCTAGTACCCGCAGCGCCCTTCCTATCAGCCAATGAACTTACCGGACAAAGACCTATTTGACCTCTGGTGTACCTGTTCCTTTGTGTGTGCTCAATTTGGCCTAGATATCTAACTTCTTGACCTGTTTTAAATCTAGGTTAGGTGTTTTTATGTTAGTTTATATATATATACATATGTACATATACATATATATATATATATATATATATATATATATATACATATATGTGTGATAGTTTATGTACAATCATTTTTATTTAGTTTATTTATTTCTTTATTTTCTATTGCTTTTGTTAGTTTTAAAATTATTTTGTATCTCTATCCTAGAGTAAATTTTATCTTGTGAACATAGTTGTTCGCTATTTCTCTTCTACAGTTTAATAGATGTTGGGGTTCTTTAAATACAGGATAGTACATTTTTCATTAAGGTATAATCTACATGGGTCGTCTTGGTCTCTACATGTGGTAGCTTGTCTTATTATTTTCGAGTCGACTACCGGCGAATGTCCGCTTTCCTTGAGTTCCCAGTATTTATTTGCAAGCATTATTTCCATACGGTGTTTTTTTTTTATTGTTGAATGTTTTTTATTGTTGAATTTACGTGTTGACTTCCCGGAAGGATATGTAATTAAAAACAATAGGACAAAGTATAAAGAGTTATTCAATAACAAGCAGAGTGACCCAAAGTTATCCGGGTGTGAATGATGATCAACGAATGTTTCACACTGCCGTATTTTCTTGTCGTCAAAATCGATGAAATAGCCCATTTTTCAGTCGAATCGATTGATTAGCTGACCTTATTGGGACGCATCGCGATGCACGCGGAGGAAGCTACTCATACCTATTACAATGACTAAGTTCCCACTGCATTGTAGTATACCTATTGTTGATTTTATAAATTTATGTTTATATATAATGGCTTAATTTATTCATAGCGCACTATTATCCTCATCTTTCTAAGATGTTTTTTTCGCGACGTTTCAGCCAACTATTCCTCTGGCCTTCGTCAGGTGGAAACTGCGACGGGACAGGAACTCCGAATCTCCTAACTGGATTCTCAGCAATTACTGCCATCCATAGTTGTTTCGTGTCATCACGTTTTTGGTCAAGTAAGCATCTGGTCGGTTTTGAGTAGGAGTAAAACCACTAGCTTCAGAGAATTCACATCTGGAACCATAGAGATCAAGCGCCTCTATCTACTGTGCGACGGACCCGACCATGGAAGGTCAGATAATAAATAAACGTGGATTTATCAGACCCCCCACCTCGTAAAAATCTAACCTTGCTCGCCTTTCGGGGCCCGTGGCGTAGTGGATAGAAACGTTGAATCTCTACGGTTCCAGGTGAGAATTGTCTGAAGATAGCGGTTTTAATTATAATCAAAGACGGCCAGCGGCTTACTTGCCACAAAAACGTGGTGAGACGACCAAGTATGGATGGCAATAATTGCTTAGAATGCAGTTAGGAGATTCGGAGTTCCTATCCCGTCACGGTTACCACCACATGGGAGTAGTTGGCCGAAACGTCGTGAAACAACAACTAAGAAAGATGAGTATAATAGTCCACAATAAATAAATAAATAAATAAATAAATAATACCCATCTCAATAATGAATTCCAATTAAAATAATATATATAATGGATTGCATTAAAGTTTAAAACTCAAGTATACTGCTTCAATTAAGCTCGAAACAGAAACCCTCGTTTCGAATGAGCTTTTTTCATATCGAATAAACTACTGTTGATTTTATATTTTGAGCCTTTCGGTTTGTGTCGGTATAAAACTTCTCAAATACACTTGTAATACTATGCTGTATAAGATGTGTTCCTTCTTTCTAATTTGATTTGAGCAAAAAACAATAAAAGAAAAAGGATCAAAATCGGAGTCAATTTTTTTAATCGCACCTGCCGGTCTCTACAAAATTACTCAAGCAAATTATCGTAAAAACATTTGAAATTTTACATAAAGTATATTCACACATCAGGTAAGCTTTTTACTCGGTATTTGGCCGAAAATTTGGTTGTCAGTTGGTCAAAGTTAAAAAGATTTTACCTTTGCAATCCCTAGCAACATATTAAGCCAATTTTGGGTCAAAATACGTGAAATTTTACAAAAAGGGTATTCAGACTGACTGCAAGCTTTTAAATCAGTTTTTGGGAAAAAATGTGCTGCCAAGAGGTCAAAGTTGAAAAAAAAATTGACCTTTGCAGACTCTACAAAACACTTCAGCAAATTTTGAGTCTAAACGCACGAAATTACAGACGTAGGTTTCCTGGATATGGTCAAACTTTTTAATATATATATATATATATATATATATATATATATATATATATATATATATATATATATATATGCATATGCACATAAAGTTATAGACACTACATAGGACCAGAAGAAATCCGGGCTGAACTGGGTATTTATATATATATATATATATATATATATATATATATATATATATATATATATATATATATATAACTACTTCATTTACTCACAAAAAATTAATATACTAAAGTATGGATTCATGCGTAAACTTTAAGCATTTACTTCAAAATTGCTCAATACGTAGGTAGATCTAGTTAGTAATTTATAAAATATATATGGCGATTAAGCTACACTGAATATTCGGCGTTTCACCCACTATAGGATTCGTCAGGCTTATATATATATATATATATATATATATATATATATATACAAATATATATATATATAGATAGATAGATAGATAGATAGATAGATATACAAGTGTATGTGTGTTTAATGTGTGTGTGTGTGTGTGTGGGTGGGTGGGTGTATACATACATACATACATACATGCATACATAGAAGAGATATAAAAGGGATATTTGTACCAAATGATATCAATGAGAAACGTTTGTACGACTCAAACACAAAGCATCCACAGCCAGAAACCAATACATACATACATACATGTATATATATATATATATATATATATATACATATATACATACATGTATATATATATACAAATTACATACATACATGCATGCATACATACGTATTCATTTATATTGTTATGTGTTCAGTTATTCGAGCATTTTAATTGTATAAGTGTATTCACTGTAAAAAAAAATATTTAAAAAATTTTTGATGGGATTTTAAAAAATTTTTCCCGATGAAATACAGTCGCATAGCTATCTCTAATAACAGAAGAATACAAGACTTATCATTTTGGCGCTTACACACGGTTATTTACTATGCAAGAATAATTCATCTACGATACATTAAATAATTATATAGAAAGCTGCATCGATCCATATGCTACCATCGAAATGCATCCAAATGAATGGCGAGTGTTTGTTTCCTTATCTCGAAAATCTTTGTAAGAACGAAAAGAAGATAATGTGTGGAACGAAATTATGCTTTAAAAAGTTTAACAAAATCTAGAAAGTAAAACCAAATGGAAGAAAAACATAGAAATATTGAAAAAAATAAATGAGATTATTAAGACATAAATAATATATATATATATATATATATATATATATGTTTAATAGAAGCGTTGTTGCCTGAAAGGGCCTCTAGAAATACAAAACTGTAAGTTGAACATTATAATCAAAATTTATTGTTCGAGTGAATACTCCAAAAAACAATTTATAAAGTCCTTATTCCGCGGAGTTTCAAAGAATGCCATTCTTTCTATTCTTCTAATCAGAGGACAAAAAGAAATCAGCAAATTATATTTGTAGCAATGCCATAGTGTGCATGTTATGGCATTAAGTTAAACCGGAATTTATTGCCAAGAGAACAAGAGTAAATATTTTGGATATGTTATATATATATATATATATATATATATATATATATATATATATATATATATATATATATATATATATGATAGAAACTGCGCATTGTATTTTATTTTGCATGAAGATATTCTCAAGATGATCCGGAAGGCGAAAATAGTTCTGTAGAGAGAATAATGTCCAGAATTAAATCCAGTGTAATATAATCCGATTTGAAAGTTTTCAAACAGCAACTGAAATAATTGAAATTGTTATTTTCAGACATTCTTATTTACCTTTATTTGAAGCCTTGTGTTAATTGAAAATTGAAAATAATTACGTATATAAAAAAATGCGTTTTCAAACAACGCATTTTTTAAAAATATAAACAAATTTATTTGCTTATATTTCGATGTTAAACATCCTTATCAATGAAGAGTCTTTTTTTTTTTCTTTTTTCTTCTTAGTGACCGCATGGTGGAATTCTGCGTGCGAGAGTAATTGTAGTAGCCAGATGGTCTTGGTAACGGCTTCATATAAAAAAATAAAAAAATAAAAACCGTCATCAGCAGTGGTGTCGCTCCAACCGCGCAAAATTGAAATTAGGAAATACATTTATTTTTATTCTTTACCTGCATTTGAAGCGTTGAGTTTGTTGAAAATTAAAATAATTCCGTATATAAATGGCTACGTTCAGAAAGCTGAGAATAGCGTGCGGAAGTGATGGTAGTAGCCAGATGGCCTTGGTAACAGCTCGATATTTGAAATAAAAATAAAAACAGTCATCATTTTCTCTCCATATTTCAATTTTTCGCGGCTGTCGCGGCACCCCAGCTGATGACTGTATATTTTTATTTAAATAACGAGCCGTTACCAAGACCATCTGGCTGCTACCATTATTCTCTCACTCAGAATTCCACGATGCGGCCGAGAAAAATGAAATAAAAGAGATTCTTCATTGTTAAGGATGCTTAGAATCGAAATATATCTGATATACGAAAATAAGTCTGTTTATATATTTAAAAATGCGTTTTTCAGCTTTCAAAACGTGTTCATTGATATATGTAATTATTTTCAATATGTATATATACAATT
The DNA here is from genome assembly GCF_053919585.1 of Euprymna scolopes. Lineage (NCBI taxonomy): Eukaryota > Metazoa > Mollusca > Cephalopoda > Sepiida > Sepiolidae > Euprymna > Euprymna scolopes. Next base: position 19,645,774 of record NC_136523.1, read on the forward strand.
ATATTTTTTACTATAATAGTTTAATACCTACATACACTAGTGCTTCATCTGTCGGGAATCTTAAGTGCAGAGTGTCACGATTAATACCAGTCGAACGATTCGAACCCCGTAACACGAGACATCACTGGCTCGATTAGCGAAGTTCTAATCAATTCGGCTACCATTAACGTTGATTTAAACATTTTTACATGTTCATTTAGGTCAGTCAGACCGTGATCTAATCGTTATACGATGAGCTATGCATAATATATATATTTATATATATATATATATATATATATATATATATATATACACACATATATATATACACATATATATACATATATATATGCATATATATATACATATATATACATATATACAGATATATATATATATACATATACATACATATATATACATATATATATACACACTTATATATATTAATTTATAAAATATATATGGCGATTAAGCTACACTGAATATTCGGCGTTTCATCCACATTAGGATTCCTCAGCCTTATGCTCTACCTACGTATTGAGCACTTTTGAAGTAAATACTTAAAGTTTACGCATAAATCTATATTTTCGTATACTAATTTTATGTGAGTAAATGAAGTAGTTATACATATACATATATATACATATATATACATATATGCATATATATATACATATCCATATACATATATATATATACATATACATATACATATACATATATATATATATATATATATATATATATATATATATATATATATATATAGAGAGAGAGAGAGAGAGAGAGAGAGATTAGTTAATGACAAACATCTTCGTGCCTTACGTTTGCTATCTTATTACTGAGGAATGGGTTATAAAACGATATAACACCTGTTTAGAATTAGGCGATATAAAATCCAAAGTCGTAACCATTAAAACTAATAAGAATGCCGACAGGACTGGGAAGTTAGAGAAAGGCGTTTGAAATGATGGCGCTTGTGTCGTTTTCGTTTCCGGTTAAGGTTGACTGACTTCTAATAGAAAAAAAAAACAATTTCGTCTAAATATTAGGTGTCCATCAACTTTGCAATTAGATTAGCAGTATTGATGGACTGGTGAAATTTCCACTGGTTGTCGAACAAATCGGGAAATTCAGAAACGGTAAAATCTCACAATATGGTTCCCATTCAATAAAAGATCGATATATTCATCAATCGATTAATAATTATTTCGGTAAATTATAAATGTAGATTAAATACATCTCTATTTCGATCAATACTTTTATGTGTCGATGTATATATGTAGCTGTCTATGTATCGATATCTCACATATATCTCTATCTCCTCTCTTTTTCTGTGTCTCTCTCTCCCTTTCTCTCTCCCGCTCTCTTTCTTTCTCTCTGTTTACTGAATGGAACTATAAAAGTGCCGCTCTAAAGTAAACAACACAACAGTTTTATTTAAAAACTTTTATTGAAACAATCTATCCAGATAGCTTGATTTTGTAATAGAGCTGGCACATATATATGGTAGCCGCCTTCAACCTCAATGATCGCCTCGATATATTTCTGGGAGCATGCCTTTTTCACAAGCGCTGGATAGCGGCGATCAGTCTAGCTTCGATGTTGTGGGAGGTCATGTCGGTGATGTTCTCGACGTATACCCAAAGAAGTAGTCCAGCATGTTCAGGTCGAAAGAGGAATGGGGACCAGTGAGAAAAGGATACAAAATCGAAAAGCTCTCACGCCAAACGTTGGTCCTTTTGGACCGGCGCCGAGTAATGCTGCCACACCTAATGTCTGCCAGCCGCCACCTTATTGCACCTGGGGTCACCACACTCTACAGAACATCCAGGTACACTTCAGTGTTTACTTTCAATTTACTTTCAAGCTGACTTTGAAGATTTGGGGTGGCAAGATGTGGACCCTACCTGAAACCGCAGCAAAGACTAAACTTTATTTCAATCCTTAGGCACGTCTCTATTATTCCTGCATTATGAGGGTGCTGGTCTTTTTGTCATAAATCGGAAATTGCCTTTCCCTCCCCTCAGTGTTTCACCTTCTCTCCTCTACATTTATTACTCCGTCTGCCGATCTCTCATGGATCGAAAGAAAGCATGAGCTGTACAGTGGCGCATATTTGATCTCGCTCGTTGAATAGTGTTTCTTCTATAGCCATTGCGATTTGTACACAACTGTCCAACTATTAAATGGCCTGCGACAAGAAAGGATGGGAGCGTGTAAAATGGAACGCAGAAAATTCTACCGCGTCATAAACACAAGTCTCTTCCCGGAAAACTCTTTCTAACAGAATAGATGTTACGAGTTTGTCTCTGCGTTATCGTTATTCTCATGGTAAGTCCTCGATGGAGCTCAAATCTATCGCCCCCCCCCTCGTTAAACTTTCACAAGAAACACCCGTCTAGCAGAAATCACAATTAATAATTGCCCCTTTATCTCTGCTTAAACCTAAACGTAAATTCCATAAACAAAGTTTCTTTCTTAGAACTGTACGCCTATGGAATTGTCTTCCGTTTTCCTGCTTTCCAGCTGACTACAATATGGTTGTCCTCAAGTCTAATGTAAACAAGCTTTTGATGAGCCGTTCCATATAAGTTTACAAATTGACCGAATTTCCATTACTAACGATTACTGCATTGTCCAATTTCTACTGTACACTCTTTAAACGTTATCCCCGAGATGCCTCTTGGCCTTGATAAGTGGTGATACCTATGTAAAAAAAAAGAAGTCTCTCTCGAGCTGACAAGAAAGCTGTCATTATCCTATCGTTACATACAAGGTGCATTAAATAAGTTTAATCTTAAGTGTGAAAATTAATGAACAATCTTGATAGGTTTTTCAACCGAATATGTCGCAATGTAATTTCCGTTTGAGAAAATTCTATGTCAGATAATTGCTTGTTCTCCTAGAATTCATGTGACATCCGAATCTAGGACGTCATATCTGCCAAGAGTCATCCACTTTCTTACTCACAGTCTTCCTTGTTTATGTTTTAGCTCTGTCTAAAATGTATGTTTCCTTTTCTCCAATCATTAATACATACACTAGTTTATGTATTAACTACTTAACTCACTTATTATAAATATATAATAAGTAATTCATTTAAAAAAAACTTATATAAAACTAAACAATAGTTATTAAAAACATTTGGAGAGTCAATACAGTGTTCTTTCTTAATACATCATTTTTTGTTAAAATAAAAATGTATTATAGTAAAAACAAACGCGTAAAGATTTAAAATAATTTAATTTGGGCTTTGGAAATCTATTACCAATTTTAAGAGGTTTTTGAGACAAGCACCTGTGACGTCATTTCCGTTTGCTAGTGCGGTTATGAAAGTTAATGCGCGTAAAATGAGTATTCACCCAGTCTCATGAAAACATGTCGGTACCTCGATGTCATTAGATGTTTGTATCTCAAAAATGTATTTTATTAATCTAGCGTAGAGCTGACACCTGGCTTTATCAAATTCAACGTACACATTTCTAGGTCTTCTAAGAAAAATCATAAAACCGAAAACATTTCACTGATAAGAAATTAATATAAGTTGTTATTACGAAGTTATTACGAAAAACCAAGGTTCTACCTTTACATCATTAACGCTCTGATCCCCATCTGACATCAATTGAAATGGATGGCTCTCGTCCTGGGAAGGCTCCATGTTTTGACAAGCTTCTGGGTTCGATTTTTACTCCTGATCTTAAATGGAACACGTATATCAAATCTGTTGCCAAGGACGCTGGGAAAATGGTAGGATCCTTCTACCGCCCCAGAAGATATCTCACTACTGATGCAATTCTCTATCTGTATAAAAGCCAAGTACGGCCAAGGATGGAGTACTGCTGCCACATCTGGGCAGGAGCTACTAAAAACAACCTATTCTGCCTTGACAGAGTACAAAATAGACATCGTTGTTTAGTGGGGGATGCCCTTTTCTCTTCCCTGCAACCTCTCTCCCACAGAAGAGACTTTGCGAGCCTGTCTTTGTTTTATCGTTATTTCCATGGCAGGTGCGCGTCTGAGCTCCAACCCCTCGTCCCCCCCTCGTCTGGCTGAAACTACTGTCAATAATTTTCCCCAGTCTTTATCTGTGCCTAAATCCAAACGTAGATTCCATGAACAAAGTTTCTTTCTTAGAACTGCACGCCAGTGGAACTCTCTACCGCTTGCCTGTTTCAAGTTCTATACAGTGCAAAGTAGAATACATATATTGACCAATTGTGCTCTAAGCAGAAACATCCATCACGAATGCGCTTCTGTCCTATCGAAGGATCTATTGCCTATTTTATATGCTAGGATCTTTTCGTTATGTGATTATAACACTTTTCAAATTCACTTGTAATGTTAGGATGTAATTCAAATAGACATTCTACTCCTTACATTGTCTATTTCAGATATAAGTACGTTTTACCTTAAATTATAATATGCCTTGTGCATGGTGAATAACAGAAGAATATATATATATATATATATATATATATATATATATATATATATATATATATATATATATTGTTATTCATGTCTATAGATGTCTATTTGTATTACATATCAATTTCTGAATGTAAGTACAGCCAGGGCAACAGAAAAAAAAAGGACGACTTATTCGAGGCAAGAAACTATTAGAGGATACAATTTTTTTTCTTATGATTCTCTGGATTTAAATAATGTACTGCCTAAATTCTGCTGGGTTAGTTGAGAATATGTACATCGGGGTCGGGAGGGGATAGCAAGTACTATAGATTCGTTAAAGCACATTTCATTAAAGAAGTTGTAAAACCGGCAAAGGGAGTCAACCTTTACGCGATATGACGGAGGTTGTAGGTTGGCTGATAGAGTGGAACCTATCAAATTGGGATACAATAAAAGAGGGAAGGACTAGGGGTGGATGTACAAACAATAATAATAATAATACTACATACGTGGCCTTCCATCGAGGAAATGATGAATCCCTCTGTCTGCTTTACAAGTATTTTCTAATCGTGGATGATCTGATAAGCTACAAGCTACTGTACCCCCTCAACGTAAATAACCGCGACGAACCCGACCATCAGTAAAATCCCACACCTACAGAGTTGAGATCCGTAGATGTAAGAAGGCCTTTTACTCTCACAATTTCTTCCCGTGAACAGCATGACTCTGGAACTCCTTTCCGACTTCCTGTTTTCCCTACTGTACTGGCATGCAGAAATTCAAGTGTAATATGAACATACATCTTGTTGCTTAACTTCCTACATAATGTTCCTGCAAATTATGTCTTCGATAGTATCCGTCTACCTCAAAGTGGCGCTGTGCCTTGTTTGGGGTGAATATGGAATAAAAAAAAAAGATGAAGGTTAATCTGAGCCAGCGATAAAAATTTCGATGGACTAAAAAAAAGGAGTGAAAAAAAAGTAGGATTAAAAATATGCATAGGATACTTTCACGAGAGAGAGCGAGAGAGAGAGAGAGAGAGGGGGGGGGAGAGAGAGTACTCCTTCTTTGCAGCAACAGTGGCAATGTCCTCATCCCACGTTTTTTTTATTGATGTATATCTCTACCAAACTCCTCCAATTTTTAGAATCCTTTTTGCCATCACAATATTTCTCTTACTCTCTTTCTCATTTACTTCATTCAACGATACTCCTTCCACTTTTTTATTTTATCGTTATATTCCCATCTCCCGTTTCATCTCTCACTTTTATAAATCTCATCGGCTTTCTTTTCGGTCTATTTTCTCTCGATTCTCTTTGTCTTTTTCTTCCCTCAGTGTGTCACCTTCTCTTCTCTACATTTATTACTTTGTCTGCCTATCTGCATGCCTCTCTATCTTTATTTTCATACCCTCTCTTGTTGTTGTTGTTGTTGTTGTTGTTGTTGTTGTTGTTGTTTCGTCCAATGCCAATAAGCGCAGGTACAACGTAAACAAATTCCGCGGAATCTTTCACTTTCTTTCTAATTGCTGAAAATACTTGGTGCTTTTCCAAGCCTATCAAGAATACTTTTTATCATGACGTCATCACTAGATGGGTTGCCTACTGCGGCTTAAGAGAGGCCCATCTACCCGCAAGAGAAGGATAGACCGCATCAGTTTACCAGCCCTGCTTTTTTTGTATTAACTCGTTGTACATACAACACCTCGCTTTCCCAAAAGGTCACGCATTTGATACTGGCCAGGCTTAACATTGCTTAGCTTCGGTAATTTGGCATAATTGTGCCGTATTACTTTATGTCTCTCATTCTCTCTCTTGTATATTTCCCTCTTCAACTCTCTTTATTTATTGATGAATGAATAGTGATCAGTTGGCATAATAGGATTGGGCTCTCTCAGCTCGCTAGGCTGGTGATACTGACGAATCCAATTTCGGCTTAGAAAATCTTTATCATTTGGAGGAGGTTGTTACCGTATAGGATTTGAGTGCTTATCACGGTTCACAGCCAATATATGATGTAACACCCGGCATGAGTATAATCTAGTGTTATCTGTCACGTGGTTTGCGAGTAAATATATACATTTACAAAGAAAATTACTGCGTTGTGATAAAAACGTATGTACATAAAAGATCTGAATTTGTGACCCGACTTATAAATTCTCTTTTATCTTTTTTCTCTCTCTACCAATATATATATATATATATATATATATATATATATATATATATATATATGTGTGTGTGTGTGTGTGTGTGTGTGTGTGTGTTTGTATGTGTATATCAATATATATATATCAATATATATCAATATGAATATATCAATATATATCAATATATATACATATTTATAAACGTATATATATCAATATATCAATATATATATATCAATATATATATATATATATCAATATATATATATACATATATATATAAATATATATATATATATCAATATATATATATCAATATATCAATATATCAATATATATATATATATATATATATATATATATATATATATATAGGGTGACCGAAAAAAAACAGAGGACATTCAATTGTTTTTATGATCATTTTACAGTCAACGGAGAAAAAAGGCCAAAGGCCCTAGTGTTTTGATGTGACCTTTTTAATATAATAAACTAGTTATGACCAAAGTTTCATTTAATCCGGAGAAAACACTAAGAAACGGGGCCTAATAAGATTTGGGGCCCGTTTTTGTTTTTTTGACAAAGAGATCAGAAAAGGCTGTATTCTAGGTCGGCAGTGTTTTTTTTGCGCGAGCCGTCGCCTGGGATGTCAGAAACGTTCTGATTTTATTTCTATCCTTGTAACCATGTCAATAATAAGATTGGTGGATGTAAACATGTTAGTGGGCTGAGGTTATCGTATACAACGATTTCTTACTACTTCAGAGCGATTAGAAAATAGAAAAAACAACTTGAAAAATGGGTGCGTCACAAATTGAACGAAAACCAAAAAAACTTGCGATAAAAAAAATAGTTCTTTACGACAATTGACGACACTAAGCTCAGTGGTAAGACGCCGCACATGACACTTCTCAGTATCCATTACATTTATAGCAGTATATGCTTCAGATGAAACAATTATGGTGGAGAGGTATTGTCGACAAATTGATGAAAAGCATCAGAAACTTCGACAGCAAGAACTAATCATTAGTCAACTGAGAAAGCCCAATGCTCATCCACGACAATGCCCGACTGCACGTTGTTGACCAGCCACGCATAAGTGGAACAAATTGGGCTACAAAACTCTGCCTCATCCGCCATATTCTCCTGACTTCTTACCCACCTCCTAACACATTTTCAAGCGTCTCGACAACTTTCTGCGTGAGAAATGCTTCAAAACTTAAGCGATATCAAAAACACTTTCTGCGACTTTATCGCCACCAGAACGCAAGATTTTTACATTACTTGTTTTGCGTTGGCAGAAGTATGTGTATGCTAATGGTGCTTCTTTCGATCAACAACTTTTGTTGTTTGTTTTAGCCGAGATATGTTAATCCGAATTTAAAAGCTAAAAAGCTAAAAAAAAAAAAGAAGCCGGAACTTACTTTTAAACCTGATGAACGCAGTCAATCTTAAGCACTTTTATGCCTAGAAATAATTGTCAGTTAATTTGTTAAGAGTGGATATGATAGAAGAAAAACGCCAGAACTTTATATACATGCAATCTTTGTTTTGACCAAAACTATTGTTTCCAAACTACTCAACGCGTTATCGAAAATATATCTTTTTAAAACCTATAATAGCAAGTTCATGAGTAGATCGATAGATATGGAGATAGACAGATAGATAGATAGATAGATAGATAGATAGATAGATAATCTTTCACGAGAAGTACACGTCTGCTGGCTGAAACTACTGTCAATAATTTTCCCCACTCTTTATCTGTGCCTAAATCCAAACGTAGATTCCATGAGCAGAGCTTCTTTCTCAGAAGTGTACGATTGTGGAATTATCTTCCGTTTGCCTGTTTCCCACCTGACTACAACTTGGATGTCTTCAAATCCAACATAAACAAATTCCTGACAAACCGCCCCCTTAAGTAAGACACTCTATCAAATCTCCAATATTAATGATTACTACAATACTATCTCATTGATTAGTGCACACGCAATAACCGTTATCCTTGAGTGGCCTCCGTGCCTTTCTATAGTGGTTACCCCCATGTAAAAAAAAGACAGACACACAAATGGATATGCACATATATCACTTTATAAGATGTGTATGTTACTGCCATAAAAACACTTGCTTTGCGTTGATAAATATGTGTCGATGTGGAAAATCAATAAATATTTATATGAAACGAGATATGTTTATTTTTATATGTAAGTCATTTCTTACCAAGGCCCGGAAGCCACTCGGGGATAAGGGTTATTGCGTGTACAGTGATCAATGCGATAGTATCATAGTAATTGTTAGTATTGGAGATTTGATAAAGTGTCTTACTTAAAGAGACGATCCATCAGGAACTTGTTTATGTTGTACTTGAAGATGTATCAGGTGGGGAACAGGCAGACGAAAGAGAGTTCTACTAGCGTGCATTTCTAAAAAAAGAAGTTTTGTTCATGGAATCTACGTTTTGGTTTTGGCACAGTTATATCGTGGGGACAATTTTTGACAGTGGTTTCAGCTAGACGGGTGTTTATCGTGAAAGGTTGGCGAGGGAGATGGAGGGAAATCAGTGATTGGGGCTCAGACGAGCACCTGCCATGGAAGTAACGATAAAACATCATGTTTATCATAAAAGTTAAAACCCGCAAGAACTTTCTCGTCAACTTGACACTTAGATTTGCACAGGAAATACTACACAAAAGACGAATTTGTTGTGGTTATTTCTAAACCTAACTACAAACCGAATCCTCTCCCACGCGCCTAGTCCATCCATCAGCATAAAATCCATAATAATTGAAAAGGCTGAAATGGCCTTTTTTTTTCGCCATCATTATTCAAACACCATTACAATGGTCCGCATATATTGAATTCTGCCGCATGCAGTATATGCAGGGGGCGTCTCTAACAAAAGCGACGTTCGAGGTCGACTATTTACCATGAATAAAACCACAATGAACGGTTCCATCCGATAGCCGGAATGAATGGAAAGAGAAAAAAGTGGCGTGACTGTGCGACAATATTTAACGTGAAAATAAATAGGTTCCTCTAAAAAGGGTTACCGAATGCAAATGTTAGGTATTATCGCATATGAAATTCAAGGCTGGATTGTTCGGACTAGGGATCTCTAAACTACGGCTCGCGAGCCAAATTCGGCCCGTTAAAGTCTGTGGAAAAACTGAAAATACTCTGGATTTATTTTTAAATGAAAAAGTTTGCAAATGACGTAGTGTTTTTGTTTTTTGTTTTTTGTTCAAGATAATACTAAAGAAGAATGACGGTTTGGAGAACCAGTTTCATTAAAAAGCAACGCTAATGAATTTGTCCAGCTCTTCTTTTTTTATTATATTTTGGCTCACTGGACAGGCAAAATCATAAAATTGCCATTCCATTAACGAAACGGCTGTAATGAAGAAATCCAAGATAAAATAAACAAAATTTACAAAAAAAAAAAAGAAAAAAATGTAAGTCTTTTTTCTGTAAAAGTCTGAGGACGCTACAGACGGCCAAAAAAACAACCGTGTAGCCGAAACAATAACGTAACTTAACAGAAAGATACGGTAATAAAAATAAAATTTATATATATATATATATATATATGTATATATATATGTATATATATGTATATATATATATGTATATATATACATATATATATGTATATATATATGTATATATATATATGTATATATATATATTTATATATATATGTATATATATGTATATATATGTATATATATATGTATATATATATGTATATATATATATATGTATATATATATGTATATATATGTATATATATGTTTATATATATATGTATGTATATATATATATATATTTATATATATATATATATATATATATATATATAACAAAACAAAGAGAACAACAGTAAAAAATATGTCCAGGTCCCCTTTTTTATTTTATTTTGGCCTGCGAATCTCTAAAACGTCAGCAGTATGGTTCCGAGTTCGAAATGTTTTGAAACGCCTGGTTTGACAGATGGTAACTAAGGAAATTCGACAGATGAACTATTAAAACAAACGTCTTTATGTTAAGTAAAAAAATCTGAAAAAAAATAATAAAACTAATTTTGAAAATACATTCAGATTTTTTAATTTCAGTAGCGAACTCTAAATTCGCAGGAACAAGCAAACTAAAAAAAAATAAAAATAAAAATAAAAATTCGACTTGGTATTTTTAAAGTGCAAATAAAATGTCGTTATTCGTGGTTCTTCCAAAACAACGCATTTCATTATATCCCCAAACTCTTTACGCATACCCACATGTGCTTTTTAGAAGTCTCTATTTACTTACCACTCCACTCGGCCCCATCCAGCCCTTTTTTTCTTTTTTGTGCGTCTGTTTCTGTAAGTTCGCTCTCTATGCACACGAAAACTGTTGGCTCGATTTAATTTTTTTGAAATTTTAAACAGCTTCACTTTATATATTTGGCTGTGTTCTTAGATATGTTTTATATCCGAATATCTTCGATAACAATCAATAACCGATAACTTAATAATCCGATTAAAGAAAGCGTAGGCGATTTTGAACAAAGGTAACACTTTAGAACGTCCAACATCTTAAGTTCAATTGGAAGTTTTATTACCAAACAAGCGAAAAGCCCGGCGCATAAAACTAACAGTAGGTTCTCTGGTATGACAGGGGAGCTTTCGACATGAATGTTTTTGTTTAAAGCACAATAGACGCACGATACTTGATTTTTGCGTTTTATACTTTAATGCAAGTCATTATACCTAAAAATATTTTTATAAAATCAACAGTAGGTTCTCTACAGTGCAAGGCAATCTACAATTTATTATACATTGCACTGTAGAGAACCTACACGTGAAACCTACTCCCAATGAACCATGAATTAAATAAAAACAATACAAAATAAAATAAATAGATGAGTACATCTAACCAATAGCGTTGGAGAATAGTTAACATTAAAAAAACAATATATTTGGCGTTTTAACAAAATATAGGACCTTTTTTATTGCATTTTAACTCAAAACAAGGCACAGTGCCACTGTGATGTAGAGGTCTAAAATCAGGGACATAATTTTCAGGGATACTACATTACGTGAAAGTATTCGTTAACACTCATCGGCTCAACGTTCGCGGGGAACATGGGTTGGAACAGGTACATTGAGGACATTGCCAAGACTGCTGCAAAGAAAGTGGGCTCTCGCTACCGTGCTATCATTCACCTATGTATGGAGTATTGTTGCAACTTTTGGGCTAGTGCATCTGCTACTAGTCTCTCCTAAGACAAGGTCTAAAGAAGAATCGCCAACCTAATAAATCCCACACTATCAACTAGACTTCAACCAATGTCCCGTCGATGAAATGTGCATCCGTCTGCTTGTTCTACAAGTATTTCAATAGTAGGTATTCCGACGAACTACAAGCTCGTGCCCTTTCTAGAAAAAATATCACCGACATACCCGACAAGCAGAAAAATCCCACCTCTACACAGCAGAAATCCATAGATGCAAGAAAGCCTTTTTAATAGTTTTTTTTTTCTGTGTGATTGCTAAGCTTTGGAATTTCCTTCCGAATTCCTGTTTCCCGACATGCAGAAGTTCAAGAGTAACGTAAATAAATATCTTGCTGCTCAATTCCCTACATAATAACCCTGAAAATTATGTCCCTGATAGTAGCCATCTACATCAAAGTGGCACTGTGCCTTGTTTGGAGTTAAAATGCAACAAAAAAGGTCCTATATTTTGTTAAAACACCAAATATATTGTTTTTCACTGTTAAAAATTTTCCAACGCAATCGGTAAGGTTTACTCATCTATTTATTTTATGTTTTTATCGTTTTTATTTAATTCATGGTGCATTGGGAGTAGGTTTCATGTACCTCACCGAATTGACTTCGTCTATAATATATTGTAGTTTGCATTCCTTCTAAATTCCCGATTCCGATGGAATAACCTATTCCAACTAAATTCCTGATTTCGATACAATTACCTATTCTTTCTAATTTTTTTTAATATTGGTAAAGGCTTTGTGAAGAACCAATCACACTTTTTAGTATTACTGCTAACTTTTGTCAGTACAACAAAACACAAGTATACAGTAGACCGCAGGTTTTTGTATCAGAGTTTCATTTTCTATAGATTCATGTCTTAACATACACTGGGGTGCATTTCTCCCAGTGAAATAATACGCCCTCAGATAGTAATCTAAAAGTTTATCCAAGTCGGCGCGGAACATACAACCCATAGCCTTCCCAAATGATCACCCATCTAGTACCAGCCAAGCTCAACGTTGCGAAATTTCAGTTATCTGACAAGAACCGGTGTATCAAAAGGATTTTGCCGTTATATATGTGGTCTTTAACAAGATTTGTTTAATTGAAAAAAATCTGCGTAAATATACATGATATATATATATATATATATATATATATATATATATATATATATATATATATTTCATGTATATTTACGCAGATTTTTTTTCAATTAAACAAATCTTGTTAAAGACAACAGAGAGTCTTTGTTTAGTTATACCTTTTTTTTATTTTTTCTCATAATGTTTTTATGTATAGTGCCAAGGTATAATTAAATATCCTTAAGTTATAACACACACATATATATATATATATATATATATATATATATATATATATCCTTTTTTATTACATTTTCACCCCAAACAAGACATGTGTCCACTTTGATGTAGGGGGTTACTATCAGGGACCTAAGTTGCAGGGGTACTATGTAGGCAGTTTAGCAGCAAGATGTTTGTTCGCATTACACTTTAACTTCTGCATTCCAGTACAGTTTGGTAAGCAAGAAACCGGAAGAGAATTCATAAGTCCTGCAGTTCTGGAGACGAATCTATTAGAGCAAAATTCAGAATAAAGTTATCTAACAATCAACTGGTATCTAAACCTGTGATTATAAGTCTTCCGAAATATTATTGGAAGTAATATTCTATAAGTACTATCCCATCTAAATAAAAATTGCTCGATATACAAGATACAGCAAATAAATCAAATTTTAGTCATTCAATATATTTAAATGTTTTTGACGTGAAATGGATTGGATAAGGAGTTATACTATTTCAAATGTATTCTTTGTCTGACATAGAATAATAAAAATCTTTGGATTTGTAATTTAACCATTTCACGTAATAAATTACTAAAATCATATATATATATATATATATATATTGTATAATTATTGTATAATTATTAATATATATATATGTTGTGATAGTGCAGTATGTTATATATACATATATATTTATATATATATATATTCATATATATATATATATACATGTATTTACATACGAGACGCTTCACTAGTTAAAAAAATTGAAATATAAGTTTTAATGAAGCATAGAAATGCATCCAAATTTTAAACGAACAATAATCCAAACTGCCTGGAGAGGACTGTTGAAACTCAGTCGAAAGTACTTGCAAAAAAACTGTTAAAAGAAGAAAAATGATGGACCAAGACGATTATGGTCCTTTCTTGTACGGATTTAACCGAGAAATAAGAATGCCAATTCGAAATTGAAAAATTGCAAAGAAAGCTCATTAAGCAAGAACAATCAGTGCTATTTAATAATACTTGTTGAAATATGTGTGAAATTTTATCGATACTAGACAAGACAGTTAATGTGAGGCCAACAGTCTGAATAATGCAAATTACAAATTAAAAAAAAAATAACTTAACAATACAAATACCTTTCAAACGATCTTAATAGTCCTCATTTGAAAAAAAAATCCGAAGGATATAGTATTACTAAGTAGTATGAGGGTAAAGTTGGGTTCGCCGGGAGAAAGCGTAGGTTTCTGGAATTTTGTGGTCACTCAATGTCTGAACATGGCGCCAAGACATTCTTGTGTGAAACACGGCAATGCGTTTAGTAATACGCAAGACGCAATGTAACACTAATGGAACGACTTAGAAATTATTAACTTCTTGCATTTTGTAAGCGAGATCCGCCATCTTCTCGTCTTCTCTTTTTCCTATATTTCATCCTCATCGGCCACAATCTGTTTGATGTTTCGGCTTTTTCTCAATGGAGTACTCGCTTGTTTCTGTATCTCTCCTCCCCTCTCTCTCTCTCTCTCTCTCTCTCTCTCTCTCGCTCTCTGTCCATTGGCATGCCTCTCTATCTTTCTATATGATTCCCAAAAGCTTCGCCTTTCTTCCAAACTCTTTCTCCCTCTCTTTCTCTCTCTCTCTTTCCCTCACACACACATACACACACACACACACACACACACACACACACACACACACACACACAATCTCTTTCTGGTTCTGTCTTTTTTTGTACATCTCTCCCTCTCTACTATCGCTTTCTGTGTTTCTCCCGGTGAATCTTAGAGATCTTTCTATATCATTCTCATAATCTCCGCCTCTCTAAGAAACTCTCTCTCTCTCTCTCTCAATCTATCTATCTATCTATCTATCTTTCACTTTCATTAACTATCTTTTTTGCTCTGTCCTTGTATGTATATCTATCTCCTTCTCTTCAACCAATTTCTGTGGCTCTCCTTGTATCTCGCTCCGTATTTACATATTATTTATGTAGTCTCCGTCTTTTACAGAAACTCTCTCTCTCTCTTTCGCGCTCGCGCTCCCCTTCTATTACTCTTACAAACTCTATTTCCGATTCCATCTTTGTTTTTAAATCTCCCTCTCCTTAATTGGTTCGCGACAGAAACGAGTGAAGATATACTCCATTCTACCCGGAAGCATGCCGACCGCTTTCATTTATAATTCCTAATGGAACCATCAAAGGTGATTTAATTTTATTCCATTTCGCGTAAGAATATACCGACAAAGACAATGAAATGGATAACATAAGTCAATTGCTGTTCGTCTGTGACAAATATGCATTCTTTCGTTTGGAATGTATTCTTTCTCTTTCTTTTTATCAAGGAATATATTAATTTCCATCATTTTCTCACAGGCTCTAGTTTATGAGATTTTATTTTTATTTTTATTATTATTTCTATATTTATTTTTATGTTTATTTTAATTTTTGTTTTTATTTTTATATTTAATTTTATGATTATTTTTAGTTTTTATTTTTATTTTTATATTTATATTTATTTTTATGATTATTTTTATGATTATTTTTATTTTTATTTTTATATTTATATTTATTTTCATATTTATTTTTATGTTTATATTTATATTAACTTTTATATTTATATTTATTTTATTTTTATTTTTATTTTTATTTTTATTTTCATTTTTATTTTATATTTATTTTATTTTTATTTTATATTATTTTTATTTTTGTTTTTATTTTTCTCTTGGTTTTTGTTTTTATACGTATATTTATTTTTATTTTCATATTTATTTTATTTTTATTTTTATTTTTGTTTTCATTTTCATTTTTATTTTTTTTTTATTTTTATATTAATATTTATATTTATTTTATTTTTATATTTATTTTTTTATATTTATTTTTATTTTTATATTTATTTTATTTCATTTTTATTTTTGTTTTCTGTTTTTTATTTTTGTTTTTATTTTTATACTAGCGGGGGTACCCGGCGTTGCCCGGGTGTTTGGAGGTGTGTGTGATGTTAAATAAAAATGAAACAGGGTTGGGGGTGGGGATAAAAGTTGGTAGGATCGAACCCGATACCCTGAGGCGAAGTTTGAAAATAAAATCGGCCAGTCAGAATGAGTTACTGAAAGATGTTTGAATTTATGTAAGTAAGAACTAAATTGACAGGTGCGCGCACGGAAGTTCTCGAGCGTTACGACGACGACGACGACGATGTAAGCATTGTTATAAGCGAAGTAAAAAAAGAAAACAACGTTAAAACTTAAGCGGGGGATCGAAAAAAAAACACACAAAAAACTAGCGTAAGGCAAACGAACGATGTCAAATGTAAAAATCGAAAAAACCAAAAAAAAACCCAGAAAAAGTAACACGTGAAATATGGCTTAAATAAGCCTATTTCGATATTAACATTTAAAAAATCGGTGGGTACCCGGGTGTTTTTGGTGTGTGGATAAGCGAAATAAAAAAAAACAAAAAAAAAAACAGAAAAACGAACGTTACGTGAAAAATGGATTAAATAACATTGGTTCAATATTTAAATTTAAAAAATCGTAAAAAAAGACATCTCACATCACGATTCAAACCCAAAATAGATAACGAACCAACGCGCTAACCAACTGAGCTAACGCGACGTACATGAAATTTAGTCAGTTCTTCTGAAAGTAAATCAGGTCATGAGGTCATCTGAAGATTGCGTAGAACCGGTCGTCGTCACGAGAGGGCCGTTTTTGTTGACCCCCCTGTCGAAAATTGTCGATTTCGGCGTGAAACAATGAACGTTTTTGGACAATTTTTCGATATTTTTCGAGCGAAGGATGGAGCTTCAATATGATTCTGAATTTGTGAATTTTTGTTCTGTCTGTCGAAAGTTTTTAGCGGACACACAAACACACATACATACATACATAATACAAACATACATACATACAAACATACATACATACATACAAATATTAATTTAATTAAGTAAATATTTGTTTTGATTTTTCATAATATTGCGTTGTAATTTTGCTTATATGTTTATTTATACGTATATCATTTTAAAATTGAAACAACGCCTCTAGCACGGAAAACAAAGCCCTGGGTTATATATATATATATATATATATATATATATATATATATATATATATATATATATATTTACTATCTCTACACGCCCAGTCTTCGTTTCCGTGCCTGAGTCTGGTTAATTCAAGTATTAGAGACACAGGGGCATCTACATGCGCACAAACACATGCACACACATGCACACATATGCACACACAAAAACGCACATGGAAGCACAAACCCCCAAAAACACACACAGGTGAAAAATACAGAGACGGAAGCACACACAAAAAACCCACACGTCACAGAAAACACACACATGAACACATACGCAAACATATACGGAAGCACACACAAAGAAACACACACACGAGCACAAAAAACACACACACACGCACAAAAGCCACACACATATATATATGTGTGTGTGTGTGTTTGTGTATGTTGTGTGTGACTTTTATTTGTAAAGTTGGTTGAATAATTCAGAACTATGTTTTATGTTTTGCAATAAGAAAGTATATGCGTGTCCCATTTCTTTTTCTCTGTACTATTTGATTTAAGCTAGCCATTTGAATGTTTTCATTATTTTCTGTTTTTATTCTGTGATATCTATACATATAAAAGCGAAAATGTACGTATCTATGTAGGTATGTATGTATGTATGCATGTATGTACGCTTTTCCTCTATGCCCACAAAGGCTTCTTTCAGAGAAGCGCTCGCTCGGTTCACAACTTCTTAAAACTTTCTATATCATCTATAAATTGTAATGTCTCACAGTTAACTACGGAGCTCGCCTGTCTATTTAATTTTATTGACTTTCAAACGTTAATTATTCGACATTTCCCGATCAGCATGTGTTACATTCGGTTTTCGGTATAAACAAAAAGTGAAACTCGACTCTAATTACTGGCCTAATTACAGTGGTCTCTAGAGAGTTAAGTAACGTTTGGTCAATGTCGACTTCGTCATATCAGACGGTGGCTTTCATTTCGAGACGAGACACTCTCCCTAATAAACAGGGAGCTGGTTTTCCCCGAACTTAGTTAAAAACAAACAAACCGATTTATTGACCTCATTAAAAACTGTCCCGCAGAAAATACTAACTGCTGAATAGCTATCGCCGTGACGTCAATCAAAAACGCGCACCTGTTTTTTTTTTCACACTGCGCGTCAAGGGTGCGCGTCAAGGCTTCGTTTTTTTCATGGGCACCTGTTTTTTTTTCACATTTTGCTATGCGCGTCAAGGCTTCGGTTTTTTTTCACACACACCTACAAACACCCGGGCAACGCCGGGTACCCCTCGCTAGTATAATATAAAAGACTTATGATTGCTACATCCTATATAGGTTATCATATGGACCGTTTTTTCGCCCATAAAATAAACCCGTAAAATAATCTAAACCAGAAAATAATAATGATTTTATTTTCTCTGTATCAACTGTATAAAAATTACAACAAAGTCATATTTTTAATACAGTATCGTTTTAATGTTATGTTGAAAAGAAACTTCTTGCGGATTTTTTTTTTTTATAATTGTGGTACTAATGATAATATAACCTTTGACCTTTTCCCTGTAACAATAAGACTAGTTTTAAAGGTACAAAATACATAATAGTTTTAAAGGTGCCAAAATACATAACGCATTCTCCTAAATGATCCATGATATAATTCCTTAGTTGAGTCTCAATAGACAATGGATGCTTCCTGGAAAGGTAACTGAGCGGTCAATTGTGCGTCAAGAGTTGCACAA